>NC_074684.1:2777366-3090880 GCF_029448725.1 Salvelinus fontinalis
CACCATAGCAGCACCTACCTGTAGCACGCGCTCCAGCAGGTATATCTCTCTAGTCACCCCCAAAACCAATTCTTCCTTTGGACGCCTCTCCTTCCAGTTCTCTGCTGCCAATGACTGGAACGAACTACAAAAATCTCTGAAACTGGAAACACCTATCTCCCTCACTAGCTTTAAGCACCAGCTGTCAGAGCAGCTCATAGATTACTGCACCTGTACATAACCCATCTACAATTTAGCCCAAACAACTACCTCTTTACCTACTGTATTTATTTATTAATCTATTTTGCTCCTTTGCACCCCATTATTTCTGTCTCTACTTTGCACTTTCTTCCAATGCAAACCAACCATTCCAGTGTTTTTTTTTAGTTTTTATTTTACTTGCTGTGTTGTACTCACTTCGCCTCCATGGCCTTTTTATATTTTATTTATTTATACATATATCTGTTTGCCTTCACCTCCCTTATCTCACCTCACTTGCTCACATTGTATATAGACTTACTTTTTTTCACTGTATTATTGACTATATGTTTGTTTTTACTCCATGTGTAACTATGTGTTGTTGTATGTGTCGAACTGCTTTGCTTTATCTTGGCCAGGTCGCAATTGTAAATGAGAACGTGTTCTCAATTTGCCTACCTGGTTAAATAAAGGTTAAATAAAAATAAAAAATAAATAAAAAATTTGTATAAGGGACAGATTGAAGTGGCAGAAAGTCTTAAACCTTAAATGGTTGAGCATTTAGCCATGTCCTTTCGTTCTGTTGTGCCCTGTAGTCACTGTTTGGAAGCCTTTGGAAGTGCAAGTGATATAAAACACAAAATATTAATTAATACACTTTCATGTGTGAACACTTTGCCAAGCAGCCAACCTGCTTGACCAATCCCTTGTAATTACAGGAACACACTGAAATACAAACCCCCCCCCCCCCCCTCAATGGATTTCATTAATTAATTAATTAATTTGATTACAGTAGCATTCACTTTTTTACAGTAAAATACAGTACATTTTACGGTATTGTACTGTACGGCATTATAAGGTACATGCATTGATACCGTATTTATATTACAGTAGGTGCACTGTAATATGAAATACATCATTTTAATTGCCATTTAGCTGCCTGTAAGTTACTGTCAAATTTACAGCAACCCCTTTACAGTGTACACACAGAATGGGGTGTTAACACATGTGGGATGGGGTATGTCTGGGGTTATGTCATAATATCCAGGTTAGTCAGAGAAGGGACGTGACTCCCAATGATCTTATACACGCATTCTCACACACACAAATACTCCTAGGTAACACACACACACACACACACACACACACACACACACACACACACACACACACACACACACACACACACACACACACACACACACACACACACACACACACACACACACAAAGATGGCTGCTCCTTTGTGGGGCTTTGATCCTGAGGGTCACGGGGGTGAGAGGTGAAAGGACAGTCAAAGGTCAGAGTTCAGAGAGGTACTTACGTTGCAGTTAGAGGACTGGTTTAGATTGGGACTGGATCCGTCAGTCCACTCTGCAGTGTCAGTACTGCTGGACTGTCTGCTGTGGGTCTCATACTCCTTCAGCTATAGGAGAAGAAGAGTTTAGAGAGAAGGGAGGGCAGGGGACAGTGGCCCACTCTCACTATAGAGACAGCTACCCCTCCACACACACCCAAACAAACACCAATACACAAACGTAGACCACACACACACGCACACACACACACACACACACACACACACACACACACACACACACACACACACACACACACACACACACACACACACACACACACACACACGCACAAAGGTCACAAGTCCATCGACACAAACATACACGCTCACAAGACAAAAGAACTGTCCACAGAGTAGGGATGGGCATTTGAAATGATTTCACTATCCGAATAATATCCCCAAAAACAGTTTAGGAACGCTGGATAGGCGAAACACACGTGTTTTAAAGAGAATTCATATATTTTTTTTTTCAACTTCAATGGGGACTTGCTCTAACGATTCAGGAGAGGCAGCTCACTGCTTGTTGTTTCAGAACAGATGGGCGGGGGAGGGGCGTGAGAGGAGCAGGGGCCCGTGTGTCTGACATGGAGGGAGAGAGAAAGTGGTCAAACCAACGCGACAAACTTGCGGCCCCCGATAGGTTATCACCAACAGTATCATCTCATAAGGCAGTCTCTATCTTGACTGAGTTACATCGAAGTAAAGAAGCTAGCTCGCCATATCAGTCGGCTAAGTTAGTTAGCCAGCTAGCTTGCATAGCAAGGCTAATTAAGGCTATTTTGCTGCGCTCCCCATCCTTCTCCTACACCAACTCCATTCATATTTGACAGCCTACCTGTTGGTTGATCATTGTAGCCCACTCCTTCTCATGTAGCCAACTTAATTCCCTAATTGCCATTCCATTTGGAATCGATTATAAATCTCACGCTTCACTTGCTACACATGGAGGAGCCTCTGACAGTAGAGCTGCTTCAAATGACCGACAAAAACAAGCTACACTTGCGAAAAGTGTGTTGGTTACCCATATTACTTTCTTACGGTGGGAACTAAAACTGTATACTGTCCTGGTCTGTCCTCATACGTAGCAATGTTACAGGTAATTACATTTGATTTTAGACAGAGCCTATATTCTTTTCTTTCTAAAATGAATACTCTTGCAATGAATCGAATACGAACGTCCGTTCGGAAATTCTAATATTCAAATAACCGTGCCCATCCCTAACCACAGAGGCTGTTCATTGATTCCATTGGTTTGTTTAAGTGTCAACCGCAGTGGAGGAGGGTCGAAGGTCAGACCAGCACCCAATAATACACCAGCTGCACAGGGAAGAGGTGGAGGAAAATCAATGTCTGCCTTGAAGAGAGACCTAGTTCTACAGGACTGCAATCACCCGAGTCATGCTCTCCTTTAAAATGACCGCAGAGTGGGAGAGGGAGGAAGAGAGGAGAGGAGGAGGAAGAAGAGAGGAAGAGAACATAGAACAGGAGAGCAAAGGAGAAAAGAAAGAGAGGAAGAGACGAGAAGAAGCAGAGGAATAGGACACGCAAAAAAGGTGAGACAGGAGAGGGGGGAGTAGAAAGGAGAAAGAAGAGGAGACAAGATGGACGACTGAATGACACTGCAGCCACCACATTCAACCAGAGAATAAATCCAGAATGCATCACTCTAACCACCACACCGGGGGGGGGGGGGGGGGGGGGGGGCTACTGAGCGAACATGTCCAGCTACGCCAGAATGAACAGGACCACACATAAACACCATGAGTGACACCCAGGCGCCCTTCTTGGACAGGGATTGGCGACGGCGTGGGTGTGTTTTGTATAAAATATAAAAGGGCAGTGCAGGGTTATAATGAAAGCACAGTGACTGGTTAGTAAGAGTAAGTCATTTTAGTAAACGCTGGAGATGGAGCTTGTGGGATGAAGCAGGAGAGGTGGTAGGCTTGGACCCAGTCGAGACCACGTTGCAGTGAGGGAGCTGGGGCTGGGGTCAGGCTGCGGATGGGGTGGAGGTCCCCTCCAGGCCCTGTCTGGGGGTCGGTCTGTCTGCCCCAGGAGGAGCCTGGAGAGTGGGGAATGGGTGTAGGGGGTACAGAGAAGAGGGTGGGTGAGAGGGTTCCTACCCGAGCTAAGGCCTCTTCAACAGTGATCATCTTCTCCTTCACCATCATCATCAGCTGGATGCGCTCTTCGTCACTCATGGTGATCTCACTGGCCACGTAGCCTATGTCCTCTCCTAGACGGTCAGAGAACGAGGGGTCAATGAAACAGCTGGGGCACGACATAAAGTACTATGGAAATACATAAAAAAACGGGACAAAATGAGTCATTGTTAGATAATGAGTATGCCATTGTAATTTCACTATGTCATTTCTCGGGGAAATAGCACGCTGTACTAGAAAGCGGAGTCATGCCGTACCTTTCGAAGTCTGCCGAATAACTCCCTTCTGCGACGTCTTGCGAAAGTTCTGCCAGAAGGATTTGTTCTTCTTCTTATTGTCCCATTTACCTACGAGGAACAGGGAGAGAGAGAGAGCTCCAGTCAGACAATGCTGGGACACACACTCAGAAGAGACACACACACTTCCTTAAGACAGTGTTGACGGGTAACGGGAAATAGGCTCAAGGTCTTTGAATGATTCTCTGATAAAGACTGAAACGCAATGGGACATACCATTTCCCCGTCATTATAAACAGTGTAAAGGAGTGTGTGTGTGTGTGTGTGTGTGTGTGTGTGTGTGTGTGTGTGTGTGTGTGTGTGTGTGTGTGTGTGTGTGTCTACACGTGTGTGCATGACTTCTCTATCCCCTGAGTCACCTGTCTGGGGATAGGCTCTGAAAGCGGGCAGCTGACGGCTCCGGGCAGGTAACATTTGCATGTAAGGGCTGAGGAGAGGTGTTTCTCCCGAAAGTTTTAAGATCACACACAGCCCTGTCTGTCTAGCTGGAATATAAAACACTGCAGCCACAACAAGCTGAAGGTCAGCATGACAATATCTCATGAGTGTTTAACCCCACTGTTATTCTCTCTCTGGTTCTTTGATTCTCACCACTTTTTCTCTCTCTCTCTCTCTCTCTCTCTCTCTCTCTCTCTCTCTCTCTCTCTCTCACACTACTTTGTTTTCTCTCACACTACTCTGTTTTCTCTCACACTACTCTGTTCTCTCTCTCACTACTCTGTTCTCTCTCTCACTACTCTGTTCTCTCTCTCTCACTACTCTGTTCTCTCTCTCACTACTCTGTTCTCTCTCTCTATTACTACTCTGTTTTCTCTCACTCTCTCTCACACTATTCTGTTCTCTCTCACTGTCTTTCACTACTCTTTTATCTCTCTCACTATTATGTTCTCTCTCACTCTCTCTCTCTCACTGCTCTGTTCTCTCTCACTCTCTCTCTCACTACTCTGTTGTCTCTCACTCACTTTCTCTCACTACTCTGTTGTCTCTCACTCACTTTCTCGCACTGCTCTGTTCTCTCTCACTCTCTCTCACTACTCTGTTCTCTCTCACTACTCTGTTCTCTCTCACTACTCTGTTGTCTCTCTCTCACTACTCTGTTCGCTCTGTCACTACTCTGTTCTCTCTCACTACTCTGTTGTCTCTCACTACTCTGTTGTCTCTCACTCTATCTCTCTCACTACTCTGTTATCTCTGTCACTACTCTGTCCTCTCTCTCACTACTCTGTTGTCTCTCTCTCTCTCACTACTCTGTTCTCTCTCACTACTCTGTTCTCTCTCACTACTCTGTTGTCTCTCACTACTCTGTTGTCTCTCTCACTACTCTGTTATCTCTGTCACTACTCCGTTCTCTCTCACTCTCTCTCTCTCACTACTCTGTTATCTCTGTCACTACTCTGTTCTCTCTCACTCTCTCTCTCTCACTACTTTGTTGTCTCTCATTCACTTTCTCGCACTGCTCTGTTCTCTCTCACTCTCTCTCTCACTACTCTGTTCTCTCTCACTACTCTGGTGTCTATCTCTCTCTCTCACTACTCTGTTCTCTCTCACTACTCTGTTCTCTCTCTCTCTCTCTCACTACTCTGTTCTCTCTCACTCTCTCTCACTACGCTGCTCTCTCTCACTACTCTGTTCTCTCTCTCTCACTACTCTGTTCTCTCTCTCACTACTCTGTTCTCTCTCTCACTACTCTGTTCTCTCTCTCTATTACTACTCTGTTTTCTCTCACTCTCTCTCACACTATTCTGTTCTCTCTCACTGTCTTTCACTACTCTTTTATCTCTCTCACTATTATGTTCTCTCTCACTCTCTCTCTCTCACTACCCTGTTCTCTCTCTCTCTCACTACTCTATTCTCTCTCTCTCTCTCGCTCTCTCTTTCACTACTCTGTTCTCTCTCACTCTCTCTCTCTCTCATGCTACTCCATTATCTCTCTCTCTCACTACTCTGTTCTCTCTCTCTCACTACTCTGTTCTCTCTCACACTCTCTCACTACTCTGTTCTCTCTCTCTCTCTCACTACTCTGTTCTCTCTCACTCTCTCTCACTACTCTGTTCTCTCTCACTCTCTCTCACTACTATGTTCTCTCTCTCACTACTCTGTTCTCTCTCTCTATTACTACTCTGTTTTCTCTCACTCTCTCTCATACTATTCTGTTCTCTCTCACTGTATCTCACTACTCTGTTATCTCTGTCACTACTCTGTTCTCTCTCACTCTCTCTCTCTCACTACTCTGTTGTCTCTCACTCACTTTCTCTCACTGCTCTGTTCTCTCTCACTCTCTCTCTCACTACTCTGTTCTCTCTCACTACTCTGTTGGCTCTCACTCACTTTCTCTCACTGCTCTGTTCTCTCTCACTCTCTCTCTCACTACTCTGTTCTCTCTCTCACTACTCTGTTGTCTCTCTCTCTCTCACTACTCTGTTTTCTCTCTCACTACTCTGTTGTCTCTCTCTCTCTCACTACTCTGTTCTCTCTCACTACTCTGTTCTCTCTCACTACTCTGTTGTCTCTCACTACTCTGTTGTCTCTCACTACTCTGTTATCTCTGTCACTACTCCGTTCTCTCTCACTCTCTCTCTCTCACTACTCTGTTATCTCTGTCACTACTCTGTTCTCTCTCACTCTCTCTCTCTCACTACTTTGTTGTCTCTCACTCACTTTCTCGCACTGCTCTGTTCTCTCTCACACCCTCTCTCACTACTCTGGTGTCTCTCTCTCTCTCACTACTCTGTTCTCTCTCACTCTCTCTCACTACTCTGCTCTCTCTCACTACTCTGTTCTCTCTCTCTCTCTCTCTCTCTCTCTCTCTCTCTCACTACTCTGTTCCCTCTCTCACTACTCTGTTCTCTCTCTCACTACTCTGTTCTCTCTCTCTATTACTACTCTGTTTTCTCTCACTCTCTCTCACACTATTCTGTTCTCTCTCACTGTCTTTCACTACTCCTTTATCTCTCTCACTACTCTGTTCTCTCTCTCTCACTACTCTGTTATCTCTGTCACTACTCTGTTATCTCTCACTCTCGCTCTCTCACTACTCTGTTATCTCTGTCACTACTCTGTTCTCTCTCACTCTCTCTCTCTCACTACTCTGTTGTCTCTCACTCACTTTCTCTCACTGCTCTGTTCTCTCTCACTACTCTGTTGTCTCTCACTCACTTTATCTCACTGCTCTGTTCTCTCTCACTATCTCTCTCACTACTCTGTTCTCTCTCACTACTCTGTTGTCTCTCACTCTCTCTCTCTCACTACTCTGTTCTCTCTCTCACCACTCTGTTGTCTCTCTCTCTCTCACTACTCTGTTCGCTCTGTCACTACTCTGTTCTCTCTCACTACTCTGTTGTCTCTCACTACTCTGTTGTCTCTCACTCTCTCTCTCTCACTACTCTGTTATCTCTGTCACTACTCTGTTCTCTCTCACTCTCTCTCACTACTCTGCTATCTCTGTCACTACTCTGTTCTCTCTCACTCTCACTCTCTCACTACTCTGTTGTCTCTCACTCACTTTCTCTCACTGCTCTGTTCTCTCTCACTCTCTATCTCACTACTCTGTTCTCTCTCACTACTCTGTTGTCTCTCTCTCTCTCACTCTCTCTCTCACTACTCTGTTCTCTCTCACTACTCTGTTCTCTCACTCACTACTCTGTTGTCTCTCACTACTCTGTTGTCTCCCACTCACTTTCTCTCACTGCTCTGTTCTCTCTCACTCTCTCTCTCACTACTCTGTTCTCTCTCACTACTCTGTTGTCTCTCTCTCTCACTACTCTGTTCTCTCTCACTACTCTGTTCTCTCTCACTACTCTGTTCTCTCTCACTACTCTGTTCTCTCACTCACTACTCTGTTCTCTCTCACTACTCTGTTGTCTCTTACTCACTTTCTCTCACTGCTCTGTTCTCTCTCACTCTCTCTCTCACTACTCTGTTCTCTCTCTCACTACTCTGTTCTCTCTCACTACTCTGTTCTCTCTCTCACTACTCTGTTCGCTCTCTCACTACTCTGTTCTCTCTCTCACTACTCTGTTCTCTCTCACTACTCTGTTCTCTCTCTCACTAGTATGTTCTCTCTCACTCCCTCTCTCACACTACTATGTTGTTTCTCACTCTCTCTCTCTCTCACTACTCTGTTATCTCTGTCACTACTCTGTCCTCTCTCACTACTCTGTTCTCTTTCTCTCTCACACTACCTGGTTCTCTCTCCTCTCTCTCTCTCAAGGCTGAGAGTTAGCCCCTGAGAAAAGGCTAACACACACATACAAGCAGTTGCAATTCACACACATACTGGCAAATAACTGCGGTAGCGTGCGGGGTTAGAGCCAATCATCAATGATTGAGATATCATAGCAGAACATAACGGGGTATGGTCAATGTATCAATACAATTTTAGTTGATTCATTCACTCGCTGCAATATAATAGACTACAACCCTGCTAGGAAGCTGGAAATAGTAAGAGAAAACAGAAGTATTTTTTTTGTAAAAAGTTGAATTGCTACTAACCTCCGTCTTCAGAGCTGGACTTCTGCAGAGACATTCTGAAAAGAACAGAGCAGACAGAGAGAGAGAGAGAGAGAGAGAGAGAGTTAGCGTCAGACAGATAGACCCTCCTCTCTCCTCTTAGCATCGCACACCATCACTTCTCTAGCACTGGGGACTTCCAGTCAGTCCCGGCCTTCCCCCGTCCCTCTAAGAAGGAACATGCTGAGGTTTCTGTGTGTCTGTGGGTTTTTACGCCGGCTGCTGCTCAGTGTCTCCACCACTAGAGGGCAGTGGTGGAGCTCTATAGACACACACACACAGGCCGGCACCTGAGGAGCACAGGGCAGAGATATCCACAGAGGAGAGGACATGAATAGGGGGGGATGAGAGAGGAGCGAGGGGAGGAGGGGAAAAGAGGAGTGGGGTTAAGAGGGAAGGAGTGGATGAGAGGAGAAGGAGGAAATGGATGACAGGAAGATGAGAAAAGGGTGAATGAAGACGGGAAGAGGGAGGGAGAAGAGCAGACAGAGAGAAAACCACTGGGCAGACTAAGCCTGTTTGTGTTTCCACTTCCCCCCTCTGGATAGTCACGAGGAAGAGAGAGAGAGAGAGAGAGAGAGAGAGAGAGAGAGAGAGAGAGAGAGAGAGAGAGAGAGAGAGAGAGAGAGAGAGAGAGAGAGAGAGAGAGAGAGAGAGAGAGAGAGAGAGAGAGAGAGAGAGAGAGAGAGAGAGAGAGAGAGAGAGAGAGAGAGAGAGAGAGAGAGAGAGAGAGAGAGAGAGAGAGAGAGAGAGAGAGAGAGAGAGAGAGAGAGAGAGAGAGAGAGAGAGAGAGAGAGAGAGAGAGAGAGAGAGAGAGAGAGAGAGAGAGAGAGAGGTGGGAAGAGAGTGAACAAGTTAGCATGGAAAGTTACTGGAGTGAGGAGGAGTAAGAATGCGAGAGTCTCAATTTTTGACAACACGATAGTCACTGCACACGAGACATAAAAATAAGACATAAGAAGAACACGATAAAGTAAGTAAGCACACTGGAAAGAGGGTCAGTTCCAGTACCACATTTACAATGTGCAGGGATTGATAGAGTAGATATGTGTAGGGGTAAGGCGACTCAGCCTCAGAATTATACTGTTTGAATAAATCTTGATAATAGAAAAAAATCATAAATAATTGCGAACCAAAAACGAACGTGACCAGATCCATTTGTGTCACTGGTACCCTAGCGATCAAGAAAGAACTGGTGTCACACTGGCCAGTCAAAGAGTCCCAAACGCAGTCGGCGAGAGTAGGATATCTGTCAGTTCTCCCTGCTCTGTCCCGAGTCGGTTAGAGACATGAATCATGCAGGGGGGAGTCAAAGACGAGAGCTGGTCCAGTAGCAGAGGACAAGTCTGTCTTCATCAGGCGTAGTGGCCCACACATCCCCCTCCTGAAGCTTCTCACTGTACCCAGTGCCAGTCATCTGGTTCAGGTTACTCATCAACCAACCAGGGTGTTTACAAACACTACAGCGACAAGATCATCCTCATGTATCGATCACATTTTCACTAATACTGTAGGACTTTGTTCTGAAGCCGTACCCATTGGATTCAGTGATCACAATATAGTGGCTATATCCAGGAAAGACAAAGTTCCAACAGCTGGACCTAAAATAGTGGAGGATGTTAAAAATATGTGTTGGTCTGATGTGATTAATGAGGAGCATCCAGACGCTGCACGTGATGAATTCATGAAATTGCTTCTTTCAATTATTGATAAACAGGCACCTGTTAAACACACACACACACACACACACACACACACACACACACACACACACACACACACACACACACACACACACACACACACACACACACACACACACACACACACACACACACACACACACTCGCTGATGCGTGCAGAGAGGTAGAGACAGGTGGTTGTCAGTTCAGTGAGTGAGGCACGTGTGGGTTTGTGGCAGAAACAAACCAAGTCCGACAGGTCTCCCCCTCTTCTGTGTATGTGTGTATGTGTGTAGTAGAAGTGACAGCCTTCTGGGCTCTATAGGAAAGTCTAGCGATGTTTAAAGTTTGGCTGCCATGGCAACATAATGAGAAGCTAATTGAATGGAGGCCTGTACGCTTGCCCCCTCCACCCCATCCCCTCCTCTATCTCTCTACCCCCCCTCTTTCTATTCTCTCCATTTCAGCGTTTGGCCCCAGTGTGCTAGCGAGGGCCCCAGCTAATGCTAATGGGTCTTACTCAATAGGAGGTCTTTCCGCTGTAGTCTTGCCCTCCGCTCCATGCTCTATCAATTATTACACACACACACACACACACACACACACACACACACACACACACACACACACACACACACACACACACACACACACACACACACACACACACACACACACACACTTCTATTTCCGCTTTGTCTTACAATTGTGTAAGATAGTACAGAGAGGCAGACCTGCTTTAAACCCCGTTAGTTTGGTTGCAAACGTTCCACACACTGAGTCTGTGGCAGTAGCACTCATGTCGTGTGCTTCAAATGACTACACAGTATGCAATTGGTGCATTTTACTTTCCTTGTGGGGTGAAGAGTTTTAGTCGTGGACCAATGATGATCCAGGAGAGTGTTGCATTGTTGCATAAAATTATTAATCGCGCTATCCCCGGCGCTCGTGGCTCACGCACACCCGCCATCCCCGTCTACATCGCCCTAGCAAGCCACGAGTCTACTTGGATGGTAACAGCGCTCACCGTAGCCTCTAGTGGCCGCTATTGGAGACATCTCCCAACGTCCTGGGGACCTGGACAAACGTCGAAAAGTAGATCGTTCCCTAAAAATAGCTGTTTTTAATTCACCTGCACACTGAAGAAGATTGCAAAAACTAAACAGATGTGTATGCTACGCCTGACGCAGTGGAATGAATAAAATCATGACGTGAGCTTTATGCGACAGCTTTGTGTGCGGACCCATCACGCCTTTTGTTTGTCTGAATTCGCGGATTTTTACGCACAAGCTTCTGGGAGAGCGCGATGGTTCCCCTTTTGATTTGAACAAATGTTGAATATCGCCTTGAATCTGGTGTAACCTTCCTGCTGTGCTGGGTGTGTATCCTATGCAATGTTCTCTCAACCCAAAAATGCAACTTCCAGCATTGGTTTACTGTGAACACTTAGGCTGTACTCACTTTTGAGTTACAGTTTTAACAGTGGCCTACCAGAGTGGCCTACCATCAAAAACAGAGGAGGGGCTTGACATTAACCTGTTTATCTACTTGTCCTTCAGACAACGAGGTGACTGAAAATGTTGTTGTGTTGTTTGATGCAAGAAAAAACTATACAAAATAAAATGTATTATTATTCCCATACCATTATTAAAGAGAATCAGACAAATTATGCTACCCTTTGCCTATTCAAAACAAATCAAATCAAATGTATTTATATAGCCCTTCTTACATCAGCTGATGTCTCAAAGTGCTGTACAGAAACCCAGCCTAAAACCCCAAACAGCAAGCAATGCAGATGTAGAAGCACGGTGGCTAGGAAAAACTCTCTAGAAAAGCCAAAACCTAGGAAGAAACCCAGAGAGGAACCAGGCTATGAGGGGTGGCCAGTCCTCTTCTGGCTGTGCTGGGTGGAGATTATAACAGAACATGGCCAAGATGTTTAAATGTTCATAAATGACCAGCATGGTCAAATAATAATAATCACAGTAGTTGTCGAGGGTGCAACAAGTCAGAACCTCATGAGTAAATGTCAGTTGGCTTTTCATAGCCGATCATTAAGAGCATCTCTACCGCTCCTGCTGTCTCTAGAGAGTTGAAAACAGCAGGTCTGAGACCGGTAGCATGTCCGGTGAACAGGTCAGGGTTCCATAGAACCAGAACAGTTGAAACTGGAGCAACAGCTATTGGCTGATTAGCTTTTTCAAGTCTCTCAAAATACAATACTGCAATACCTGCTTTTTAAAGATGTCTAGAAATGTATACGTTTTGTGATCTTGTAGGAATCAATCACTCCCCCATTGCTGAATACAACTTATTTATAACTGGGCTAATAACTCACTAACTAGCAAAAGGATATGAACAAATGTGCACACGTGGCTACATGCAGCTCTCACTTTGATCTCACAACAAGCGCATTGGCTCACGTCTGCTCATGCTGTAAACACAGTCCAGTTAGAAGTGAATGGCAAAGATCCATATGTGGCAATGGTCTATTTGCATATAGGCCTACTGCAGTTCTGATTGGTTATGCCTCGCCGGTCTGTGTAGAATCCTACCCCGATGCGTTCTGCATATTTCGTTTTGCATACTAAGTCTTGCATAATTATTTTTGTTTTTCGGTATGTTACATTGAAAGTGGCTAATATTGCGTTGATTCGATCACAATTCCCACAGTAAAGGGAAACATTGGTAGTGTTAACTGACAGGGAAAACTCTCGAGTGAAGTTCAATCTCGTGCTTGGCTGATATTTCTTCTGCACAGCAGTCCCGGGGAGATGCGTGCCAGTGCCCGAGCGCAGCTTAGAGGGAACATTTGTCCTATGCCTCACCACCGCAGTGAGGAAATAGCCTGGGGGGAATTAGACTTGAGATTACTAGGACTGAAAGCTGGTATTTTAGTTGATATTTTCAGAGTTCTATGTGGAGATTAAATGAGGACAAATTGTACAGTGCTATGCCAGTACTAAGCTTGTCTATGTCCACAAAACACACAAACAACCCTCTGAGAGGAGTAAGGCAGCCAGGCAGAAATATGCACGCACGCAAGCACACACACAGCATGGTGTCCACTTTAACAACAGGAGTCCTTACAATGAGCCAACAGCGCGGTAAATCACTAGAGGCCCGACAATGTCAATGAGAGACTGGAGGGTGCGACCCAGCAGCTCTCTAAGAGAAAAGATGACCTAATAATTATAGAACTCCCTGTGTCATGTGACATGATTTGGCTTGTCTATTATATATTTCACTGTCAACAGCTGGTGGCTCACCACACTACACCAACCCTCATCCTGTGGAAAAAAGACATAGTTCGACCACAGAGCTCCTGGCATCCGGCAGTGTGTGTGTATGTGTGTGTGTGTGTGTGTGTGTGTGTGTGTGTGTGTGTGTGTTTACTACCTAACCACCTGGCGTGAGGGGTTTCCAGTGACCAGGGAGGGACAATGAGAACAGCTAACCCTAAGAAGTGGAGACATAACCCACAAGACCCCTCTAGAGGACAAGGTAAAGGTCAGAGGTCACAGGGATATCCTCTACGAGAGCGCTGCAGGACAGTCATATGACAGGACACACAGCATGCACGCACACTAGTTGTCAAAGTGCGGTGTTCTATGACAAGCAGTATGTTCGAGTTCCATGCGGGGCGCAACATTGCGCCTCGTGTGATAGATTATGCTGACAACACGTTCTCAAACGTTGCACAGTTGCCCAAACAAGACATTCCCATTGTATGGCATAGTCTTGCATGCAAATCGCTGATCTTAAAGAAATCATCTCTTGGTCGTAAAGAGAAGGGAGGACACCTTTAAACCCTCCGACAAAGGTATATTGGCAGCACTCACATAAAGAGCAAACTACACTGAACCAAAATATAAACCCAACATTTCACATGTCAAAGATTTTACAGTGTTACAGTTCATATAAGGAAATCAGTCAATTTAAATAAATGCATTATGCATTTCGCATGACTGGGAATACAGATACAGATATGCATCTGTTGGTCACAGATACCTTAAAAAAAGGTAGGGGTGTGGATCAGAAAACCAGTCAGTATCTGGCGTGACCAACATTTGCCTCATGCAGTGCAACACATCTCCTTCGCATAGAGTTGATCAGGCTGCTGATTGTGGCCTATTGAATGTTGTTCCACTCGTCTTCAATGGCTGTGCGAAGTTGCTGGATATTGGCGGGAACTGGAACACGCTGTCGTACACGTTGATCCAGAGCATCCCAAACATGCTCAATGGGTGACATGTCTGGTGAATATGCAGGCCATGGGAAAACTGGGACATTTTCAGCTTCCAGGAATTGTGAAGAGATCCTTGCGTCATGAGGTGATGGCGGGGGATGAACGGCATGGCAATGGGCCTCAGGATCTCGTCACGGTATCTCTGTGCATTCAAATTGCTACTGATAAAACGCAATTGTGTTTGTTTTCCGTAGCTTATGCCTGCCCATTCCATAAACCCACTGCCACCATGGGGCACTGTTCACAACGCTGACATTAGCAAACCGCTTGCCCACACGACACCGTACACAATGTCTGCCATCAGCCCGGCACAGCTGAAACTGGGATTCATCCATGAAGAGCACATTTCTCCAGGCCATCGAAGGTGACCATTTTTCCACTCAAGTCGGTTACGACGCGGAACTTCAGTCAGGTCAGGTGCCTGGTGAGGACAACGAGCACGTGGAAGAGCTTCCCTGAGACGGTTTCTGACAGTTTGTGCAGAAATTATTCAGTTGACACCCACAGTTTCATCAGCTGTCCAGGTGGCTGGTCTCAGACGATCCCGCAGGTGAGGAAGACGGATGGGGAGATCCTGGGCTGGCGTGGTTACACATGGTCTGCGGTTGTGAGGAGCGTTGGATGTACTGCCAAATTTTCAAAAACAATATTGGAGGCGGCTTATGGTCGAGAAATGAACATTAAATTCTCTGGCAACAGCTCTAGTGCACATTCCCGCTGTCAGGAATGTCCACCATTAAAATTTGAGACATCTGTGGCATTATGTTGTGTGACAAAATGGCACATTTTAGAGTGGCCTTTTATTGTCCCCAACACAAGGTGCACCTGTGTAATGATCATGCTGTTTAATCAGCTTCTAAAATATGCCACACCTGTCAGGTGGATGGATTATCTGGGAAAAGGAGAAATGCTCACTAACAGTGACTCTTTTTGTGCGTATGGAACATTCATGGGATCTTTTATTTCAGTTCATGAAACATGACACCAACACTTTCCATGTTGAGTTAATATTTTTGTTCAGTGTACTTCCACTCTGGCCCTTTGAAACCATATCAAAGTAATTGACCGCTCTGCTGGCCAACCAAGCATTATCCCTGGATGTCCATCAAAAACTAGTAACCTTTGCTGCCCTTTCCTAACAATAAGCCTGTCTCTCCACAGCCAACATTGTGTGGCGATCAATCAATCCAAAGAGGAAGTTCTCTATTTGGTCCCTCAAAACGTTGGTGTTCGTTTGTGTTCTGAGCACCCTATGTCATCACCTCACTCTGAGACTCATGCCGTGCATTGTGGGAGTTGTGCCGACTTCCTGCCAATGTAGGGTTGAAACAGGCAGGATGGCAGGCAGGGTGATATGCCCAGAGGAAGTCTGGGTAATCTTCTGTGGGCCATTGTCCCGAGGGAAGCGGTGATGATGGGACCAGAGCGGGACAGGAATGCTTTAAAGCGAGGGGGAAAGCAGCCTGTTCTCATAGACGAAACGTACCATAGTAAACAAAAAAATTGACCACTCAATTTAGTATATGTTACGTTTTATATAGTTTCATAAGACAGATAGTTACTTAAGGTAAAAACAAAAGGAGGGTGGTTGGCTCGGGGTGGATAACGTGAACAAGGTTTGCTTGTTCGAATCTCATCATGGACTAATTTAGCATTTTAGCCAATTAGCAACTTTGCAACTACTTATTACAGTTTAGCTACTTTAACTTCTTGACGCCAGGGGTCAGATTTATTATTATTATTATTTTTTACATAACGTTCCCAAGGTAAACTGACTATTTCTCAGGTCCAGATCGTAGAATATGCATATAATTTACAGATTAGGATAGAAAACACTCCAAAGTTTCCAAAACTGTCAACATATTGTCTGTGAGTATAACAAAACTGATTTTGCAGGCGAAAACCTGAGGAAATCTAACCCTGAAGTGATTTTATTTTTTTATGTGTTTCATTTCCCGTCTTTCTTCTATTTAAAGGGGTATCAACCAGATTCCGTTTCCAATGGCGTCCTCAGGCTGTGACCAGGCTTTAGACATAGTTTCAGGCTTTTATTTTGAAAAATGAGCAAGATTTTTCAAAACTAGTCAGATGTCCTTTGATTAGTTCCTGCGCGCGAGAGGGGTAGCTCTCCATTTTCTTTCTCTCTTTTATTGAATAGGTTACGGTCCGGTTGAAATATTATCGATTATGTATGTTAAAAACAACCTGAGGATTGATTATAAAAAACATTTGACATGTTTCTACGAACATTACGGATACTTTTTGGAATTTTCATCGAACGTAACGAGGCTGTAGTTTTCTGAATATAACGCGCAACCCAAATGGCGTTTTTTTGTTATAAAAGTAATATTTATCGAGCAAAAATAACAGTTATTGTGTAACTGGGAGTCTCGTGAGTGCAAACATCCGAAGATTATCAAAGGTAAGCGATTAATTTGATTGCTTTTCTGACTTTCGTGGCCATGCTAATTTGGGGCTAGCTGTTCTAGCATTGATTGATACACTCACAAAAGCTTGGATTGCTTTCGCTGTAAAGCATATTTTCAAAATCTGACACGATAGGTGGATTAACAACAAGCTAAGCTGTGTTTTGGTATATTTCACTTGTGATTGCATGATTATAAATATTTTTTGTAATATTTTGCGCCCTGCAATTCAGCGGTTGCTTTGGAAAATGATCCCGCTAAAGGGATCCGTAGCGCAGAGAGGTTAACAACTACTTAGCATGTTAGCTAACCCTTCCCCTAAACGTAACCCTTTAACCTGACTCTTAACATTAACCCTAACCTTAACCCCTAACCTAGCTAATGTTAGCGACAAGAAATATTATTTCGTAAAATACCATATCTATTTCAAATCGTAAGATATTGTAAGAATGCAAATTCTTATGGAGTTGGTAATTCATAATTCGTAACATATCATACGAAATAGATAATGGACACCCACAAATTAATACATACCAAACCAAACGTAACATATCATACTAATTTGAGTCTCCCGTTTACTGTTCCATCTAGTCCAGGTTGGGGAAAGCAATGGAGGGAGTGAGGAGAAAGCCTGTCTATCTGCTTGTCAGCAATAGCACAAGTCAATGGTGGACAGGATGGTACTTTTTCTTCAGAGAGGAAATGGCAAGCAAGGGGTCACTGATACTTGAAATGGGTAGCGGTGGGGGGGGGGGGGGGGACATGCCAGGGAGGAAACCAAGATTCCCTTTCAATGAAGAAGCTCTAGGGGGTATGGCGTGGGACAAGGGCAGGGGTGAGTGAGAAAGCTCTGGGGTAAAATTAGCTACAACGAGGGGGCTTTAGGGTAGAGAGAATATGGTGCGGTGAGAACCTAAGAGGGGAGAGAGAAAATATACACCAAGGGGCCTCCCTCCCTCTCGAGAGAATGTCATTCGTCTGGTTCCTATCAGTCCCAGCTTAAATTCCTACAGTACAACACGCAGGGAGATGGGAGCAGACATACCACGTCTGGTATGTTGTTCCACGGTTGCACGTGAACAGACCAACTCCACAGATCAACTCCATAGAACTTTTACCATAGGACTGTATGGGGAGTGGGGACTCTCAACTGAACTTCCAGCCCAGTCCCCATAGCCATTCCTCTGTCCAGCCTTCACTACTAAATCACTCTCCCCCCCCCCCCCCCAACGCAAACTGTCCCTGGGACAGAGAGACGTCTTTTAAAGGACTGTCACAGTAAATACAACTGTCATAGTGATGAACAACACAGGACTCGTTTGGGTGTTTAATGACTGGCTCGTGACGTCCTGGGAGGGGGCAGGTCCCAGTGAGTAAGAAGTACAACACACATAATCCAGGAATTCAGGGGGAGGGGGGACAGGAACCTATGAACAGTACCCCACCCATACCCCCATCCCGTCCTACTCTCTAGCCTGCTGTAATCGGCCCGCCTCCCCTTATCTCTCCCCCCGTCTCCCTCCCCTCCAGCTGACACAATGGGAGGAAGGAAGCCTGGAGGGCCGTAGAATGGGGCCTGAGGACTGGGGGACCGAGGAAACACGAGGCAGAGCCGGTGCTGGCCTTACTTCAGCCACAGGGGGCCGTGACAGAGGGGAGGGAGTTAGACCCTGCGTGACTCAAACCATGGAGAAAGCGTGTGTTTTTTTTTGGTTATGTGTCAGTCGCAAGAGACACGGGGCAGTGACTGGGCCGAGGGCTGACTGTAAGGTCTCCTCCGCCGTCCCTAACTCCTATGCATAACTCCTGTCTAAGAGCCCAGTCAGTCCCCATGGGCAAGGTCTCTGGCCCTCAGCGGGTGTGCAGTCAGATGTTGTCACGAGCTGCTGTCTGGAGACGCTTATCCCCTCACAGCATCATTAGCTCTGGACACGCTGCAAGGATAAACATGATTCATGACCCACATATGTGTGTGTTTGTACGTGTGTGTGTGTGTGTGTGTGTGTGTGTGTGTGTGTGTGTGTGTGCGTGCGTGCGTGCGTGCGTGCGTGTGTTGACAGTCCAACGCAGATTCACTGCATTGCACATTATTCGGCACACATGTAAAAGGGAAGTGGGGTTTGGGAACTGTGGTCTTACTTTCTCTCTGTCTCTGGAGTGGACACCTCACTGCTGAAGCCAAGGGACTCCTGTGGACAGAGGAGGTACTGCACTTAGCAATGGTATTCAGCCATATAGATGTAGATGTACATAGATGTACCACTCAGATAACCATAATCCAAGGTCTTAATCAATATGGATTAAATGACATTGATGTAACACAGCATGTAACTCTGATGTAAGCTAGCTAGCTAACTCACATACTAGGCTATATATATATATATATATATATATATTATGTGATTCTGATGTCGTGATACAGGTATAAATGTGGTGTGACCAAGGCAAGAGGATTCTTGGCTTACTTGGATCTCTGAGCGAAGCTGCAGGGAGGTGGAGCTTGTGTCAGCGTTCTCCTGTAAGAGAGAGCAGAGAAGAGACAACAAGTTAGTGCGAGGTTATCATCATTGGCCAATGAAGGGACGTGTGTCGCTCAGGTAGAGCAAAGAAATTGCCGTATCACATCCGGGAGGGTGTGACAACAGCCACGGGCGTCGACTGTGAGGTTGAACTCACACGGACTCCGCCCTGATAGGAGAGAGAGAGAGAGAGGAGGAGAGAACCGAGCAGTGTTTACATGTATACCGCCACACGTGCATACATACACCAGCCCATCCGTGCACGCGCTATTATTGGCACGTGAAAACAAAGCCACATAAACCTGCCAGACTTGAGTCAAGATCCAGAACATGACTGGAGTGTTCGAGTTAGGTGCTATAGGAATCCTACCTATCCAAATACACAACAGACGACTGGAATTACTGACCGGACTACAAATAGCAGAATGACGACATACTGTATAACAACACCCTAACTCCACCCTTGTACGATACGCGGTGACGTACGTCACTCAGGGAACACCGCAAGTTCGTGAACCACCTTGAAGTGCTTTGAAGACGTATTCAGAGGCGTATGCATGACCATCACGGACTGAACCGTTCAGCCTACGAGGAAGGGTGAGATTGAAGCTAATTATGGTCATTGAGACGCAGATACATTTTGCACAGGAGAGAGAGGAGTGTGAGCATGAAAGATGGATCAACGGCCCATCCAAAGTTCAGTGAAAACAGTGGGGGGGAAAAACCCAGACAGATCTGTGTCACCTCTCTGGACCCATAGATGTTGTGAGCTGCTCTGCTGCGTTTGTGTGTATGCGCTTGTGTGGGTTTGTGTGTTGGAGCAATTATCTGTCAGAGAGGGATAGTAAAGTAGCTTACAGCATTTGTTGTTGTGAAGGCCTATCCAGAGCAAGAAAGTGTGAGGGGGAGAGAGAGAGAGAGAGAGAGAGAGAGAGAGAGAGAGAGAGAGAGAGAGAGAGAGAGAGAGAGAGAGAGAGAGAGAGAGAGAGAGAGAGAGAGAGAGAGAGAGAGAGAGAGAGAGAGAGAGAGAGAGAGAGAGAGAGAGAGAGAGAGAGAGAGAGAGAGAGAGAGAGAGAGAGAGAGAGAGAGAGAGAGAGAGAGAGGAGAGAGAGAGAGAGAGGAGAGAGAGAGAGAGAAGAGAGAGAGAGAGAGAGAGAGAGAGAGAGAGAGAGAGAGAGAGAGAGAGAGCGAGAGAGCACCATCTTCCTATTCTGATTCTCTGTATCACTGTACTTTGGTCAGGAGCACTTTCTCAATTACACTTCTGGTTGTCTGATCATTTCGGTTCTCCCCCTATTTGCACCGGGCTAGTATTACTAGAGACCGTTGGTTATGTAATTATTACCCCAGAATGTCCATTATTCCAGAGAACGATTCGGACGGGTTCCGTTTTCCCCCCAAACTCCCCCCTGTATTTCTAACTGTTTCCCCCCAATAAATTGACAGTTATGACAGAAGACTGGAGGTTTCTTTCTAGGCGTGAATATACTATATTTCAAGTCCGGGCGAGAATAGGTGTCACGTTCCTGACCTATTTCTGTTAGTTTGTTGTATGTGTTAGTTGGTCAGGACGTGAGTTTGGGTGGGCATTCTATGTTGTCTGTTTCTATGTTGGTTTAAGGGTTGCCTGGTATGGCTCTCAATTAGAGGCAGGTGTTTGGCGTTCCTCTAATTGAGAGTCATATTTAGGTAGGTTGTTTCACAGTGTTAGTTGTGGGTGGTTGTCTCCTGTGTCCGTGTTTGTCGCACCATACGGGACTGTTCGGTTTGTTGGTACATCGTTCTTTTTGTGTAGTCTATTTTTCCCTGTTCGTGCGTTCTTCGTGTTTTATGTAAGTTCGTATTGTTCAGGTTTGTCTACGTCGTTTATTTGTTTTGTAATTACTCAAGTGGTTTCGTTTCGTGTTTTTCCCGTCTTGTTTTATTAAAATTATGTCAACATACCTCGCTGCGTATTGGTCCACCGATCCTTCTCTCCTCTCCTCATCCGAGGAGAAGGAAGAAGTAGACAATCGTAACAGAACCACCCACCAAATAACCAGAACCAAGCAGCGGTGTAACGGGAGGAAGGGACAGCGCAAGAAGGAGGAATGGACTTGGGAGGATGTTTTAGACGGTAAAGGTTGCTACACATGGGAGGAGATCCTGGCTGGAAGGGATCGCCTCCCATGGGAACAGCTGGAGGCACTGAGGAGAGCAGAGGAAACCGGAGAAGGGAACCGGCGTTATGAGGGGACGCGTCTAGCACGGAAGCCCGAAAAGCCCGTGAGTACTACCCAAAAATTTCTTGGGGGGGGGGGCTAAGAGGTAGTGGGCCAAGGGCAGGTAGGAGACCTGCGCCCACTTCCCAGGCTAACCGTGGAGAGCGGGAGTACGGGCAGACACCGTGTTACGCAGTAGAGCGCACGGTGTCTCCTGTGCGGGTGCATAGCCCAGTGCGGGTCATTCCACCTTCCCGCACTGGTAGGGCTAGATTGAGCATTGAGCCAAGTGCCATGAAGCCGACTCTACATATCTGGCCACCAGTACGTCTCCTTGGGCCGGCTTACATGGCACCAGCTTTACGCATGGTGTCCCCAGTTCGCCTACATAGCCCGGTGCGGGTTATTCCACCTCCCCGCACTGGGCGGGCGACGGGGAGCATTCAACCAGGTAAGGTTGGGCAGGCTCAGTGCTCAAGGGAGCCAGTACGCTTGCACGGTCCGGTATTTCCGGCACTACCTCCCCGCCCCAGTCCAGTACCACCAGTGCCTACACCACGCACCAAGCTTCCAGTGCGTTTCCAGAGCCCTGTTCCTCCTCCACGCACTCTCCTTATGGTGCGTGTCTCCAGCCCAGTGCCTCCAGCTCCGGCACCACGCACTAAGCCACCTGTGCGTCTCCAGAGCCCTGTACACACTGTTCCTTCTCCCCGTACTCGTCCTGATGTGCGTGCACTCAGCCCGGTGCCACCAGTGCCGGTACCACGCACCAGGCAAATAGTACGCTTTGAGAGTACAGTGTGCACTGTCCCTGCTCCCCACACTAGGCTTGAAGTGCGTGTCTCCAGTCCGGTGCCTCCAGTTCCGGCACCACGCACCAGGCCTACAGTGCGTCTCAGCCGGCCAGAGTCTGCCGTCTGCCCAACGGCGCCTGAACTGTCCGTCTGCCAAGCGCCGTATGAACTGCTCGTCTGTATTGAGCCTTCAAAGCCGCCCGTCTGCCATGAGCCTACAGAGCCTTCCGCCAGACAGGAGCCGCTAGAGGCTTCCACCAGACAGGAGCAGCCAAAGCCTTCCGCTAGACAGGATCAGTCTGAGCCATCCGTCTCCGCAGCGCCATCTGAGCCATCCGTCTCCTCAGCGCCATCTGAGCCATCCGTCTCCTCAGCGCCGTCTGAGCCATCCGTCTCCTCAGCGCCATCTGAGCCATCCGTCTCCCCAGCGCCGTCTGAGCCATCCGTCTCCCCAGCGCCGTCTGAGCCATCCGTCTGCCCAGTGCCGTCTGAGCCATCCGTCTGTCCCGAGCCGTTAGAGCCGCCCGTCTGTCCCGAGCCGTCAGAGCCGATAGTCAGTCAGGAGCCGCTAGAGCCAGTCGTCAGTCAGGATCTGCCAGAGCCGCCAACCAGACAGAATCTGCCAGAGCCGCCAACCAGACAGGATCTGCCAGAGCCGCCAACCAGACATGATCTGCCAGAGCCGCCAACCAGACAGGATATGCCAGAGCCGCCAACCAGACAGGATCTGCCAGAGCCGTCAGACAGTCATGAGCTGCCCTCCAGTCATGAGCTGCCCTCCAGTCATGAGCTGCCCTCCAGTCATGAGCTGCCCTCCAGTCATGAGCTGCCCTACAGTCATGAGCTGCCCTACAGTCATGAGCTGCCTTCCAGTCATGAGCTGCCCTACAGTCATGAGCTGCCCTACAGTCATGAGCTGCCCTCCAGTCATGAGCTGCCCTCCAGTCATGAGCTGCCCTACAGCCATGAACGTCCAGAGCCGTCAGCCAGTCATGAGCGTCCAGAGCCGTCAGCCAGCCAGGAGCGTCCAGAGCCGTCAGCCAGTCATGAGCTGCCCCTCAGCCCAGAGCGGTCATTGATCCAGAACTGCCTCTCAGTCCAGAGCTGTCTCTCTGTCCGGAGCTGCCCTTCAGTCCGGAGTTGCCCCTCTATCCTGAGATACCTCTTTTTCCTGAGCTACCTATCTGTCCTGAGCTACCTTGTCCCGGAGTTGTCCTTTATTTTGGTGTTGCCCCTTAAAGTAGGTGGTTTGAGGAGGGTGGTCATTCTGAGGGAAATATGGAGGCTGGGATTGACTATGGTGGGGTGGGGACCTCGCCCTGAGCCTGAGCCACCACCGTGGTCAGATGCCCACCCAGACTCTCCCCTAGACTTTGTGCTGGTGCGCCCGGAGTTCCCACCTTAAGGGGGGGTTATGTCACGTTCCTGACCTATTTCTGTTAGTTTGTTGTATGTGTTAGTTGGTCAGGACATGAGTTTGGGTGGGCATTCTATGTTGTCTGTTTCTATGTTGGTTTAAGGGTTGCCTGGTATGGCTCTCAATTAGAGGCAGGTGTTTGGCGTTCCTCTAATTGAGAGTCATATTTAGGTAGGTTGTTTCACAGTGTTAGTTGTGGGTGGTTGTCTCCTGTGTCCGTGTTTGTCGCACCATACGGGACTGTTCGGTTTGTTGGTACATCGTTCTTTTTGTGTAGTCTATTTTTCCCTGTTCGTGCGTTCTTCGTGTTTTATGTAAGTTCGTATTGTTCAGGTTTGTCTACGTCGTTTATTTGTTTTGTAATTACTCAAGTGGTTTCGTTTCGTGTTTTTCCCGTCTTGTTTTATTAAAATTATGTCAACATACCTCGCTGCGTATTGGTCCACCGATCCTTCTCTCCTCTCCTCATCCGAGGAGAAGGAAGAAGTAGACAATCGTAACAATAGGGCTATACAGATACCTCGAGTTCGGTTCCCAAGTTTCTAAACCATACTAAGCCATCTTTGGTATAGTGTCCCCATGATATTGGAAACGAGGAAGCGTGATCATAATCATTAGGATATTTTACATCCTAAATGCCCCCCAGCCTTCAGATGTGACCTAAACATTGTACTTGCACTTGAGATGCCTTTTAAGGCTAAGGATGGGGAAGTTAACTTGTCATTTACAAACATTTAGATCAGTTGTATGCTGCCTTACGATCTATTAACAGGAAGAGTTGCATTAAATAGATGCAATGTGTTTTTTACTGATGCGTTTGACAATATCCAATCCATACGCACAAAACGTATGAACAAAAGCGTTCACTGTGAAAGTTGATACATGTAGGACATTCATATATAGCTTTTGCGCAGCACTTCGTTCAATTTATCGAACAAGTTATTGTTTTCTTGCTCAAACCGCGAGCAACACCTGTGAATCTCAGACATTTCTCTCAAAACACAGGGATGTCGACTGGTATTATCAGAGGACCTTGGAGTTCACCAAAAAACTGTTGGTTATTCTGGCTGGAATTGTTACCTCTCCTGCCATGTAAAAATTACTCCCATGGCAGATTCCAACGGGACTAAAGGTGTGGCAAAATGGCTCAAGGGCAACAAAGTCAAGGTATTGGAGTGGCCATCACAAAGCCCTGACCTCAATCCTATAGAACATGTCCCTCCAGGACACCTACACCACCCGATGTCACAGGAAGGCCAAAAAGATCATCAAGGACAACAACCACCCGAGCCCCTGCCTGTTCACCCCGCTATCATCCAGAAGTACAGTACAGGTGCATCAAAGCTGGGACCGAGAGACTGAAAAACAGCTTCTATCTCAAGGCCATCAGACTGTTAAACAGCCACCACTAACATTTAGTGGCCGCTGCCAACATACTGATTCAACTCCAGCCACTTTAATAATGGGAATTGATGGAAATTATGTAAAAATGTATCACTAGCCACTTTAAACAATGCCACTTAATATAATGTTTACATAACCTACATTACTCATCTCATATGTATATGTATATACTGTACTCTATATCATCTACTGCATCTTGCCATCTTTATGTAATACATGTATCACTAGCCACTTTAAACTATGCCACTTTATGTTTATATACCCTACATTACTCATCTCATATGTATATACTGTACTCTATACCATCTACTGCATCTTGCCATCTTGCCTATGCCGTTCTGTACCATCACTCATACATATATCTTTATGTACATATTCTTTATCCCTTTACACTTGTGTGTATAAGGTAGTAGTTGTGGAATTGTTAGGTTAGATTACTTGTTGGTTATTACTGCATTGTCGGAACTAGAAGC
This sequence comes from Salvelinus fontinalis, assembly GCF_029448725.1. Taxonomy (NCBI): domain Eukaryota; kingdom Metazoa; phylum Chordata; class Actinopteri; order Salmoniformes; family Salmonidae; genus Salvelinus; species Salvelinus fontinalis. The sequence continues at coordinate 2,803,037 of NC_074684.1, forward strand.
ACAAGCATTTCACTACACTCGCATTAACATCTGCTAACCATGTGATGTGACAAATAAAAATAATAATTTTGATTTGATTTGATTGATTTGATTTTACATTTGTGGGCATAACTGACAAAGCGTGTCCGAGCAAGGAGGCCTACAAAACTGACTCAGTTACACCAACTCTGTCAGGCGGAATGGGCCAAAATTCACCCAACTTATTGTGGGAAGCTTGTAGAAGGCAGCCCGCAATGTTTGACCCAAGTTAAACAATTTAAAGGCAATGCTACCAAATACTAATTGAGTGTATGTAAACTTCTGACCCACTGGGAATGTGATGAAAGAAATAAAAGCTGAAATAAATCCTTCTCTCTACAATTATTCTGACATTTCACAATCCTAAAATAAAGTGGTGATCCTAACTGACCTAAGACAGGGAATTTTTACTTGGATTAAATGTCAGGAATTGTGGAAAAACTGAGTTGAAATGTATTTGGCTAAGGTATGCAACTGTATGCACGGGATGCGCATGGTGAACATTGTCCAACGAAATGCTTACTTGCAGCTTCCTTCTCTACAATCCAACAACGATAAGAAATAGTAACACCACTTTTTACTTTAAGAATACGAACATGAAGTAAATGGCAGTAGAACAGAATAAATATTTTATCATAAGTACAATACAGGAAGACACAATTCGTAGTACATTATTTGCATTGGGGAGGGGGGTGGGTGGCAAGTGTATAAATTGAGCGGTATAGTAAGAGTCTGGTGGCAGCAGGTGTGATGTGGTCTAAGGTGAGGAGAACCAGAGCAGGTGGTCAGTCCAGTTCAAGTGTTCAGCAGTCTGATGGCTTGTAGATAGAAACCGTCTCTGAGCCAGATGAGCAAGCCTAGGACAGGGGATGAGTGAAACCGTTCCTCCTGCTCTGATACGGTCTGCGGTAACGGAGAGAGCAACTCGTGGCTGGGGGTGTGTGGGCTCCTTGTAGACGTTTCGAGTAGATGGTCCTGTATTGGTGGAAGCACGGTCCCGGTGATGTACTGGGCCGTCTTCACCATCCGCTGGAGGGCCTTGAGGTGGTGAACGGAGCAAATCCCGTACCAGGCCGCGACGCAACGTGTCAGGACGCTCTCGATGGTGCAGCGGTAGTATTTGGAGAGGACATGGGGCGGCATGACAAATCTCTTCCGCCGCCTTAGGAAGAAGAGACGCTGTTGCGCCCTCTTGACAAGAGTGGTGGTGTTGTTGGTCCATGACAAGTCCTCGGTGATGTGGATGTCGAGGAACATAAAACTCGTGACTATCTCAACTACAGTCCCATTGATGTGGAGCGGGGCATGTTCCCTCCTTCTCTTTCCGAAGTCATTCATCAACGAACAGAGTCCTATGATATTTCTGAAATGGGATGACTCAGTCCCTTTCCTCCTCTCCATAGGACTAACTGGGCTTAACAGTGAAACCATGGAGATTTGCCTTCAGTGTCGTGCTGAGCCGTGATTACTCTTACTGGGGTTAGGATGCGGATTTGGTTTGGGGTTTTGGGTGTTCGTTTTTCTTGTAATGACTAAGGGACAGATTATCTACAATGAGTACTGAGTATTCTGTTGTGGCACGTGTGGGAAATCCACAAAGCTACTCAGGAAGTGGTACGTGGAATGTACAGTGGCAGCCAATCAGAGAGGTTAAGCTTAGGGTGGATTCACCATTTCCACCAATGAGAGATAGCTAGATAACGCGACGAGAGAAGTAAGACTCACACTTCCTTCAGGGAAGATACAGGAAATAAAGGGGGATTCTGCGTACACTTCCTGATCAGTCATAACACCACACCCAGATGAGCAGGCCTTGAACAGGGGATGAGTGAAACTGTTCCTAGATCAGCATCTGGACTACATCATTTCCCAGAAGTCATCAGGGAGGAGGAAATTACATCAGGAGGATTGACAGTGTCTGTTTCTCAATGTCCTTTTCCTCTGCTGAAAACATATGGAGAGATTACAATTGGAGGAAGTGTGACAGAGAGAACTCTCTGTCTTTCTGTCCCTGTCAGTACTTTTCCTTATTTCCTAAATACATTTACATTGAGTGTACAACACATTAGACTTGACCGGATGAATCCAGGTGAAAGCTATGATCCCTTATTGATGTCACCTGTTAAATCCACTTCAATCAGTGTAGATGAAGGGGAGGAGACAGTTTAAATAAGGATTGTTAAAGCCTTGAGACAATTGAAACATGGATTGTGTATGTGTGCCATTCAGAGGGGGAATGAGCAAGACAAAAGATTTAAGTGCCTTTGAACGGGGTATGGTAGTAGGTGCCAGGCGCACCGGTTTGAGTGTGTGAAGAACTGCAACGCTGCTGGGTTTTTCACGCTCAACAGTTTCCCACGTATGTCAAGAATGGTCCACCGCCCAAAGGACATCCAGACAACTTGACACAGCTGTGGGAAGCATTGCAGTCAACATGGGCCTTTTGACACCGTGTAGAGTCCATGCCCAGATGAATTGAGGCTGTTCTGAGGGCAGAACGGGTGCAACTCAATATTAGGAAAGTGTTCCTAATGTTTTGTTCACTCTGTGTAAAGTGAGTGTGCTTTTTAGAAAGTTATTCAGAGGTGATATAAGCCAGCTATAAACCTTCCTAGCCCGAGGGCAGTGTAAGTACAGCTGAAGTCCTATGAAAGTACATGGCTTAGCCTTCGGACCCTACACTTACTTTATATCACTATGGTTACTTCACCAGGGGCCAGCCATCCTGGCTTTCATCTAGCACAGTTTCTGTCCGTCCCCTAGCCTCTCTGGTATTGCGCTCAGGGAAGTTGTGGTAGGTGTCCGGGAAGTTTCTCCCTCTGTAAATCAAGGAGTTGGTAGGAACTGGCAAACAGAGTGAACAGAATGTTCATCCAAGAGAATAAGGGGATTCACATAAATCAAGGGAGCAGGGAGCACCGAGCCAAGGACGTAAAACTCGAGTTACTCTGACTTAAGGGGACCTGTGGTACTACACAGTCCTATGCATACAGTGCCTCTGCTGTTTGAGATGAGTCACTTTGAATGGAGCGGAATACATCTGTGAGGCAAGCAGAACCTTGGCGGTCTGTCGTCACAGACTCAGACACACACTCGGTGGGGTTTGGTGTTTTCTTGCTATCTGATTGTCTTTGATGCCCACTCCAATGTGACGGGTGTCAGGTGATATGGCCGTCTCAGCCGCATTGGTGTATGGGCACTGTGCCCGCTGACTACACAGACGTATAGCTCCGCGTCATCTCCAGCGCCATCCTGGCACACACACACACATGCATCAGCACAAACACACAAAATGAACACACGCAAACGTGTGCACGCCGCCTCCGCTTCCAGCTCTCCTCCAAAAAAAACAGATAGAGCCCCACAGAGACAGGAGCACAAAGCACCCCTCAGTTCCTTCTCCTCCTTCTCCAAGATGCAGGCCCAGACAGGGAGAGAGAGAGAGACAGGGAGAGAGAGAGAGAGAGAGAGAGAGAGAGAGAGAGAGAGAGAGACAGGGAGAGAGAGAGAGAGAGAGAGAGAGAGAGAGAGAGAGAGAGAGAGAGAGAGAGAGAGAGAGAGAGAGAGAGAGAGAGAGAGAATAAGCGAGAGAGAGAGAATAAGCGAGAGAGAGAAGGAGGGAGGGGTATCCAATCGAAAACAAACAAACAAACCCACATCCCCTCTCACTGTCAACAATGAGCCGTGGCGTTAACTCCGGACGCTCCAGAGACGCAAAACAAAACTCCTAGAAAAGGAACACAAGTCAACAACTGTGTTCCTGCCGTGTGCATATCAAATATGAGACGTGGCGGAGTAGTGGCATAGATTTGAGCGGGCAAGAATATTGAGGGTTCCGCAGGGAGTAGGAGCCAGAGAAGTTGACAAGCTACGTTTCAGAAAAATGGACAGCAAACAAATAGAACCGTGTCTGTGTGGGACTCTGAAGTTTGTGTTTCAAACGTGTTTTAGCGTGAAGCAATAGGATCACGTTTGCAAGATGAACTGGTGGACTCTGAAGTGTAGATCTCACTTACACACACTCCCGGCGGGGGAGAATTCTCCTTCATTTGAACCTCTGAAAACGGTCAGCATCGGCCGTGTGTGTCTACCTGATTGTTTACACGCGACTGTATTGAATAAAAGAGAAAGAGAGGGAGAGAGAGAGAGATAAAGAAAGAGAGAGAGCACAGGGGGACTGTAGCTAATGAGGATCACGATGTCTACCCTGAAAACAGAAGCCGGATTATCTGACAAGACTAAACCTGGAACACACACACTTCTAAACCATGGTCAGCAGCCTTCAAAGACAGCGCAATTTTTTATTTATTTTTTAAATAGTCAAAGGGCACAGAAACTAAAACTCAATCTGCTCTGCTACCGTAGACCCAAACGTATAACGGAAAGGGAAGTGGTGAGAATGAGACACAAGAGCTATGTTCCATCCACCATACATACGTCCAATCCATGCCCGAGAGCATGCAAACTAACGAAGACAATCCCAGTACATGGCAGACCATATGTAAGAACCACCACAGCCTGCTTCGGAAGCACATTGATGCCTGCTATGTGGGTAGTAAGACCAGGAGGTCCAGACCAGGGGGCCCAGGTCAGACCAGGTGAGTGACGTGGCATTTCCTGGAGGAAGACGTGGGAGCACCGGGGCCAGCTGGGGAGCCTGGCACCAGCCCCAACCGAGAGAGACCGTTGGTTAATAAGACTGGGGAGAGACAGGCCTGCTTAACCAGCTGATCCTGAAAACATCACTGATAAACACATGGTTGTGATGGTCATGGACACACACACGGACACTCAATCGCAGATATTGCGGAAAGACACACACGCAACTGAAATACAGGTCTGCAGCAAGCCACAGTCCATCTACAGGAAAACGGCCCACAACCTCACACACACAGACTATATCATGACTATTGTGAGCCTCTGTCCGCTCCCCTTCTGAGATGTGTGTATTCGTGTGTGTGTGTGTTTGCGTGTGTGTGTATTGTCGCTACGTTGGTATTCTCAGAAGAAAACATTGTTATTAGAAATACCAGCCAGTGTCATAATCCAGCACTCGCTAATATAGTTAATACAAAATGCACACTTTATCGGTCTATAAATATCCCAATTGCTGAGCAGCTAAGCCAAGAGTGAGTCAAAGAACACAGCCACACCAAACATCTGCAGACAAACCTCTCCTGATATGATAGTGTAGCTACAAGGCCAAACACTTTTCTGTTCAAAAGACGTGCAAAACATCAACGTGCTTCCTTTCCCGCTGGGCGCTTATTGTGCCTGGAAGATTAATAGGCTACGTAATAAAGAACTTTTAGAAAGTAGGAAATTGAGACCGAACCGAGTCCTATGGTAGCACGTCTGACACTGTTGACCCACTTTTAGAGGAATGAGCTGGACTCTCTTCACCCGTTCTTTTCACCCAGGTTATTTTGGTTTAAAAAAACACTCCAGGCCACTCTTGAACGTCTACAACCAGACAGAAAGTATGTAGAAATTATAATGCTCCTATATGTTTTCAAATAACTGCCCTTAAACTGGCCCGCTAATTTCTTCAGACAAACAAATCGGTTCCGAAACATTTTTTCGAAATCCTGATGTGGCTCTGGAGTCAAACAGTTTGCCCACCCCTGACCTACAAGGTTCCTATCTCCAGTATCTACCAACCCTATCCACAGTGTCTTTCTGTGGATCATTCAGCATAAAACCCCACCGCGACCATCCAGCACGAAGCGGATCTAAGATGGTACCATAGACACACACATCCAACACTGATTACAGGGCTAGAGTCGATGTACTTAGAATCAAATCAAACTTTATTTGTCACATGCGCCGAATACAACCTTACTGTGAAATGCTAATTTACAAGCCCTTAACCAACCATGTACCAAGCCCTTAACCAACCATTAAGAAAATATTTACCAAATAAACTAAAGTAAAAAATAATTAAAAAGTAACACATTAAAATAACAATAACGAGGCTATATACAGGGGGTACCGGTACCGAGTCAATGTGCAGGGGTACAGGTTAGAGATAATTTGTACATGTAGGTAGGGGTGAAGTGACTATGCATAGATAATAAACAGCGAGTAGCAGCAGTGTAATAAACAAAGGGGGGGTGGGGGGGGTCAATGTAAATAATCCGGTGGCCATTTGATTAACTGTTCAGCAGTCGTATAGCTTGGGGGTAGAAGCTGTTAAGGAGCCTTTTGGTCATAGACTTGGCGCTCCGGTACCGTTTGCCGTGCGGTAGCAGAGAAAAAGGTCTATGACTTGGGTGACTGGAGTCTCTGACAATTTTTGGGGCTTTCCTCTGACACCGCCTAGTATATAGGTCCTGGGTGGCCGGAAGCTTGGACCCAGTGATGTTTTGGGCCGTACGCACTACCCTCTGTAGCGCCTTAAGATACCACTGTTTAATGCTGTTTAATGCTCAGTCTTGTTAGAATGGCACCTATTAAAATCACCAGCGGAGCTTAACCGTTCTTGGCCAAACCAATCCATTTGAATCAAGCAGGAAGAGAAAGCAGCACAGTCAGTGGGTCTATAAGGCAGCTAGGCGACTGGGCGTGATGGCGTTAATCCATAGCCCTCCTCGAGGGATGTTTGCTGAACCTATTGTGTTCTGGCTGCTCATGAAGCTAATATGAAGACGGGGGACTAGCTAAGCGACGGTCAGACAGGAAGAGGGTACACTGAAAGTCATCACAGAGAGAGCCTACGTCAAGAGGCTATGGGGCTGCGTTCAAGTGCCCCACTTATGAAACGCTACCGAGATCCCACTGCTGTCATCAGTGCACCAGAACAAGCCCCCGGGGGTTGGGGTAAGTGTTTCACAAATCAAAATGAACTCGGAGTTTTGTTTGGTTTGTGCAACACTTTTCCCCCCCACCGAAAAGTTTGATGTGTTGCAAGACGTCTGGGGGAGAAGTGAGGGAGCAAAAAAAACAAAGCAAACTGGATCTGTATCAAGTCTGTGATATTGAGACATGGTGAACTCATTAGGAGGCGAACAGAAAGTGAGTTGAAGGGAAACAAAAGGAGAAACACGAAGCTGCTATGGTTTTGCTCCGTTGACAAATACTTTACCACAGTCAGAAGCGGATGCCAAAGGGTTTTTCCAGGCAGCAACATCAGCTCTGTGGTCTCAGTCCGTAGTCTACAGACCACTACGGCCTGCAGTGGTCCAAAAACTTCTCAGACTCCCCTAGGGAAGTGGTCCTTAATCCTGGTCATGAAGACCCACAGCACATTAAATACATGGATTAGTCGAATCTAGTCAGGTGAGTTGGTACTGGGCTGGAACAAAAGCATGCACGCCTTGTGCCGTCTCCCAGACCAGAATTGAAGAACATTGCCCTATGGCCTTTCTCACTACAGAGGAACAGTCTTCCAATGTCCACTGTCACGTTTGCTTGACCTTAATTCTTTTTCTAGTCAGACTGTTAGGTTCAGGGAAGGTTACAGCTACAGTGACCACCGTGACCAGAGGCTAGTCCAGACCGGACAGGGAGGATCTTTGTGTGTTGCAGCAAGAGGGTGAAGAAGGGAGAGGAGGCAACATAAGAGATGTTGAGAAAAGACGAAAGGCGAGCGATCCCCAATGAGTGCCAGTAGCGAGAAAAGAGAAGGACAAAAGAGACGAGAATGAGAACGGAGGAGTGGAGAAGGTTTGGACAGAGAGAAGCAGCGGGGTGGTAGTCCTCTGAGAACCACCATGCTCGTAACCTTCAGCTGTGACAGACAACCCCTCCCTGAGAGGCCATGTCCCAGCGTGGACGTCTAAATGCCAGCCCATTTACTGTCCGTATCCGCCATTTTAACATAATGACCTTATCTAACTCACTCCTATTGCTCCTCGGGGAGATCCTAGATATGGCTGGCTGGCAGCCACTGGCTGGACACACTTTATATGGCACAATAGTCCTTTCTCTCTATCTCTTCCTCTGCCCTGTCTCCCTCTTTAGCTCTACCCCTTCTCCCTCTCTCTCTCACTCTCTCTTGATTTCTTAATATTTTTGCTCCGTCTACCTCTCTCTCTCTCTCTCTCTCTTTCTCTCTCTCTCTCTCTCTCTCTCTGCCCCTTCTCCTTCCCTCGTTACAGTTTTCTATAGCTATTGTGCCAAGGACATTGAGATCGTCTGTGAAGGTCCAGTCTAGACGCATAACACCAGCTAGAGAGTGGAGCAACGGCACCAGCTAGAGAGTGGAGCAACGGCAGCTGGCAAGAACACTGTCCTGAAAACACTCAATACTGACTGGAGAATGTTTGCTATGTGCTTCTGTTTCAATACTGGGAGAAAATCAGCATGCATGCGCCTGGCCCACCACAAGGACTCGCTAGAGTGCAGTGGGACAAGGACATCCCGGTCGGGCAAACCCTCCCTTTACCCGGACAACACTGGGCCAATTGTGTGCCACCTCGTGGGTCTCCCGGCCATGGCCAGCTGCGACACAGCCTGGGATCGAACCTGGGTCTGTACTGACCCTTAGTCCGCTGCGCCACTCGGGAGACATTGTATCCAGATGTTCAGTTTGTCAGATGTTCAGTACTGTCCGTCCTTCTCTCATCCCAGGATTTACAATATTACCTGTAAAGCACACAAGGGGGCGCTAAAAACGCAAGAAAAGCCCATTTGGCCTCTATTACAAAGACTGCTAACAATTAGCACAGACTAATAGCGGAATCATATAGACCATGTTAGCTAAATGCTAACAAGCGAAAACGAACAAACTAATTGCAAAGACAGGCATATCCAGCTCATAAAGTTATACAAGCATAGCTAGTAGCTACCGAATGTCATTTTTGGTGAGTGGGTACATTTACACGCGAAAGTAAACAAGATAAATTGTGCAAATGAACAAAGTTGCGATGCGTGCTTTTCTGGAGAAAGAGCAGCAGGTGTACACGGAGCAGACGGGAGAAGAACAGAGGAGAAAAAAACGCTAGTAGGAAGCACAGGGGGGGGGAAAAATGGCAACTGTACAGATAAGTCACCCAGAGCTACTTGACTTATAAGATATCTGATGGCAAAAATGTGGTAGAGAATTGCATACAAGTTTAACTCATCACCTGATGTGCGCCGGCACATCAGAGACTCACCCATAGATATGGACTCACCGGCTCCAGCTTTAGCCCGTTGATCTATTTACAAACAAACACGTGACTGGCACAACTGTTCTGGGGAACTACGTGAGCTTCATAATGTAAAACGTGGCAGGTGACATGAAGAAAGCAATTTGCTTGATCTCCTAAACGTATTGCACATGTTGACTGCAAGTATTAACTTAAAAAGTCGCTGCAAATAGTCAAAACAATTTAAAAACTTAAAAAAAAAATTGTTTTGCCGGTATTGAAAACTCATCCAGTGGCTTTTTCGAAATACCCCAGTATTCGGTGTATACGGTACACCTCCCAAGCCTAGTTCTGACACCATATCTTCTCTGTTCTCTCTGTTCCTCCCCCTCTTTCCTTTCCTCTTTCTTGCCAAGTTGTGCAGGGGGGGGGGACAGACAGCTGCAGGCTCTCACATCCTCCTCCTTTCCTCCTCTTCCTCCTCTTCCAGCTTTCTCTTTAAGAGATGCTCCCTACACTTCCCTGACCAACTCCAGGCCCCCCGGCCCCCCAGGGCCCAGTCCTGTCCCATCCCAGGATGGAACCTTCCCAACCTCCCCAATATGTGCAGTGGTGACCCACTTCACTCATCTTCACACACATGCAAACACAAAACACACACACACACACACCAGGTTTTTCGTTCGGAAAATGTGGCGCCGGACTTTTGACCTGCAGCATTTTAATTGAACAGACTTTTGAGAAATTTACTGGACCCATATGCATTGGGGAGCCTTCTTAGAGCGTAGTAGAAAAGTTTACCTATTCTACTGGTCAGCTTGTCGAGAAAGAAATAGCCTATACCAAACAAACTCAGAGACAGTTGTGGGAAGATAGATCCCAAATTCATACAACTAGTAGGCCTAGGCTACATACAGCATATATATTTTTTTTAAAGCAATGAGTCTGAAGCAACAGAGCGGAACATTTATCTTAAAATGTTTATTAACTATTATTTATTCACACTATAAGCACAGCAATGTAGGCTACCATTGTCAAAAGGGCATCACATATGCAAGCGGTTTCCTGTGACAGAGATGAAAATATCTGTTACGAATTTAGAAATGTAGAAAGAAGGGAGATGCAACAGCTGGGATATATTGCTAATATGACTAGGATTGTGCTTTTGGCTACTGGACAATAAAAGAAAGTTGATTATGAAATAATTGTTCCCCGGGGGACTCCCGAGTGGCGCAGTGGTCTAAGGCACTGCATTGCAGTGCTAGCTGTGCCACTAGAGATCCTGGTTTAAGTCCAGGCTCTGTCGCAGCCGACCGCGACCGAGAGACGCATTGCGCGGCGCACAATTGGACCAGCGTCGTCCGGGTTAGGGGAGGGTTTGGCTGGCAAGGACGTCCTTGTCCCGTCGCGCTCTAGCGACTCCTGTGGTGGGCCGGGCGCATGCACGCTGACACGGTCGCCAGGTGTACGGTGTTTCCTCTGACACATTGGTTCGGCTGGCTTTCGGGTTAAGCGGGCATTGTGTCAAGAAGCAGTTTGGCTTGGTTGTGTCGTGTTTCTGAGGACGCACGGCTCTCGACCTTCGCCGCTCCCGAGTCCTTACGGGAGTTGCAGCGATGAGACAAGACTGTAACTGCCAATTGCATAACATGAAAATTGGGGAGAAAAGGGGGTAAAATATATTTTTTTATAATAATAATAATTGCCTCCATGGATATGGTCTGATTTTCGCTACGCTACATTGAAGCAAGGTAAGACATGCCTCAAAACACAGTGCATTTGGAAAGTATTTAGACCCCTTGACTTTTTCCACAACATATTACATTACAGCCCTACTCTAAAATTGATTAGATTGTTTTTTCCCTCATCGATCTACACACAATACCCCATAATGACAAAACAAAAACATTTATTTTTATTTTTTTATGTGTGCACATTTATAAAAATTTAAAAAACAGAAATATAACATTTACATAAGTATTCAGACCCTTCGCTCAGTACTTTGTTGAAGCACCTGTTTCAGTCTTCCAGAGATTTGAGACTGGGACGGAGGTTCACCTTCCAGCAGGACAATGACCCTACGCATACTGCTAAAGCAACACTCGAGTGGTTTATGGGGAAACATTTAAATGTCTTGGACCTCAATCCAACTGAGAATCTGTGGTATGACTTAAAGATTGCTGTGCACCAGCGGAACCCATCCAACTTGAAGGAGCTGGAGCAGTTATGCCTTGTAGTGAAAAACCCCAAGAGACTTGCAGCTGTAATTGCTGCAAAAGGTGGATCTACAAAGTATTGACTTTGGGGTGTGAATAGTTATGCATTGTCAAGTTTTCAGTTTTTTTGTCTTATTTCTTTGTTTGTTTCACAAGAAAAAATATTTAGCATCTTCAAAGTGGTAGGCATGTTGTGTAAATCAAATGATACAAACCCCCCAAAAAAGGTTGTAAGGCAACAAAATAGGAAAAATGCCAAGGGGGGAATACTTTCGCAAGCCACTGTATATTTTAAAACAAATACTTTTAGACTTTTACTCAAGTAGTATTTTACTGGGTGACTTTCACTTTTACTTGAGTCATTTCCTATTAAGGTATCTTTACTTTTACTCAAGTATGACAATTGGGTACTTTTTCCACCCCTGGTTACAGGAATAAAACCAAGAAAAATAACAGTTACTATATTTCTGAGTGCCGGATTTGTTTGTTTTCTAATGTCTATAGCTATAATGTAGCTATAATTATATAGTCATTTCTATAGCCTGCTTAGCCCATATCTCCTATGGTCTCTCTGTTCCTCCCCCTCTTTCCTTTCCTCTTTCTTGCCAAGTTGTGCAGGGGGGGGTAGACAGCTGCAGGCTCTCACATCCTCATCCTCCTCCTCCTCCTTTTCCTCCTCTTCTAGCTCTCCCTTTGAGATATCCTCTCTACACTTCTCTCCAACTGCAGGAACTGATGTCACTGAGAACTGCACACATATATATATACAGGACCTTCCACCCCCACCTGGGATATGGATGCCTGATTAAGACCTAAGGGTCAAAGCGTTAAATAAATATCACCTAGGAGCATGAGCGGCAGTGTGCGGCGTTCTCCTTTCTGTTATCCAGGAGTTCGCCTTCAACTCCAGCGCCTGTGGAAAGCGCCTAGATGTGCGTATGCTCTTCAGCGTTTGTACATAATGTTTCCGCCATCGTTTCCTATGACCCGAAAAGAGCTTCCGGATAGCGATCACTAACCTCGATGTTGATGAAGGTTTATCTTTGAATGAGTCGGCGGTGTGGACATCCGGCTCACCTCGGACCAGACCCGGATCCCCGAGGCTCGGAGAAGACGGCGTAAGAGAGGCTGACGAAACTATGTTGGCGAATAAATAAATCGGCTTCTACCCTCTGTTCTATTGGTGAACGTACAATCACCGGAGAACACACTGGACGCGCTCCGTTCTAGACTATCCTCTCGACGGGACCTGACGGAACTGTAACGTCCTATGTTTCTCGGAGTCGTTGCTGAACAAGGACATGGATAATATACATCTAGCTGGTTTTTCTATGCGTTGTCAAGACTGTATGGCAGTGTCGGGTAAGGTGGGTGGGGGGGGGGGGGGGTCTCTTTGTTAACAACAGCTGGTGTGCGATCTGTAATATTAAGGATGTTAGAATACCGTATCATAAGCTGTATACTAAATACTATTTACAAAGAGAGTTTTCGTCAGTAGCTGTCTATTTACCACCACAAATCGATGCTGGCACTAAAACCGCATTCAACAAATTGTGGAGGGTCGCAAGCAAATTTTTTTTTTTAAATGCTCATCTCGATGTCGCCGCTCTTAGTGGCTGGTGATTTTAATTCAAGGAAACTGAAATCCGTTTGGCCTCATTTCGACCAGCATGGAGGAGAAAACTAGAGGAGAAAAAACCTCTAGATCGCCTTAACCCCACATATAGAAATGCATAGAAAGTAAAGGTCGACCGATTCATCGGAATGGCCGATTAATTAGGGCCAATTTCAAGATTTCATAACAAATCGGTAATCGGGCATTTTTGGACACCGATTATGGCCGATTACATTGCACTCCACGAGGAGACTGCATAGCAGGCTGACTACCTGTTACGTGAGGGCAGCAAGGAGCCATGGTAAGTTGCTAACTATCGTTAAACGTATCTTATAAAAAAACAATCAATCTTAACATAATCACAAGTTAACGACACAAGGTTGATGATATTACTAGTTTATCTAGCTTGTCCTGCGTTGCATATAATCGGTGCCTGTTCATTTATCATTGAATCACAGCCTACTTCGCCAAAGTGGTGATGATTTAAGAAGCGTATTCGCGAAAAAAGCACCAATGTGTACCTAACCATAAACATCAATGCCTTTCTTTAAAATCAATACACAGGTATATATTTTTTAAAACCTGCATATTTAGTTAATATTGCCTGCTAACATGAATTTCTTTTAACAATGGGAATTGTGTCACTTCTCTTGCGTTCTGTGCATGCAGAGTCAGGGTATATGCAGCAGTTTGGGCCGCCTGGCTCATTGCGCACTGTGTGAAGACCATTTCTTCCTAACAAAGACAGTAATTAATTTGCCAGAATTGTACATAATTATGACATAACATTGAAGGTTGTGCAATGTAACAGCGATATTTAGACTTACGCATGCCACCCATTAGATAAAATACAGAACGGTTCTGTATTTCACTGAAAGAATAAACGTTTTGTTTTCTAAATTAATGTTTCCGGATTTGACCAAATTAATGACCTAAGGCTCGTATTTCTGTGTGTGTTATTATATTATACTTAAGTCTATGATTTGCTATTTGATAGAGGAGTCTGACTGGGCGGTGGTAGGCAGCAGCAGGCTCGTAAGCGTTCATTCAAACAGCACTTTCCTGCATTTGCCAGCAGCTCTTCGCTGTGCTTCAAGCATTGCGCTGTTTATGACTTCAAGCCTATCAACTCCCGAGATTAGGCTGGCAATATTATAGTGCCTATAAGAACATCCAATAGTCAAAGATATATGAAATACAAATGGTGTAAAGAGAAATAGTCCTATAATTCCTATAATAACAACAACCTAAAACTTCTTACCTGGGAATATTGAAGGCTCATGTTAAAAGGAACCACCAGCTTTCATACGTTCTCATGTTCTGAGCAAGGAACTTAAACGTTAGCTTTTTTACATGGCAAATATTGCACTTCTACTTTCTTCTCCAACACTTTGTTTTTGCATTATTTAAACCAAATTGAACATGTTTTATTATTTATTTGAGACTAAATTGATTTTATTGATGTATTATATTAAGTTAAAATAAAAGTGTTCATTCAGTAATGTTGTAATTGTCATTATTACAAATATATATATAAAAATCGGCTGATTAATTAGTATCGGCTTTTTTTGGTCCTCCAATAATCGGTATTGGCGTTGAAAAATCACAATCGATCAACCTCTAATACAAAGCTCTCCCTCGCCCTTGATTTAAAAAATCTGACCATAACACTGACCATAACACACCTCCTTATTCCTAATTACAAGCAAAAGCTCAAACAGGAAGTACCATGGTAAGCTACAAGACTGTTTCGCTAACACAAACTGGAATATGTTCCGGGATTCATCCGATGGCATTGAGGAGTTTACCATATCAGACACCTGCTTCATTAGACCTACCCTACGCCTTGACCTCTTTCTCCCCTCTCTCTCTCCAGATTAAATATTGCAACTAGTGAGGTCTGGCCGCCCGACAACCTGCCCACTCTACCCCATTCCCTCCTCCCTTTTACAGACCATCTCTGGAGACCTTCTCCCATTCCTCACTTCCCTTATCAACTCATCCCTGACCACTGGCTGCATCCCCTCTGACTTCAAAATGGTCGGAGTCGCTCCCCTCCTTAAGAAACCAAAACTCGACTCATCTGATGTCAAAAACTAAAACTAGACCTGTATCTCTTCTTTCTTTCCAAAACACTTGAACATGATGTCTCTGATCAACTTTCTCGTTATCTCTCTCAGAACGATCTTGACCCTAACCAGTCAGCCTTCAAAACGGGTCACTCAACTGAGACCGCTCTTCTCTGTGTCACGGACGCTCTCCACACTGCCAAAGCTGACTTTCTCTTCTCTGTTCTCATCCTCCTTGATTTTTCTGCTGCCTTCGACAACGTGAACCATCAGATCCTCCTCTCCACCCTCTCAGGGCTGGGTGTCTGCACCATGTCATATCACTAATGGTGTCCCCCAGGACTCGGTTCTAGGCCCTCTTCTCTCTATACACCAAGTCACTCAGCTCCATCATATCCTCGCATGGTCTCTCCTACCGTTGCTATGCGGATGACACTCAAATACTTTTCTCCTTTCACCCATCTGAAACTCACAAACACCAAAACAGTTGTGTTGAGGGCACGACAACACCTCCTCCCCCTCAGGAGTCTGAAAAGATTTGGCAAGGGCCCTCAGGTCCTAGAAAAGTTAGACAGCTGCACCATTGAGAGCCTCTTGACTGGCTACATCACCGCTTGGTATGGCAACTGCTTGGCGTCCGACCGCAAGGCTCTACAGGGGGTAGTGCGTACGGTCGAGTACATCACTGGGGCCGAGCTCACTGCCATCTAGGACCTCTATACCTGTCTGTATCTCCAGCCACCCAAGTCAGAATGTTCTCTCTGCTAGAGCACAGCAAGCGGTATCAATGAACCAAGTCTGGAACCAACACGACCCTGAAAAGCTTCTACTCCCAACCCATAAAACGGCGAAATAGTTAGATCAATACTTAACCAAATAGCTACATGGTCAATCTGCATTGACCCTTTTTTGCACAAATATTTTTGACTGGCTACTATTTATTATCTATCCTGTTGCCTAGTCACTTTATTCATAGATATCTATCTCAATTACCTCGTACCCCTGTACATCGACTCGGTATCCCATGTATATTGCCAAGTTATCGTTACTCATTGTGTATTTATTATTACTTTCATTATTAGTTCTCTATTTCCTCTCTCTGTATTGTTGGCAAGGGCCCGTAAGAGAATATTTCATTGTTAGTCTACACCTCTTGTTTACGAAGCATGTGAAAAAAAGGATTGATATGTTTAAGTCGGGCTCCCTCCTTTTAGGATCAGGATGAGTAGACTGCACTGAGGTCAGTCTAGTCTAGATGTACCCAGTTTCCTGCTATTGGTTCTGGAAATGAGACTTTAGAACTGAAATGATGCCATCTGTTTTCAAGAGTTCTAAACATATACAAATCACTTTGAATAGCGTCATCATAGCACATTTATAAAAACGCACGTATTAACACTACCCCCCCCCCCCCCCCCCCCCATCGCTCTCTCTCTCTGAGTGTTGTGTGTGGAGTATAGACCCCCAAGGGTGCTCCGAGCAGCACAGAGGCAGAGCGGTGTTCGCTGCCAGAACCAACTGCATACTTCAATACCTCCATCAGTAACTAGGCAACGCATGCCCCACTACCCTACATCCCTGTGAACGTGAACCCCCCCAGAACACAACTAAGCGCTTTCAGGCACTGGGGAGGCGGGAGGGCAAACTAACTGCTTTAGAAAAGAGTCACAAACACAAAACACTCGCTCGCTCACTTTCCAACTAAACTCCCCCTACTTCCTGACTGACTCCCAGGTTGTTGGCAGCACACTGGACAATCACACTGTAAAGACACCAAACTGATCCAAGAATGGGGTGTTTGAGGATATTATGAATTATAAAAGGAGATCTGAGAAAATTAAACATTTCCTCTGAATTTTGGCGATCACTTCACATTTCTAGACTATGTAAGCCTAACAGCAAATTGTATAAGAGTCATAAGGAAACAGGTTGCTGCAGGTCTTTAGCTGATATTGTATTGAATTAAGCTGGTGGGTTTCCTGTTTTGACGGGACTCGGGTATACTCTACTGCAGTAATAAACGATGGTTGGTGGGAACTCAGTTCTATTGTATATCAGTAGGGTTCGTGGACTTGAGTTTGTAGCGACATGCAACAGTATGACTGGTGTTTGTGGGGACTTAGTATGTGACGTGACGAGTGTGTTTGTGGGGACGTACCATGTCGAGGTCCTGGGACACACGTCTCTTGCGTAGCTCCTCCATGCGGTCGCTTACGTCACTGAGTGAGGTGTTGTAGTACTCTGAGTACTCCTGGGCCAGGTCATCAATGTTCCCCAGAGAACCATCCTACACAACACACACACACACAGAGAGAGTGGTAAGTCATTCAGAAGGACAGACAGAGTAAGAAAACATAGAATTCAGAGGGAGAGAATAAAAGAAGCCCATATGTTTGAACCAGAATGCAAGAAAGAAATTGTAAGTTGGGGAGACACTTGCAGATTCACACTGATTCCTCAATTTGAGGGCCCAAAATGGCACCAACGCCTTTGTCTGGATGAAAAACATTGGTTTCACTACTGTATACAGTGTATAAGATTCAATCTGAGCCAAACCCTTCAGTAAGCTCCACACTCCCCCCACTGCTTCCACCTCCACAGTACAGTACTCCAGGCGAGGGAAATGGGACTGGCTAACAACCCCAGCTCCCCATCTGTCTCTCACTCTGGGTGAAGCACAGCTTAATAAAACCCCTGTCACATACGCTTGTAATTAGTAGAGCGTGAGACGCGCCAACTGGCAGGCAGGCGTTCGGCTAGCATGGCCGGGCATGGCGGTGCAGTGTGGCGGGCGGTGTGCGAGGGAGCACAAACCAAATTACTCGCACGCCACTTCTTCCTCTGGCTGCCACTCCAGGGTAAGATTATTAGCTAACACAGTGGTGCTACCGAGGGAGGGGGAAGTCTGTTAGAGATAGATCAGGTTAGAGCTTCCAGCACATTTACCAATTAGCTCTGTGGGCTATACTAGCTATGGCCTGTTGCGTAGGAGAATAGGAAGGAGAAAGGAAAGGAGAAGGAAAGTAAATCAGTATGATTTGTGGAAGACGAAGACCTTTAAACGAGTTCCTGTAGAGATGTAAGTTGCTCTGGATAAGAGCGTCTGCTAAATGACTTAAATGTAAATGTAAAAGATGAAGACTGTCTGTTTGTTTGTTTCTCTGTTGGAGGCCGGTGTGCTGTGCATGTGGCGTATGTGTGCCGTGTGTACATGCCAGTGTGTTTCTCTACTAGCCCATAGCCTCCACAGTCCATGAAGCCTAAGGCCTCCAGCTGCACCTGACACACGCACGCACGCACGCACGCACGCACGCACGCACGCACGCACGCACGCACGCACGCACACACACACACACACACACACACACACACACACACACACGCACGCACGCACACACACACACACACACACAGAGAGGTGGCAGCCTCACCAGCTGTGTCTGGAGAGGGAGTGCAGTACAACCCTGCCATGCATACACATCTGTTTACACACATTTCATACAACTCCCAGTTTAATAATACACCTCAATAAAAATCCTCACTCTGTGTATTTCAGGCATTCATTCAAATTGAAAGTCCAAATAATGGACACGGCCAACCGTAAGTGTTTCCTGGGTTTTGGTATGCTAACATACAGATCTAACATGCCCTTTAAACCCCAAACCCAAACACCCTCTTCCGGACAGGGGGGGGGCTTTCAGCTCTCTGCTGGGTTCCTGTCTTTGTGTGGAAGTGTGGTGTGGTTCCTCATACATAAACAAGAAAGACCTTACTCGACAGAATACACAAGCCCCCAAAATGCCTTGTTGGAGACGAGCCCTCGAGGAACGGTAAAACAACAGTAAAGATGCAGAACCTGCTAGTACCTGGTGTATTTCTTTACCGGGAAACCAGAATTAAGAATCAACTAACTCATTGGTCTCGGAGACCCTCTCTCTGAAGCGTTTGGACTCATAACTACTTAGTAGGGCTAGGCAATATATTGAATGAATTCGATGAATTCAAATGTATGTTTTGCGCGATATTCCAAATGCCTGTATCGCAATAATTTTTTCTCATGAAGCTTACCGGTAGTACCCAGTCGCGCTGTGTTTGTTTGCAAGCACAAAACGACTAGAGACTGGAGTCTTGTGAGTAACCCACCAGGTGATCTAGTTGCCGTGTGGAATTCACAAATGAATGTTGAGCAGCTAGATATCGTATAATTATTACGGTAAGTGTCTAAAATTGGCTAAATGCTCTGCAGTTGTGCATTTGGTTTGCTCATTTAGAAGCTTGTTAGCTATCTTGCCGGTAAAAGCAGAGAATCCCGTCCTGGATCAAGAGCCTTTCTCGCTAATATTATTTTTTTTGCGTGCTGCAAACGGTGAGTAGCATTTTTTTGATACTCGTATAACTTTATGAGCTGGGATGATTATCCTGAAAATTGTTTCGGTCAGAGACTGTATAAAATGTTCACAATACGCTCATTAGCAGTTAGTTAGCATTCTATATGGGATTTTACATGTACTTGTTAGCATTGCTAGCCTTCGGATTACAAAAGCTCAGTGGGGTGTTACCGAATATCCCGGTGTGGCACAAGGTCGGTATGAGGGTATGACAATCTGGATACTGCCCAAGCCTAGCGGTGAACAGCAATCTTTCCACAGATTTTCAATGGAATTCAAGTCTAGGCTTTCGCTGGGCCTCCCAAGGACTTTCACATTCTTGTTCTAAAGCCATTCCAGCATTGCTTTGGCTTGGGGTCCCCCCCCCCCCCCCCCCCCCACGTCCAAGGTTGTCTGCACTCTGAAGCAGGTTCTCGTCAAGGATTTGCCTGTATTTGGCTCCATTCATTGTTCCCTCTATCTTTACCAGTCTCCCAGTCCCCGCCACTGAAAATCATCCCCATTTCATGATGCTGCCACCACCATGCCTCACAGTAGGAATGCTGTTAGATGGGTAATGAGCTGTGCCTGGTTTTATCCAGACATAGCGCTTTTCATTCAGGCCAAAGAGTTTCATTTTTGTCTCATCAGACCACAGAATATTTTGCCTTATGCTCTCAGAGTCTTTCCCGTGCCTTTTTGAAAACTCCAGGCATGCTGTCATGTGTCTTTTTCTCAGGAGCGGCTTCTGTCTGGCCACTCTCCCATAAAGCCCAGATTGGTGAAGTGATGTAGAGACTGTTGTCCTTGCGGTACGTTCTCCCATCACAGCCAAGGAACGACTGTATGAAGTTCAGCCAGAGTGGTCATTGGGTTCTTGGTCACCAGCCTGACCAAGGTCCTTCTTTCCCGTTTGCTCAGTTTGGTCCTTATATAGACCGTGTGTCTTTCTTACTAAATCATGTCCAAACATTTGAATTGGCTACAAGTGGACTCCAATCAAGTTGTAGTGACATCTCAAGGACGATCAAAGGAAATGTGATGCGCCTGAGCTCAATCTGTGGTGGCATAGCAAGGGATGTGAATACGTATGTAAATTAGACATGACTGTATTTCATTTTCAACAAATTTGCAAACATTTCTAAAAACATGTTTTCACTTTGTCGTTATGGGGTATGGTGTGTAGACGGGAGATAAAAAAGTATTTAATCCATTATAAAGTGTAAAATGTGGAATTTGTCAAGGGGTATGAATACTTTCTGAAGGCACTGTCTATCACAAATCGCTCATTAGTTTGAAAAACATTTGACATGCTTTTTAGGCCATATCACCCAGCCCTCATACTTAATTATGAGTCCATAACTCTATCCTCTGTTGACGTGATAGACATCTCAGCCATAGCAGTGACGGCCAATCGTTCAATATTCATCCATGTTGATCTAGTCCGTGCCTGGTTTGGTGAGTGGTCAGCATGTATGGAGTCACTCTCTGAGGAGTGAACAGTCTCTCTGTCTGTCTCTCTATGGTCGTCTGAACAGGACCCAGTATCTCCATGCCAGCCTGGTATGAATGGGGCACTGTGGAGGCAGTGTGCCACACACGCACGACGGGCAGGCACACACGCACCCTGAGGGATGCAGGGTGGGTAATGGCTTCTTCTGAGAGGGCTATTGAAAACAACAGAGGATTAAAAACAAACGAGTCCGAGCCACACTGTGGAAAAACACAAACCCGGGAAGTGAATTTTAACCATCGCCCATCGGTAATGCATTACACATCAACAACAGTGTATTTAAATGAGCCGCAGACCGAGGCCCTGAGTCAAAAGTCCAGACTGCTCTGCTCTATTTTTCTCTCCTCACTCTGCCTCACTGACTAGAATATATTCCTTAGAACCTCCAGCTACGTCCAGGCTGTGACATATGGTTAGAGATGGCTGATATTCCCTATGGAGGCCTCCCTCCCGCTCTCGCCGGGCCCAGGGCAGGCACATGCTTTCCCTCACATTCCTCATACTCTTATTAGAGACTAGCTACAGTACTGCCTAATCACCACAAACATGCCACAATCGATCCAGAGTTAAGCCTACCATGTCCACGAGGGAGACAGAGACAGAGCCAGACAATACCGTTTCATTCACTGTGTCTGTTCATGTAGAACGCCTGATTACAACTCGCCCAGAGATCATCAGTAAAAGTCCATGACCTTTCTGGGCCTATTAAACAATGTCTGCATAGAAACATCTCAGTCACAACTCCAGTTTCGGTATAGACGTGTGTGTATAGCATGGCCGTATGTGTTTAAATGCCTAGAATACGGTCTGAGCGCGGTTTCCGTCTCAACCGTCAGCCCTGTACGTCTGTTATACTTCGACTCCCCAAGCTCCAGACCAAAAGCCTACGGCTCGCTGTTGTTACAGCGTCCTAGGTATTTCCTTACTGCAGTGTTCCTCTGAGGGAGGCCAGTGTGTGTTAGCATAGCTGGGATTCCTCTCCGGCCATGAGCTCATACAGCCCATCATGCAGCTGAGAGCAGGATGGATCAATATCCATATCACGACCAATGGCACGATTTGATGAAATAACAACAAGGGAAGTGTGTGTGTGTGTGTGTGTGTGTGTGTGTGTGTGTGTGTGTGTGTGTGTGTGTGTGTGTGTGTGGGAGTGGGGGAATATGATAACAATAGCTGATAAGGCAGTGTGAGGGGGGTACTTGGGGGGGGGGGGGGGTGTATGGGGCCAGTGGACAGGGGGTGATTAATGGGGTATTGACTGTCGATGATGGGGGATTGGAGGGGATGGAACGTCTGGAAGTTGAGAAAATCAAAACTGCCTTTTTCTAATACACAGCCTATGGAGAAGGCAATTTTCTCTCAGTGTTATCTGACCAACAACAAAACTGGGGTCTGTGTCTGATAGGCTAGCTGACTAACCAACCAACCAGTTGAAAGTCTGAGTGTCCCTAAAATTCTGTGAATGTGGGTGGAATGTGTGTGTATCGAATTCAAAGAAAACGGAAGGAATGACAACAACGACGGTTTCTGGAGTTGAACAGATGCCATAATGCAGTAGACCAAACAAGCTTTTATAATGGCTCCCACTCGTGCATACAAGAGTGCACCACCCTGTCTTGAGTCAAGTTCAATAGTCATGCTAACAGTAAGAACCGGCTGTTAAAGTCAACACCCAGACCATTAACCCAGACAATTACAGAGAGAGCGAGAGAGAGACAGAGTTCCCCAACCCCCACGACTAAAGCCGGAACACTGTTCTCGCTCTCCTTACCAACTATTCCCAAATTTCCTGTTCAGCTGAACCTCTTCAGAAGAACACTGTGACAACCCATTTGGGCCAGGTCCAACCTCCTCACTTCACTTCAGTACTTTACGCAACAACCATCTGACCAACAGCTTGGGGGAAATATTGTGTCGATCTTCCAGTAAAAAACTTGAGGCTGGAGTTTGTTATTCTAAGTCAATGGGGTAAAACACTAGTGGGAGGACTAACTTGACTGACCAGTCACATGGTTTACTATATCTAAGACTGATGACAGGGATTGCTCGGCTGTGTACTGTTTATATTGTAGTAATACTTCTGCATGATATGTAGACATTGATCGGTAAAGTTACCCCACTCTTATTTTAAACACATGGCTCACTAACAGCCATAGGGAGAGAGAGGTTTCAGTCCTGGATTCCACATTAGAATATGCTACCTTTTCCCCTTAACAGAGAGATGTATAGGAGAGAGTATTCTGACTGGAATACTGTAGCTGTAGGTAGCTACGTGGCCATTTAACCATCCGCTCTGAGCCAAACGCCAATTACACTAACGCGCACATCGAAATAATTCATCATCTTCACTCTGAAACTTAACAGCCGAATGACTATGTACGCACAGAGAAAAAAAAATCTGCTCAAATGCAACCAGAAGAACAGAATATAAACTCAGCAAAAAAAGAAACGTCCAGCGTTTAATTCTCAGCAAACTTAACATGTGTAAATATTTGTTTTAACATAACAAGATTCAACAACTGAGACATAAACTGAACAAGTTCCACAGACATGTGACTAACAGAAATGGAATAATGAGTCCCTGAACACGGGGGGGGGGGTCAAAATCAAAAGTAACCGTCCGTATCTGGTGTGGCCACCAGCTGCACTACGTACTGCAGTGCATCTCCTCCTCATGGACTGCACCAGATTTGTCAGTTCTTGCTGTAAGATGTTACCCCACTTTTCCACCAAGACACCTGCAAGTTCCCAGACATTTCTGGGGAGAATGGCCCTAGCCCTCACCCTCCGATCCAACAGGTCCGGGCTCTTCGCTGGCCATGGCAGAACACTGACATTCCTGTCTTGCAGGAAATCACGCACAGAACGAACAGTATGGCTTGTGGCATTGTCATGCTGGAGGGTCATGTCAGGATGAGCCTGCAGGAAGGGTACCACATGAGGGAGGAGGATGTCTTCCCTGTAACGCAAAGCGTTGAGATTGCCTGCAATGACAACAAGCTCAGACCGATGATGCTGTGACACACCATCCAGACTATGACGGACCCTCCACCTCCAAATCAATCCCGCTCCAGAGTACAGGCCTCGGTGTAACGCTCATTCCTTCAACGATAAACGCGAATCCGACCATCACCCCATGTGAGACAAAACTGAGACTCGTCAGTGAAGAGCATTTTTTTCCAGTCCTGTCTGGTCCAGTGACGGTGGGTTTATGCCCATAGGCGACATTGTTGCCGGTGATGTCTGGTGAGGACCTGCCTTACAACAGGCCTACAAGCCCTCAGTCCATCCTCTCTCAGCCTATTGCGGACAGTCTGAGCACTGATGGAGGGATTGTGCGTTCCTGGTGTAACACGGGCAGTTGTTAGTGCCATTCTGTACCTGACCCGCAGGTGTGATGTTCGGATGTACCGATCCTGTGCAGGTGTTGTTACATGTGGTTTGCCACTGCGAGGACAATCAGTTGTCCGTCCTGTCTCCCTATAGCGCTGTCTTAGGCTTCTCACAGTACGGACATTGCAATTGTATTGCCCTGGCCACATCTGCTGTCCTCATGCCCTCAGTCCATCCTCTCTCAGCCTATTGCGGACAGTCTGAGCACTGATGGAGGGATTGGGCGTTACTGATGGAGGGATTGGGCGTTCCTGGTGTAACTCGGGCAGTTGTTAGTGCCATTCTGTACCTGACCCGCAGGTGTGATGTTCGGATGTACCGATCCTGTGCTGGTGTTGTTACATGTGGTTTGCCCCTGCGAGGACAATCAGTTGTCCGTCCTGTCTCCCTATAGCGCTGTCTTAGGCTTCTCACAGCACGGACATTGCAATTTTATTGCCCTGGCCACATCTGCTGTCCTCATGCCTCCATGTAGCATGCCTAAGGCACGTTCACGTAGATGAGCAGGGACCCTGGGGATCTTTCTTTTGGTGTTTTTCAGAGTCAGTAGAAAGGCCTCTTTAGTGTCATAAGTTTGTAAGCTGTTAGTGTCTTATCGACCGTTCCAAAGGTGCATGTTCATTAATTGTTTATGGTTCATTGAACAAGCATGGGAAATAGTGTTTAACCTGTTGGGGATGGGGGCGCTGTTTAGACTATTTATGCTAATTTGGCTAATTTTTTAAACGGCTTCCCACAAAATCCTTGATCGTACAATATGCATATTATTATTATTATTGGATAGAAAACAGTCTATAGTTTCTATAGGAGTTGAAATTTTGTCTCTAAGTGGAACAGAGCCCATTCTACAGCAATTTCCCTGACATGGAGTCAGATTTGAGAAATGTTGGCCACTTTTCTGAAGTCAGTTAAAAGGGCACTGTCGTTGCTATGACTATACGGACACTTCTTACGTCTTCCCCTGGATGCCTTTACGTGATGACGATTCCAACGGGGTCGATTGCGCGTTCACAGGCCCTACAAATGAAAAAACCCTGAAGCTAGTCATTCTTTGGGAGCTGCGTCATGAGCCTAGAGGACACCGGCGCGCACCTGTTCCAAGCGTTAGTTTAGCCTGTTATATTTCTCCGGTCATCTTTTCACTCGTTATAGGAGTTAAAAACATCATAAAGTAGTTAATTTAAAGCGTTTTATAGCAATTTATATCCGTTTAGTGCGATTTTGGGACATTTATTTTTGCAACGATGTGAAAAGTTGGGCACGCTTTTCAGTTCATCCCGAACGCAGTTGACATTTCCACATGGCAAGAGGACAGCTTTCCACCAAAAGACGATTTCTCCCAAGAAAGGATCCTTTGCCCAAGATACTGATGGAAGAACAGCTCAAGGTAGGACATTTTTATTATGATAAATCGTGTTTCTGTCGAAACATTTTAGTGGCTTAGGACGCCATGTTTTTTGACGTAGCTTCGCTTGGCGCAAACTGTATTGAAAAGTAAGGATAAATTAAAAAATGTAATAACGCAATTGTATTAAGAATTAAATTGTCTATCAATCCCTGTCCACCCTATATTTTTTAGTCACGTTTATGAGTATTTATGTATAAGAGTAGATCACTGTCTAAGTGGCGCAAGGACTTTTTCTTTACCAGCTTGTCTACATTTCACATTGTCTAACCATGATTTTGGTGGCTAAATATAAACATTTTCGATCAAACTGTATATGCATGTTGTAATGTGATGTTACAGGAGTGTCATCGGAAGAATTCTGAGAAGGTTAGTGAAAAAATTAATATCTTTTGGCGATGTTGACTTTTATCGCTCACTTTGGCTAGAATCAATGCTGGGCTGCTAATTGCTATGTGCTAAGGTAATATAACGATTTATTGTGTTTTCGCTGTAAGACACTTAGAAAATCTGAAATATTGTCTGTATTCACAGGATCTGTGTCTTTCGATTCGTGTATGCTGTGTATTTTTACGAAATGTTTGATGATTAGTAGTTAGGTAAACACGTTGCTCATTGTAATTATTCTAGTCCATTTGTGATGGTGGGTGCAATTGTAAACTATGCCATCTACCTGAAATATGCACTTTTTTCTAACAAAACCTATCCCATACCATAAATATGTTATCAGACTGTCATCTAATGAGTTTTTTTGTTGGTTAGGGGCTATAAATATCTTAGTTTAGCCGAATTGGTGATGGCTACTGGTGTTGGTGGACAAATAAAAGATGGTGGATTATGCTAATGTGTTTTTAGGTAATAGATGTACATCTTTACATATTGTGTCTTCCCTGTAAAACATTTTAAAAATCGGAAATGTTGACTGGATTCACAAGATCTGTGTCTTTCATTAGCTGTATTGGACTTTAATGTGTGAAAGTTAAATATTTAAAAAAAATATTTTTTTTGAATTTCGTGGCACTGGTTTTTCAGTGGGGGGGGGGGGGGGGTGTGCCGCTAGCGCCACGCTGATCCTAGACAGGTTAAACCCTTTACAATGAAGATCTGTGAAGTTCTTTGGATTTTTACGAATTATCTTTGAAAGACAAAGGGTCCTGAAAAAGGGACGTTACTTTTTTTGCTGAGTTTGTTTTCTTTTTTCAATCATAACTCGGTATCTCAATCGGTGTCCTTCAATCCAACCCAAACCACCGTGATGAAACATTTACTCAAGGCTCTCATTGTGCCAGAGCTGCAACCCTCTACTGATAAGGCCTATTCTTTGGAGGGAAATATGGGTGTTGCTATTCAACACCTATCCTGGATGCATTCAAGGTCCTGATTTCCCTGAGCAGTCGATGTTTTTAGTCTACGAGGACAAATACCTCATGAGCCAGCAAGATGTTCTTTCTATAATTATTTTGAGAAACTCCCCCAACAAAAGCAGCAATCATGTGTCCTCCACAGCTGAAATAACCCCCTACTAAATAGCACACCAAGCCATTTCTGTCAGAGTTATTAAAGAATTCCATTACCAGCATGCAGGGCTAAACTCAGTTCGCTGACTGACCTCTTTGGTCCTCTTGCATGCTAAACTAACTGCCAAATTAGCTACAGTACTAATCTCTTAACTTAGAGTTCTCTCTCTGTCCCTCTCTCAAAGCAGTGCTTGTTATTTGTCGTGGCAGCTTAAGGTTCCAGAGGTCTCTAAACCATTAACTTCAGCTAAAGTGTTTGTTATTTGTCGTGGCAGCAGAAGGTCCGAGAGGTCTCTAAACCATTAACTTCAGCTAAAGTGTTTGTTATTTGTCATGGCAGCAGAAGGTTCCAGAGGTCTCTAAACCATTAACTTCAGCTAAAGTGTTTGTTATTTGTCATGGCAGCAGAAGGTTCCAGAGGTCTCTAAACCATTAACTTCAGCTAAAGTGTTTGTTATTTGTCGTGGCAGCAGAAGGTTCCAGAGGTCTCTAAACCATTAACTTCAGCTGAAGTGTTTGTTATTTGTCATGGTAGCAGAAGGTTCCAGAGGTCTCTAAACCATTAACTTCAGCTGAAGTGTTTGTTTGGATACTAGCTTTAGGAACACATTCTTACTGGTTGTATGTTGTTCTGTTCGCGCTGTGGACAACGCTTTTGTCAGTGTCAGGACCAGCCTTGAGACTAGCTAGACATCCTCTAGGACAGTGGTTCCCAAATCCAGTCCTTGAGTACCCCCAACAGTACACATTTTTATTGTAAAAAAAAAAAAATCTAAAACTTTTAACATCCAACGGAGCACCATGAAATTCATTATTATAAAATGGAAAGAATATGGCATCACAACAAACCTGCCAAGAGAGTTCCGCCCACCAAAACTCACGAACTAGGCAAGGAGGGCATTAATCAGAGAGACCAAAGATAACCCTGAAGGAGCTGCAAAGCTCCACAGCAATTGGAGTATCTGTCCATAGGACCACTTTATGCCGTACACTCCACCGAGCTGGGCTTTACGGAAGAGTGGCCAGAAAAAGGCCATTGCTTAAAGAAAAAAAGAAACACGTTTGGTGTACGCCAAAAGGCATGTGGGAGACTCCCCAAACATATGGAAGAAGGTACTCTGGTCAGATGAGACTAAAATTGAGCTTTTTGGCCATCAAGGAAAACACTATGTCTGGCGCAAATCCAACACCTCTCATCACCCTGAGAACATCATGCTGTGGGGATGTTTTTCACCGGCAGGGACTGGGAAACTGGTCGGAATTGAAGGAATGGCAGATGGAGCTAAATACAGGGAAATTCTTGATGGAAACCGGTTACAGTTTATTCCAGAGATTTGAGCCTGGGACGGAGTTTCACCTTCCAGCAGGACAATGACCCTAAACATACTGCAAAAGCAACACTCAAGTGGATTAAGGGGAAATATTAACATGTCTTGGAATGGCCTAGTCAAAGCCCAGACCTCAATCCAATTGAGAATCTGTTGTATGACTTAAAAATTGGTGTACACCAGCGGAAACCATCCAACTTTAAGAAGATGGACCAGTTTTTCCTTGAAGAATGGGCAAAATTCCCAGTGGCTAGATGTGCCAAGCTTATAGAGACATACCCCAAGAGACTTGCAGCTGTAATTGCTGCAAACGGTGGCTTTACAAAGTATTGACTTTGGGGGGGGTGAATAGTTATGCACGCTCAAGTTTTCAGTTTGTTTGCCATATTTCTTGTTTGTTTCACAAGAAAAAATATTTTGCATCTTCAAAGTGGTAGGCATGTTGTGTAAATCAAATGACTCAAACCCCCCACAAATCCATTTTAATTCCAGGTCGCAAGGCAACAAAATAGGAAAAATGCCAAGGGGGGTGAATACTTTCGCAAGCCACTGTACAGTTAGGCCTTGAAGCTTAGGCTGATGCACTAATGCCAGATAGCTCAAGATAATGAAAGAAAAACATCAATGTAGCCTATATATTTAAATTGCACAAGAATTATACATTTCTGGAGTTTTTAAGGCATTGTTTTCTCTTTAGTCAATCCGCCCGCCCTTCATCCACACAATATTTGATGACTCTAAACCCACCCACCCCGCGGATATAACTGCAGGGACTGCAGTTATGAGTCAACCCACGCATCACTAACCCCTACACCTCAACCAGCCGCCCAGTCCAGGCTGGAGGAAAGACAGGGGCCAAGGGGAGGCGCGCCCCACCCCCTCCAGAGGTGTTTCCTGAGGATATCCTCCACAGCTCTGAGAGAAAAACCTGCCAGCTCTGCCTGGTCACGGACGCCAACAATAAGAGCCTGGACGGGGAGGGGTAGGTCTGAGCTGATCTGGCCATTCTTGGCTCAAATGTGGCTAACCTAGGTTGGATGTGGCTATGCTAGGCTGGGCTACGACTGACGGGGGGCTGAGGCTGACGCAGACTACACAATGCAACAATGTGAGGAGGAAAAGCTCTTTGAACAAATGGAGGTTTCTGTTAAGTTGACCATATGTTGTCACAGATACAGTGGAGAGTTTTAAAATAAGTGTGGGCTGAAAGGGGCTCACTCTAATAAAACACATCAAAGGCTGAGTAACAGGAAAAGGGCATTCAGCATATGTGAAGGGTGAACTAGCCCTTGAGATGGAGACAAAACACACTCGTACTGTATTGAGATCCGAACAACTTTACACTCCTAACAGATACGCCTTCCTCAACGAATAACATGTCTTCTTGATGCTTAGCTTTGAGTCAAACATCCATGCAGATCGAGATGAAAGAGCTCTTTGAGACTAGCTGCCTGGGAGGACTGTCAGCTGTCCAGATATGTGATCAAATTAGAGGCTGACGCAGACTACAGCAAAATCACTGTTGGAACTAACTGCTATGCCAGCTAAAACGACATGGTATGAACTCAGACACCATTTGCAGAGGGAGGTATTAAAGGTGTACTAAATAGTGTACTATGTGTGTACTATGTGCTGTTGAGGAGTGGTACTTCGACATATCCACCCATACACATCCATCCATACACAGTCACATTGTGGAAATGTTATACATGGCCTTTTCGACTATTTTGGAAAGAAACACAAAACATTTTAAGATCCGATTTGAGGAGACCCAATTGGGTCGGTTCCAGACTACTAACCCTGTTCAAGCAGCAGTATTGCCAATGTACCCATAATGCAACAGCTATATACCCCGTAACAGCCCCAGACTGTTAATTGAATTAGGGCTGTGTATACCCGGTTGCAACCACAAACAAATGACTGGCTCACTGAGGTATTCTCATGAAAAACATTCCTAGAAGTGGTTTAACCTCAGCCGGAGGGGCGCCAAGCAATAACACCAAAGGCAGCATGACACACAGGACCAGATCCCTCTGAGCTTTAGTTAACTATGATGAACGATGAACCACCTTGTCAGAAATTTAAAAAAAAGATTGAACCTTTATTTAACTAGGCAAGTCAGTTTAAAAAAAAATCTTATTTCATTACACAGTCATTGATAGGTTTAGGATCAATTATAATTCAATTCATTTATTCTTGAACTGGAATTTCAATTCACTTCCTGGTCATTAGCTTACTGTATCTGAGCCTCTCTAATGCAGTTAAAACTGTACTGAGTGACAAAGAGAACTGCAGTGGTGGACACGTCATATGACCAAATGAGCTAGATTAGATTTATATCAGGGGGAAAAACTGTGCATACTTTACATTCATTAGGTTACTGAGAAGCTGTGTCAACTCCAACCAGCTGCTGTACATTCTAATCTGTAACAGCAGATGTTTTAATAGGCCCAGGCACCAGCTAACTCAAAAGGGCATTCTTATGTAGGGCCCCAGAGACAAAGGCCATAGAAAAAGCCTTACGTACTAAAAACAAACTAAATATAGCATGGCCATTTTGCTGCCAAACTGATAGGGAATCAATTGTGTTGAGGCCCATTGAACTGTACACGTTTCATAAACATTGGGGATTGAATATATTGTTGGCCTGTGATAACTTTGAGAGAAATACTGAGTGAAACACCACAGATTTCAGATGGCGTGTTGGCTGCTGAGCTACAGTTTTCAAGCCATTTCCAGTCAGTTACAGCCTGTTTTCCTAGAGCATTGGTCACCAATCTTTTCTGAATCAAGATCACTTTCGCAGTCTAAAAGAAAGCCGATATATATATTTTTTTAAACATGGCTTATAAAAGGTTACATTAACCTAATAAAAACAGTTATGTAGGAATGAGATTTGTGCAGTAGGCCTAATACATTATCACAGCATATTGTCTGGCCTGCCAATAGTTAAATTCTCAGACCATATTATATTTCATAACTCGAGCTTTGATAACAAAATCGATCAGTTGGTGTAGCACTTGCGAAGAACAGCTGAGCATAAACTGAAATAATATGCAAATAATTTGCTTTTATGTTTTCCTAGACTGACAGTACCTTCATCTGATGGGTCATGCTGCTTTCAAGACAACTGGGAACTCGGTGAAAAAAACTAGGTCAAATCATGACGTCAGTGATCTTTAGGTCGGAAGGTCGGAGCTCTAGAAAGATGACAGAGTTTCCGTCTAAGAATTCTGTCACGAACCGGCTCAAAGCCCGTAACAAAAAGGGAGACAACGTGGAGATAAGGAATAACAAAAATATATTTATTAACTGAGGTAACCTACATACAATTAACAATGGTGTGTGTAGTCAGTAATCAGTAGTGTGAGTGGATGCGTGTATGTAGGTGATAATGAGGAGTGTTGAAAGATGCCAAAGCAATCAAACAAAACCGGCCCCAAAAAATGCCACAACCAAAATCAAACAGTGGGTCTGCACTGCGCGGCAGGTAGGCTAGTGGTTAGAGTGTTGGGCCAGTAACCGAAAGGTTGCTAGATAGAATCCCTGAGCTGACAACGTAAAGAATCTGTCATTCTGACACTGAACAAGGCAGTTAACCCACTGTTCCTAGGCCATCATTGTAAATAAGAATTTGTTCTTAACTGACTTGCCTTGTTAAATAAAGGCTACATAATTTTTTTATCAACAAAAATATATATTAAAATTAGCCACCCTTTGCCTTGATGACAGCTTTGCACACTCTTGGCATTCTCTCAACCAGCTTCATGAGTTAATCACCTGGAATGCATTTAAATTAACAGGTGTGCCTTGGTAAAGGTACATTTGTGGAATTTCTTTCCTTCTTAATGTGTTTGAGCCAATCAGTTGTGTGGTGACAAGGTAGGGGTGGTATACAGAAGATAGACCTACAGTATTTGGTAAAATACCAAGTCCATATAATGGCAAGAACAGCTCAAATAAGCAAAGAGATATGACAGTCCATCATTACTTTCAGACATGAAGGTCAGTCAATCCGCAAAATTTCAAGAACTTTGAAAGTTTCTTCAAGTGCAGTTGCAAAAACCATCAAGCGCTATGATGAAACTGGCTCTCATGAGGACTGCCACAGGAAAGGAAGACCCAGAGTTACCT
Organism: Salvelinus fontinalis; assembly: GCF_029448725.1. Classification (NCBI taxonomy): domain Eukaryota; kingdom Metazoa; phylum Chordata; class Actinopteri; order Salmoniformes; family Salmonidae; genus Salvelinus; species Salvelinus fontinalis. The sequence continues at coordinate 2,835,683 of NC_074684.1, forward strand.
CTACTGCAGAGGATAAGTTCATTAGAGTTACCAGCCTCAAATTGCAGCCCAAATAAATGCTTCACAGAGTTGACGTAACACTTGTTTAACACTTTTTTTGGTTACTACATGATTCCATATGTATTATTTCATTGTTTTGATGTCTTCACTATTATTCTACAATGTAGAAAATAGTAAAAAATAAAGAAAAAACCTTGAATGAGTAGGTGTGTCCAAACTTTTGACTGGTACTGCATATATATTTTTTATATTCTAACGGTTATTGACTTGCCAACTACAGTCATCCAACATTCAATGACAGTCACAGCCCTAAAGGTGACCAGTGTGAATGTTAAGGCTGTCACTCTCCTCTTCCTCGGATGAGGAGAGGAGAGAAGGATCATCAGACCAATACGCAGCTTGAGGGAAATAAGCCATCTTTTATTTCGTAACGACGGCACACGAAAACAAACACTTTAACAAACTTACAAAACAAGAAAACGACGTAGACGAAACCTGAACATAAACTCACATCACTAAACGTAAACTCACGGACAGGAACAGACTACATCAAAACGCACGAACAGCCAAACAGTCCCGTATAGTACATACATTCGACGACACAGGAGACATCACAGGAGACATCACAGGAGACATCACAGGAGACATCACAGGAGACATCACAGGAGACAATCACCCACAAACAAACAGTGAGAACGCCCTACCTAAATATGACTCTTAATTAGAGGAAAACGCAAACCACCTGCCTCTAATTAAGAGCCATACCAGGCAACCCAAAACCAACATAGAAACAGATAACATAGACTGCCCACCCAAAACACATGCCCTGACCATAAACACATAAAAAACAACATAAAACAGGTCAGGACCGTTACAGAACCCCCCCCTCAAGGTGCGAACGCCGAGCACACCAGCACAAAGTCCAGGGGAGGGTCTGGGTGGGCAGTTGACCACGGTGGTGGCTCCGGCTCTGGACGCTGTCCCCACACCACCATAGTCACTCCCCGCTTCTGTCTTCCCCTCCCAATGACCACCCTAAAACTAACATCCCCTAAATAATCGGCCAGCACCGGGAGAAGGGGCAGCACCGGGACAAGTGGCAGCACCGGGACAAGGGGCAGCACCAGGATAAAGACTAGCACCGGGATAAGGGGCAGCACCGGGACAAGGGGCAGCACCGGGACAAGGGGCAGCACCGGGACAAGGGGCAGCACCGGGACAAGGGGCAGCACCGGGACAAAGGGCAGCACCGGGACAAGGGGCAGCACCGGGACAAGGGGCAGGTCCCGGCTGATATATTCTGGCAGGTCCTGGCTGAGGGACTCTGGCAGGTCCTGGCTGAGGGACTCTGGCAGGTCCTGGCTGAGGGACTCTGGCAGGTCCTGGCTGAGGGACTCTGGCAGGTCCTGGCTGAGGGACTCTGGCAGGTCCTGGCTGAGGGACTCTGGCAGGTCCTGGCTGAGGGACTCTGGCAGGTCCTGGCTGGACGGCTCTGGCAGGTCCTGGCTGGACGGCTCTGGCAGGTCCTGGCTGGACGGCTCTGGCAGGTCCTAGCTGGACGGCTCTGGCAGGTCCTGGCTGGACGGCTCTGGCAGGTCCTGGCTGGACGGCTCTGGCAGGTCCTGGCTGGACGGCTCTGGCAGGTCCTGGCTGGACGGCTCTGGCAGGTCCTGGCTGGACGGCTCTGGCAGGTCATGGCAGGACGGCTCTGTAGGGAGGAGAAGGAGAGACAGCCTGGTGCGTGGTCTAGGCACTGGCTGCGCTGGAGAGGAGGAAACAGCAGGAGAGAGAACCCGGAGAGACAGCCTGGTACGGGGGGCTGCCACCGGAGGACTGGTACATGGAGGTGGCACCGGGTCTACCGGACCGTGAAGGAGGACACGTGCTCTTGAGCACCGAGCCTCCCCAACCCCACCAGGTTGAATGCTCCCCGTAGCCCTGCCAGTGCGGCGAGGTGGAATAGCCCGCACTGGGCTATGCAGGCGAACCGGGGACACCACCTGTAAGGCTGGTGCCATGTACGCCGGCCCGAGGAGACGTACTGGAGGCCAGATACGTTGGGCCGGCTTCATGACATCCGGCTCGATGCCCAACCTAGCCCTCCCAGTGCGGCAAGGTGGAATAGCCCGCACTGGGCTAAGCACGCGTACTGGGGACACCGTGCACTTTACCGCATAACACGGTGTCTTACCAGTACGACGCCTTCTACCTCCACGGTAAGCACGGGGAGTTGGCTCGGGTATCCTACCCGGCTTTGCCACACTCCTCGTGTGCCCCCCCCCAATAATTTTTTTGGTCTGACTCACGGGCTCCCAACCGCGTCGTCGCGCTGCCTCCTCATACCAGCGCCTCTCAGCCTTCGCTGCTTCCAACTCCTCCTTTGGACGGCGATATTCCCCTGGCTGAGCCCAAGGTCCTCTACCGTCCAGGATCTCCTCCCAAGTCCAGGAGTCCTTGTTGCTCCGTAGAGCATTCCCTTGCCGCTTGGTCTTAGCGTGGTGGGTGATTCTGTTAAGGCTGTCACTCTCCTCTTCCTCGGGTGAGGAGAGGAGAGAAGGATCATCAGACCAATACGCAGCTTGAGGGAAATAAGCCATCTTTTATTTCGTAACGACGGCACACGAAAACAAACACTTTAACAAACTTACAAAACAAGAAAACGACGTAGACGAAACCTGAACATAAACTCACATCACTAAACGTAAACTCACGGACAGGAACAGACTACATCAAAACGCACGAACAGCCAAACAGTCCCGTATAGTACATACATTCGACGACACAGGAGACATCACAGGAGACATCACAGGAGACATCACAGGAGACATCACAGGAGACATCACAGGAGACATCACAGGAGACATCACAGGAGACATCACAGGAGACAATCACCCACAAACAAACAGTGAGAACGCCCTACCTAAATATGACTCTTAATTAGAGGAAAACGCAAACCACCTGCCTCTAATTAAGAGCCATACCAGGCAACCCAAAACCAACATAGAAACAGATAACATAGACTGCCCACCCAAAACACATGCCCTGACCATAAACACATAAAAAACAACATAAAACAGGTCAGGACCGTTACAGTGAAAAACATTCAATCAGGTGTGTCTCTGTTCTGTGACATCATAATTAGTGATGCACCGATATTACATTTTTGGCCGATAACGATATCCGATACTTTCTTTGCCAAAAAACCCCGATACCGATAATCGATATTAAACATTTTAGCGGCCTTTTAAGCATTCTACTACAGTTAAATAGTTAACACACACACATGGACGCAGAGGTCTAAGGCACTGCATCTCAGTGCAAGAGGCGTCACTACAGTCCGTGATTGGGAGTCCCATAGGGCGGCGCGCAATTGGCCCAGCGTCGTCCGGGTTTGGCCGGGGTAGGCCTTCACTGTAAATAAGAATTTGTTCTTAACTGTCTTGTCTAGTTAAATAAAGGTTATACACACACACACACAAACACAAACACACACACACACACACACACACACACACACACACACACACACACACTGACCAAAAAGTTATTTGGTTGACAATTACGTATGTCCCCATTACCAGTAAAACATAATCAAAACATATTTCTTTAATTTACTTGTGCTGTTTCGTTGTTCATTTGTTCAGTCGTTTCATTCTCAAACAGGATTTCTATGGAGCACCGTTTGGGTCCTTGCTTGTCACAAAATATTATTTCTAACACTATTTGACGTGTCAAATAACACTATTTGACGTGTCAAATAAGCTTGTTGACCAATCAGGACCTGAATTTGACTGCACGTCACAAAATAATTTAACGCGCTCATACATTTGATATGTAGTTATTACACATTGATTACACTATCACTTGTATATCATATGTCACAACGATTCATCGATACGTATGCTATGATGCTGGTAAAGTTGTCTCGGGCACCTAACAGTGCTGGTCATAAAAAAGCTAGCTAGCTCATGGATGCAAACAATGTTCTTCCCCAAAAACAAAGCAAAACGACATAATCTGTTTCAGTAGCGATAGTTAGCTAGCTAACTATATAGCTAGGTGTCATCATCTAAAATAACCCTAATTTATGAGACAGTTCTTATTTAATTAATGGTGATCGGACCCATCTCTGTGAAGCTAGCCACAATAAGGATTAGCCACAATAGTGGACTTTGCAGTTAGCCTTCAAAATAAAAGTATCGCATAATTCTACTATTTCTATTCATTTGCATCACTGTCAATGACATACTTTTATTTTGAAGGCAAACCGCAAATTCCACTATTGTGCCTAATCCTTATAGTGGCTAGCTTCACAACACATAACCCGGTACGGTCGAGCCTCACTCTTTAGATGAAGCTAGCTGGCGGTTTACAATGTTAGCTTTGGGCAACAGGGTTAAGTTGCTGGCTAGATATTTATTTTCATGAACTGAAGTTCAATTTCAATAGGCGAACAACAAGTGGCAACCTAGCTAATACTTACTCACAAGGATTCCTAAATCATTGCTAAGAATAATGAAAATGACTGCAGTTTTTACTGGTCATTGTTTTCAGGCTGGTTGTATTGGTGCTAGCTAGGTACCAAGCTAAAGCTAGCTACGCCAGAAGTTGCGGTCGAACAAATGATGCTTTATTACCAACGCGGTATTGTAAACACATCGTTCGTGGCCGGTGTTTGCTCGTTTGCTGACTTTTTTGTAGAGCTTTGACAGTGCTACTGTATCTTTTTTGACATGCAAAGACCCACACGGCGTTCCATAGTATGTTTGTCATGAAGCTAATAGCAGTGACTCTACTACCGTGTGACTCCGGTAGGGCAACATCGGAAAAATAGCGCACTTGGTAGTGTTAACCGGTGCTCAACCAGTCGGTAAAAGCCAACATCACCCACGACAGAGAACCATTGATTGTCAAGGGCAATGACTTCCATTATCTTGGCTTTAATGGATTTCGCCTTTGAGTTGTCTCACTGAAATTTTGTTACTCTTTCAAATGACTGCTCGACTTGTTGACTGCTCGATCCACACAGTAGACATTGTGTGCTAGGTTATGAATGCTGTGTTGCACGTGTAGCGCAACATTTTACGTGGCGTCATTACGTCATATAGGTATGCACGGTAGCTTTGACATCGTTTTTGCACATCGGGCGTTAAATCAGCCGATACCGATGTTGGCATTTTTTGCTAATATTGTCCGATTACGATATGTTCACCGATATATCGTGCATCCCTAATCATAATGACATTATTGGTGATAAAACATACATTAAAAGGCCACATGCCCCAGTCTCAGGCATCCGTGAAAAGGGAGGATGGGTGAAAGGCTGTGCCTTGCAGTCACCTATGGAGGAGGTGTCATACCAGTGTCTCTCCCTGTGTGTGTGTGTGTGTGTGTGTGTGTGTGTGTGTGTGTGTGTGTGTGTGTGTGTGTGTGTGTGTGTGTGTGTGTGTGTGTGTGTGTGTGTGTGTGTGTGTGTGTGTGTGTGTGTGTGTGTGTGTGTGTGTGTGTGTGTGTCCTGCAGGCAGGAGAAAGACATCAAAGAGCACTGGTAGACATTTGCCTCCAAAGTACTACATCTGGTAAAATCGCCTGGCTGGGGTCCCAGGTCTCCCACCCTGAGTCAGAGGCCAGAAGACACTTTCATCAATTACACACACCCCACACACAGAAACACACACACACCTCTGTCTCTATCTTCAGTGCTAGGCCCTTTCACACTCCATTCACATACACTGAGCCAGACGAGACCAAATTAACACGTTGATTTTCAAACGACACACCATTCACACTGGGAAAAGACCAAAACACATTGGCTCTACTGATCAAGCAGATCCAATGACCCACACACGTCAAGATGGCTGTGTCACCCTGGCCCCTCACAAAAAACAAGAGGCAAAGGTGATTATGTAGATGAACGTGACCTTTTCCATATCTTAATTGCAGGATTTGCCATGCACTTTAGGGAGATGTGGATTGGTATAGGCCTATGTGGACTACGATTGCTAGACATCAAAGTGATATTGTAGTCAAAACGGTGCCGATTATTATTCCAACGTGCTTGAAGGTCCGCACTGATATCGGACTAACAAGAAAAACGTACAATTAAATCTTTTCAGTCCTGAAATGTGACAATCTGATTTGAAAAATGCAAATTTCAACAATGTTTCTCATCATAACCTTCCCAAAGTAACATTCCATTACAGTAGCACAGCAACAAGTGTTTTGGCAGTATGATTATTACACAGCGGTGCTCAACTCCTCTAAAACTTTATGAACTCTTACGAAAAAAGACTGCAGTTAGAGTGCAGTATAACTGCAGTTATAAACTGGGTGGTTTGAGCCCTGAATTCGGATTGGTTAAAAGCCATGGTATATGAGACCCTATACCACGGGTATGACAAAACATTTATTTTTACTGCTCTATTTACATTGGTAACCAGCTTATAATAGCAATAAGGCTCCTCGGGGGTTTGTGATACATGGCCAATATACCACTGCTAAGGGATGTGTCCGGGCACTCCGCGTTGCGTAGTGGATAAGAACAGCGCTTAGCCTATATTGGCCATATACCGCGCCTCCTCTTGCCTTATTGCTTAATTAGGGTGCAGTATAAGTGCAGTATGCTGCAAATATTGGGTCCAAAATAATACTGTTTTTACTGAAGTTATTTTGCAGTGGTATAACTGTAGTACACTGCAGTTATTCTGCAATTACTGCGTCCAAAATACTACAGTCCACTGCAGTTACTGCACCTTTACTGCAGTTTCAAAACCGCAATATTTGTTTTCTAAGGGAACTGTTACAATGGTGTAACAATGCGACAGTGAAGTTAAATCAACGAATTGTAACGAAGCTTGATCTGCAAAGATGTAACTAACCACTGATATCTTCGCAGCTCACGTGGACTTGAATAATAGCACACAAACAGTTACTTTTTCCACATCGAGAGCAACATACCATTTTCATCGGATTCCAAGTTTCATTCAAATCCGATCACCTCAAATACAGAAGAGCTCCCCGTGAACAGGTTGAAGAAGGGAAATATCCGAATCCGAAACCCACACGTTGGGCATGGAAGATGGAAAGTAAACGTTGAGCTTGGCGCTTTGAGAAATAGAACCGCTTCCCTTGCGTTGTTGTTTTGGGACGTGATTTAAGCCAACATGCATGAACCAGCATCAACCACTGAATGGGCAATGACTGTCCCCCTTTGAGGGCCACAGTTGAAAAGCTTTTCTCAGTTTGTTGTTACCTTCCTGTCTCCCCTCCCCCAAACCCAAACTGCCCCCAAACTTACCAGCATCCCCATCACGTCTGTCCAGAGTTTGGAAAAACTGTCAGGCACCGCGCCGCCCGCCTCCGGTTCTACGAAGGCGGCTGCCTGGTCGCCTTGGCCCTCCATAATGTCTATGGTTATGAAGTATTTCCTTTCGCGCACTTTTAATCCGTGACCATACGCAATTGGTTGGCTACAAGAACGGTGGCGACCCGTAGTGGGTGACAGACACCTCTGCTTGAGAAAGTTGTCCCTGTCTCAACCTTGAAATCATTCAGTATTCCTTGGAAGAAAAAATGACTGCAGGATTGAACGCTCTCCAAATACCTCCAGACCTGCTTGTGAAGTGAAACAAGTGCCCTAAAACTCCGGGGCTAGTTGAATATGTTCCCTTTATGCGAATGCATGCACTACATATTGCAATAGCACTTTAAACAGCTCAGTCAACACAACAGAAGCCTGGTTCCATTGCATGGATTCCATATGAAAAGTTCACAGGTTGAGCTTCCCGCAGCACGGTGCCCGTGCACTGAAAATATCCACCTAGTTGTCTTCTTTCACTATATCAGGAGAGAACGAAGTCAAAACGAATGAAAAACTCAAATCGCGAATTACAGAGACATATTTCCATTAACAACAAAGTAAGAGAAAACGCACGAAGTCCTTTCCTTGTCCGTAATTATCCGCGCTCCTTCCTCCAACAGTGATCTCCAGCAATAGTTCGTTCTAGTTCACCCGACGGCTGCAGCAGCTCACTCCTCCCAGCAAAAAAACATTTCGACAACAGAAAGTCCTCTGGTGTCAGTCTTCTCTGCTCTAACCAAAGGAAATCTGAAATCAATGTAGTATATTTCTCAAACTTCTCAAAGCCATTCTTTAGTAAATGTGGTGGGAGGGTGCCAGATGGACGTACACTGAGTGTACAAAACATTAGGAACACCTGCTCTTTCCACGATATTGACCAAGGCCAAATTTGGCCCGCGGAGTAATTAATAAAAAAAATACACAACTAAAAACTACTGTTGAGAGTTAGAATAATAGAAAACACGAGGTGCAATTTCGAAATGTGGTTGTACATCAGCAGTCACTTAATTAGCCCTGGCAGCAAAACATTTTTAGATTGGTACATTTGTAGCATGGTCGAATTAAGACCAGGGTGAGGCCCATTAATCAACAACTATCATTTTAAAAACAGCAAACATTTGCCTCCACCCTATCGCAAAATGTGTAGAATTACAAAAAAATAAAACTGCAATTTTTTTCCTCTCTGCCCTGTGGAGAAAATTAGTAAAATTGCATTCCGTTAGTTATAAAATGGAATAATATTATCTCTGCACAAAGGCAAAAAGTGTTACATTTCAGGAAATATGAATGTCGGTAAGCAGATCCACGAGCCACCTTGTAGAGTCCATGCCCCGATGAATATAGCCTGTTCTGAGGGCAAAAGGGGGTGCAACTCAATATTAGGAAGGTGTTCCTAATGTTTTGTACACTCAGTTTATAAACCCTTTATTAGGCTACTAAGTGCTTGTCCTGTTGCTTTTCCATCATTCTCCACACAATTTGATCAAAACTAAATATTTTTAGGATGGGTGATGTACATCATGCCCTATTAGCAAACGAGGAAAACTTCACAGAGCCCAGAAAAAAGTATATAAAATAAAATAGACTACACATTGAATTGCTGCCATGTGTATAATTTATGGGTCCCACTGTACCACAGCAATAACAGTGGAAAAAAAAACTACAAACCTGTCCACTACATTATAATATTTATGTAACTACATGTCATTATAAAACACTTGTGCGAGCCGGAACGGCTTACAGGGTAGGAGCCTATCTCCCGTTTCTGTAGCATGAGGCAGCTTGATGTACAAGTACACCAACTGGAAAAGACGCTAGTCTATCGCAAGGCCTTTACCTCCTTAACGCTGATTGCCAAGTGGAGACGCATCAGGTCCCATTTTTACAGTCTTTGGTATGACTCGACCAACTCACAACATTCCGATCTCAGGGCGAACGCTCTAACCACAAGGACGCTGAATTGGTCCACTGTTTTATATAGGTTAGTGTAATTAGTGTAATGATGAAAAGAACATCTGTAGAATGTTTATCCACTTATTTACAGTAGTTATCCCGATGGGTAAAAACTACCAAGCCTCATAGAGTTATAAATAAAAAAACAAATGATGCCGCATACAATGACCAATTCTACAAGAACATTATCTTGCAAATTGCATACATCTCTGGATTCTACATTGTGTTGAATGGATAATGTGAGGGAAGGCAACTACTGTAGCCAGGCCTACTGAATAAGTCGTGACTGTGTCTCAGCGTGTCTCCGTGCTGCCAGAAGCACGCGTCTCTGAGAGAGCAGCGTGTCTGGTGAACAGCAACAGCTGCCCTGGTCTTGTGACAGATTCCAGATTAGAGAGAGAGAGAGAGAGAAAGAAAGAGAGAGAAAAGAGGGTGAGGGTCAGGGAGTAAAGAGACAATACAACCTAAAACCCTTGGCCTACCGTGTGCAAAACACTAACATAACCACCAGTCATAACTTCTCCATAATGTGGAATGGACAATGACACATTCGATCTGCACCTGGGCTACTTAACTCCACACGTTATGTAGTGAAATGTGATCAGAGGCTCTTTGAGGATTACAGGGGTGGTGTGTTATATTCCTGTAGGTGATGGCCACTCCTCCATTCTTCCATTCCCCTGTTCTCTCCATCACACATACTAATTGGCCTAATCTGCACAAACCACAGAGGCGAGGCTATGGACGGAGAATGTATTTCACGGGCCTGTGACGAGCAGCAGCTTCTCAACGGTATCCTGCTTACAGTCTAAACACATAAAACGCAGGCAGTACAACCTCGGCTTTGTTCGCCTCCACTCAGGGGCATTCACCACTGACCCAGCTCTTACCCCCCCTGGCTGGGCACTGGCCCTGGGCAAGCCTGCCGGAGGGGAGCTCTGAAATGGTGGGACTGGGAGGGTTTGGGATGGTGAGTATGTGTGTGTGCACATGCATATGTGCCTATTTCCCTCATAATTGTTTTCCTACAACCACAGGTAATATTGGAGGTACCATAATTATCTCTAGAAACACCACCACAAGCCTTCAACTGCTGAGGCGTTGTGTCACTACTGGCAACCCCTCTCACTTCCTTGTTCCATCCTACCCTTCCCCCACTACAGGATAGGTTAGGACAGGTCACAGGATACGCCCCTCACTGTGCCCCACCTGTAAGGGCTCAAACAGAGGGGTCAGCTTGCTAATGAGGTGAAAAGAGACAGTCTGTTGACTCAGAGCACACAGCCCCTGTTAATGCACAACAGTGTGTGTGTGTGTGTGTGTGTGTGTGTGTGTGTGTGTGTGTGTGTGTGTGTGTGTGTGTGTGTGTGTGTGTGTGTGTGTGTGTGTGTGTGTGTGTGTGTGTGTGTGCGCGCACCTGGCTGTGTAATCTCGTTCCTTTTCCATCACCTCCAGATAGTAGGTGTCATGTTGCCAGATAAAACCCTCTGTTGAGGCAGTCAGTACTGCACTTGCTGCTTCCTTCACCAAGGCCGATCTCCACTGAACGTATACAGCAGGAATAGGCAACTGTCAACGTTAGGAACTCATTCAGGGTCTCAATTTACTGTTGAGACTTAGAATAGTAGAATACACAAGGTGCAATTTCGAAATTTGGTAGTGTGCATCAGCAGTTTTTCTCTTGATATGTCAGTCACTGACGGGCACTCAATTAGCCCATGTAGCAAACATTTTGTAGATTGGTAAATTAGTCTAACGGACAGCTATATAAACTTGTAGTAATCAAGGTTGAATTACCGACCGGTGGGCCCCCATTGATTTTGTTTGTCACTCTCACTCTGATATATAAAAAAAACAGCTAATGTGTAGAATTGCAGCAAACTTGCTTTAAAATTGCAACATTTTGGCAGAAATTTGTAGAATTGCAGGAAATTCACTTTTAAACAGAGGGGGAGACCAACAACATGTTGCTTTGGGCCCCCAAAAGGCTAGGGCCGGCTCTGATTGCATTAGTGGGTATGGATGTGAGTACATAAAAGACAAGCTCGTAATCTGCCCCACTTCAGAGTGAGAATGGAGAGGAGCAGGGAAGAGAAGTGTGTCCCTGGATAACATTAGAGCCCTGTGGCCCTGACAGACGGACAGACATTACACATAACGTGATGACCCACATCCACACACAACTCATAACCAACCCTCCGACTAACATGTTTGGGTCTTTTCGGCAACTTATAATAACATATCATCTATGTCACTCCTCTAGTCATCAACTCTGTGATAAAGACAACAGTCCTAAGGGGGAGCAGAGAGGAGATATGGTACATAAGAGGAGAAAGAGGGAGTGGAGGAAGATAACGTGAGGCAGAGGAGTGCTGGACCTCCCCAGCTAGTGAAAGTGACCCATGGAGGTCAGTGACCCTTGGCCTGAAAATAGCCCCCAGGGGTCATTACCCTGCCTGGCAGGACTGATAAACAATCTGGTGGAGGGACAGACCCAACCAGACACACAGGAATACCTCTGTTTTATTACTGCACCACAGGGTGCTAGGACCACAGAGATAAACGGTAGTACCATGGTCGTACCATATAGGGACTGCTACTAGTTATGTCCTTCTATGCTATGGGAACTACTACCGTGTAACCACAAAATATCTGTGGCATAGTATATTTAAAATGTGTTAAGTGAACTTTTTTCATTACTTTTTATGTTTCATTGCAAAGAAAATTAATGTGAAACTTGATTTGGTACCAGGGTGATATGCAACAAAAAGTAAGTTTGTTATAATCATATTTCTTTATATGTCTCTTGTTTCCTGGTTAGATAAATAAAAAGATAGATTTAATTTGATTTGTATTTTAGGGCAGTCTTTCTCCCAGTCATCCCTGTGTTGTAGCTATTCTAATAAAGCCCTGTGTTTCTCATTTCCTAATTCTTTTCACATGATAATTGGGGACCATGGTTCTCCAGCTTGGTCTCATATATATGTAACCTTTTAAATGTAAATAAGGGACACTCAAATTAAAGGGAAAGGGAAGGGGGATACTTAGTAGGTTGCAGAACTGAATGCATTGAACTGAAATGTGTCTTCAGAATTTAACCCAACCCCTCTGAATCATATTAGAATGTTATGTTACGTTTGGTATGGTTACATAAGACAGAAGGTTTCTTAAGACAAAGCAAATGTCTGGCAACCTTAAGGTTGTGTGTTCAAATCTCATCACGGACAACTTTAATATTTCAACTACTTACTACTTTTTAGCTACTTTGCAATTACTTAGCATGTTAACTAACCATTCCCCTAACCCTTTAACCTAACTCCTAACCTTAACCCTAACCTTAATCCGTTACCCCTAACCTCTAACCCCAATCCTAGCTAATGTCAGCGTTAGCCACCTAGCTAACGTTAGCTACAACAAATTGGAATTTGTAACATATCATACCTTTTTCGCAAATTTGTAACATATTGTACAAATACCAATTCGTAGCATATCATATGAATTGCAATTTGTAACATATCATATGAAATGGATGATGGACATCCACAAATGAATACATACCATACTAAAAGTAACATATCATACGAATCGGAGTGTCCCGGATTTACGTTTACTATGGTACTATGAGTCCAGGTTGGGTTCTCTGTTATTATACCACAAATACTAATTTCTGATTGTCTTGAAGAGCATTCTAGAGTGTACATTATTTTCCTATAACTCACAGTATATCAGATTTCAATGGCTATAGTTCTTAAATGTTCTATGTTTGAGCTGCTTTTGAAAGAAAAAGTCGAATTGAAAACATTATTGGCATTGTTGAATTTGATTTTCATAATAGCAAGCTTCGACTGATGGTTTGTTTAGTTAAACTAGCAAGTCTGTTTGTTTGGTACATAAGGCAACTACTGTAGCTATCTAGAAAACTTGCTAGCTACTTCAGTGGATGTTGAACACATTTCTACCTGCAAATGAACACAGTTTTAGCGGCAAATATGTTCAATTATAACCATGGTATAAAAGAGATAATCGACTTGGGGTTCTCCACAAAATAATATGGTCCAGTTGCCAGGACCACGAATACAAATTCCATCTAGACACTGTTGCCATAGAACACACAAAAAACTATACATACCTCGGCCTAAACATCAGAGCCACAGGTAACTTCATCAAAGCTGTGAACGATCTGAGAGACAAGGCAAGAAGGGTCATCTATGGAACATAAAACTCAACATACCAATTAGGATCTGGCAAAAAATACTTGAATCAGTTATATAACCCATTGCCCTTTATGGTTGTGAGTTCTGGGGTTCACTCACCACCAAGCATTCACTAAATGGGACAAACACCAAATTGAGACTCTGCATGCAGAATTCTGCAAAAAATATAATCAGCGTACAACGTAAAACACCAAATAATCCATGCAGAGCAGAGGCCGCTGCCCGCTAATTATCAAAATCCAGAGAAGAGTCATTCAACTCTACAATGACCTAAAAGAAAGCGATTCTCAAACCTTCCATAACGAAGCCATCACCTACAGAGAAATAAACCTGGAGAAGAGCCCCTAAGTGGCAGAATACCTGACCACTGTGACTGACCCAAAATGAAGGAAATCTTTGACTATGTACAGACTTAGTGAGCATAGCCTTGCTATTGAGAAAGGCCGCCAAAGGCAGACCTGCCTCTCGAGAGAAGACAGGCTATGTGCACACTGCCCCAAAAAATATATGGGAACTGAGCTGCACTTCCTAACCTCCTGCCAAATGTTTGACAAAATTACTTCCCTCAGATTACACAGACCCACAAAGACTTCGAATAAAACAAATCCAATTTTGATAAACTCCCATATCTACTGGGTGAAATACCACAGCAGCAAGATGTGTGACCTGCCACACTAAAAGGCCAACCAGTGAAGAACAAACACTAATGTAAATTCAACCTATATGTATGTTTATTTATTTTCCCTCTATAAAAATGTGCGCTGAGAGTCGGGAAGCCAGTTCAGGGAGTGAGTGTTTTAATAAACGGAACTTATTACAAAACAAGAACCTCGAACAACGCACAGACATGAAACAGAAACAATGGGGGAAGGAACCAAAGCGAGTGACATATATAGGGAAGGTAATCAGGGAAGTGATGGAGTCCAGGTGAGACCGATGGTGATAGGTGTGCGCCATAATGAGCAGCCTGGTGACCTAGAGGCCGGAGAGGGAGCACACGTGACACCCTCTATATACTGTAGACATAATATGACATTTGAAATGTCTTTATTCTTTTGGAGTCTAAATGTTACATTTTTATTGTTTATTTCACTTTTGTTTATGATCTATTTCACTTGCTTTGGCAATGTAAACATATGTTTCCCATGCCAATAAAGCCCCTTAAATTGTAATTGAAATTGAGAGAGATAGAGAGAGAAAACGTGTGATAAGCAGCACAACACACAGCGATCAGTATGAAAACACTAAACACCACACACGGCACACGGTAAGTCAAACTATACCATCTGAACAGGGAATGGTTATAGATGGTCGGGTTTGAGCTGCTTAACTCTGGATAGGAATGCAATGTGATCACTTACACACGCTAAAATGGTTTCAGAATGCCACAGTTTGATGGAGACATTTTCGATGATAACCCAATTGCATTCTTTGCTCAGACTGAGACGGGATGAGGATGAAATAGCTTGTTTGGGTTGAACGCCGAGGGCATGTAGCGACAAAACAGCATGTAGGAAAACTGACACTATTGTTAACTGCGGAGAGAAGCTTTATGTAGTGTATCCTTTGTCTGCACTACCACCGATATGATCGAAGGTGTGTGTACGAGAGAGTGTGCCTGAGCATAAATCCATGTTCAAACATACACTTCTGACTTGCATATCACAATTAGTCATCCATGCAATCACGGCTGTAAGGGGATGTCAAGCCATTCATGTTTTGTCTCCTCTAAACCAGTAATACAGAACCAAATCATATTTCTGCTAAGCCTCCCAGATTCTCCATGCAATTTGAGTCCCCAGTGTCATATGTTATGTATGTGTGTGTATATATATGTTACTGGAAATGCTGGGATTCTAATCTGTTTTATAAGGTAAGACCGACGGGGGAGATTATGTTTCCGACTAAAGCGAGCTCCCAAATGCACAGACTGCACTGTGTGAAAAGGCCTTACGAAGGGTGTGTTTGTGTTTGAGAGAGAGGGGGATAGTTAGAGAAAGAGCGAGAGCGCACGAGAGAGAGAGAGAGAGAGAGGGGAGAACCCGCATGCAGATTGCTGAGAGTGGATCACACAGTGTCTGGGCAAGTGAGGAAGTTGGCAGCTGCGTTGGCGTGACTTTGGCAGTGCCAGGCACAACCAGGGGGTAGGGGACAGACAGTTAAGGCCCAGCGTGCAATTGTTAATTAGAATGACCAGTTAGTCTTTCCACTGTAGAACTGTGTGAACCAGAATACTCTGGTTCCTCAAGCCAGTACAGACTAGACTGTGCATATCAATCACCTCTCTCTCATGCACACGTTTGTACACACGTATGCACGCACACACGTATGCATTATACTATGCACACACACACACACACACACACACACACACACACACACACACACACACACACACACACACACACACACACACACACACACACACACACACACACACACACACACACACACACACACACACACACACACAGAGCGTTGGGCCAGTAACTGAAAGGTTGATGGATCAAATCCCTGAGCTGACAAGGTCAAAATATGTCGTTCTGCCCCTGAGCAAGGCAGTTAACCCACTGTTCCCCCGGGCGCCGAAGACGTGGATGTCGATCAAGGCAGCCCCCCGCACCTCTCTGATTCAGAGGGGTTGGGTTAAATGTGGAAGACACACTTCTGTTGGACAACTGACTAGGTATTCCCCTTTCCCCCACAAAGTTGATCAGAGTTTAGTGCTATGAAACCAGAGCTGTCTGTGACAGACAGCAGCAGTGACACACAGCACCATAGAGCAGGTGCCCATGGTGGTGGTGGCATTACCCCAGGGAAGACTGGCACTCTACTCACTAACCTGTTCTACAACACAATACACTGCACATGACCCATATTGACCTATACCACAGACTGCTCTAACTGAGGTTAGAGAAACATACTATGTGAAGCCTGTGCTATTGACTTGGAGAGAAAGGAAGGGTGTTTTTTGTCATCTCAAAATGACAAAAATGTCAGTAGCATTTGAGCCAAAACATGTGTTATTCGTTTGTTTCCCATTGGGACATCAAGTAATGTCTCCCTCCCAAGTCCCCTCCTGTCTGTCTGACTGTCTCCCTCTCTTCATGCCTTTCTTCTCTCATTAGGGTAGCAGGGCTAAGTAGCACCCCCTGCTGTTGGCCCTTATATGCCACCGGGCACAAACTACAGCTCTATCCCGATATCTCCTCCCAGCACATACCTGTACTGTATCCTGCTGTATGTACCTCAACCAAGATTCTCTGTTTGGGTAAAGACAGGTTACCTCCTAGGGTTAATGGTAATGTGTGCCACATACCACTACATTAATGTGTATAATTATCGCCTGCAGTTTCATCCACGGTGAGTTTTACAGTCCCTGGGCTTGTTTTACGGGACTCACAATTCTCAAACATACACGTGTGTGTGTCTGTATGGTGTGTGTGTGTGTCTGTGTGTGTACCTGTGTGTTTATCCTGTGTGCTTTAATGGGTTGCTGTACCGTACAGTTAGGGGGGTTGGCCAGACAGCAGCCAGTGGGGCATGGTAAATGTTTGTTTTATAAGTCTTTCTCTGGTCTGTGTCATCCTAGCAACCACTCTCACCTGGTCTCCTGATGGCTAGCCTACACTGGGGCACTTTCCAGGATTGCTCTCACTGAAAAGGAAACTTAAAAATGACCTTTATCATCGCACACAATCATTTTCATTTAAAAGCCATTCATCCTGTAAGTCAACAGCTCAGTCAAATGTCTGTATAAAAGTACCATTGTTTATTAGTTTATAATATTTCACTTCAGGTGCCTTGGGTGAAGAGACACTCCAAATTTGACCTATAGCACAGCCTCTATCTCTCAGGGCCTGTGCACTCTCTAATCCTTCCCCGAGGAAACGTTGACAGGCTGACTTGTGTTCCCATGTGAAGTAGAGAGAGCAAGACTAAAGAGGAATGCATCTGGAAACAATGACAGTGGTGAGGAGCGAATGGGCCTTTGCTTACACAGACTGGGAAGAGATGCCCTGTTCGCTCATCTCTAGAGCTTTACAGACACACACACACACACTGTATGTAGATGCATGTATGCAAGCAAGCAAATGCAAGAAAGTACACACACACACACACACAGCAATTATGTCAATAAATAGCATTACAAATCATTGTTAAGAACTTTACTGAATATGAAATGGGTTTCACACAGTCCCCAGCACTCATAAACATTTACTGTTCCAATCTGCCTGTGTGTGACAGGTCCTATGTAGACGTATTCTCCGAGAAACAGCAGCAGCAGACTGCCAACATGGTTAATGTTTGGTTATACAGTGCATTCAGCAAGTATTCAGCCCCCTTGACTTTTCCCACATTTTGTAACGTTACAGCCTTATTCTAAAATTGATTGAATAGTTTTTTTTCTCCTCATCAATCTACACACAATACCCCATAATGACAAAGCAAAAATAGTTTTTTTGAATTTTTTCCAAAATTACAATTTTTTAAAACTGAAATATCACATTTACAGACACGTCTTCTTGAGTATGACACTACAAGCTTGGCACACCTGGACTTGGGGAGTTTCTCCCATTCTTCTCTGCAGATCCTCTCAAGCTCTGTCAGGTTGAATGGGGAGCGTTGCTGCAAAGCTATTTTCAGGTCTCTCCAGAGATGTTCAATCGGGTTCAAGTCCAGCTCTGGCTTGGCCACTCAAGGACACTCCTGCGTTGTCTTGGCTGCTGAAAAATATCCACACAGCATGATGCTGCCACCACCATGCTTCGCCGTCGTGATGTGCCAGGTTTCCTCCAGACGTGACACTTGGCATTCAAGAGTGGCTTCCGTCTGGCCACTCTACTATATAAGGGCCTGATTGGTGGAGTGCTGCAGAGATGGTTGTCCTTCTGGAAGGTTCTCCCATCTCAACAGAGGAACTCTGGAGCACTGTCAGAGTGACCACCGGATTCTTGGAGACCTCCCTTACCAAGGCCCTTTTCACAGATTGTTCAATTTGGCCAGGCGTCCAGCTCTAATAAGAGTCTTGGTGCAGACATGTTTTGGTACTCTTCCCCAGATTTGTGCCTCGGCATAATCCTGTCTCCGAGCTCTACGGAAAATTAATTCGACCTCACGGCTTGGTTTTTGCTCTGACATTCACTGTCAACTGTGGGTCCTTATAAAGACAGGCGTGTACCTTTCCAAATCATGTCCAATCAATTAAATTTACAACAGGTGGACTCCAACCAAGTTGTAGAAACATCTCAAGGATGATCAATGGAAACAGGATGCACCTGAGCTCAATTTCAAGTCTCATAGCAAAGGGTCTGAATGCTTATGTAAATAAGGTATTTCTGTTTTTCATGTTCAATACATTTTCAAACGTTTCTAAAAACCTGTTTTCACTTTCTCCTTATGGAGTATTGTGTGTAGATTGATTTAAAAAAATTAATCCGTTTTAGAATAAGGCTGTAAAAGAACAAAATGTAGAAAAAGTCAAGGAGTTCGAACACTTTCCAAATGCACTGTATCTCATTCTCACAGCGCTGACCGTCCCTGTGATCACGCCTAGCCAACCAAATGCTTCGAGCTCTCCATCGCTCGTCCTTCCATACAAACAGAGAAACACTCTGGTTGCTATAGTTAGTGCGTTTCTGTGTGTGTGTGTGTGTGTGTGTGTGTGTGTGTGTGTGTGTGTGTGTGTGTGTGTGTGTGTGTGTGTGTGTGTGTGTGCGTGCCATGCCAGAGGAGGAGGAAAGGAGGCGTCTCCATCTAAGTGTCTGTCTGCACGAAAACCCAAAGTCGACCACACAACACACAAACATTGTGCACACTCAGCTCAACGACCACTGACTACTTTCACCACTTTCACAGGATTTTCTCCCCATCACAAGACCAATGGATCCTGCTTACAGAGTCACAATCTGAGCCCAGCAGTGGGCAGGCAGCATCTCAGCAGAAAACGAACTAGAAACAAAAGAAAATACTGTGGTAATAGTCCATAATGACTTCTACAGTTTTGCATGGAGACACAGAATCATAAGACTTAGGCTGAGAGTCTGCCAGGCTGTCTGTGTTTGAGCAAAGGCCTTTGTCAGTCTTATCAAACAGTGTGGTCTATCTACCTATCTCCAAGGTTATAGAGAGTGCTTGGTTATTTGCACTCTTGCTCCAATGGTCAACAGTTCCATGTCACAATGGTTAAGCCTGCCTCGGTCATGATACATCTCTTCTCCTCTCTAATTGGCTCAATCAGAGACGATGAGGAGTGGGCGTGGGGGAGGGCAAAGGTCACCGTGGCAATGCCCTGATGCTTACAATCTGCCATGACAACGGTTGCCCCTGACTGAACAGGGCTCAGTATGGGCCTTGTCTGATTTTGATTTTATCCAACCACACCAGACGCGATCAGGACACACAGGTTGAAATATCAAAACGAACTCTGAACCAACTATATTCATTTGGGGTCGAAAAGCATTAAACATTCATGGAAATGTAGCTAGCTAGCTTGCTGTTGCTAGCTAATTTGTCCTGGGATATAAACATTGGGTTGTTATTTTACCTGAAATGCACAAGGTCCTCTACTCCGACAATTAATCCACAGAAAAAAGGGCAAACCGAGTTTGTTTCTAGTAATCTCTCGTCCTTCAGGATTCTTCTTCTTCTTTGGACTTTATATGGCGATTGGCAACCAACTATAAGGTGCGTTACCACCACCGACTGGACTGAAGTGTGGACCTCAGTTCATCTTTCTATCACCCACGTGGGTATATGCTCCTAAAAACCAACGAGGAGACGGGAGAGGCGGGACTTGCAGCGCGCCAAGCATCACAAATAGAACCAAGTAGAACCGTGAACGTGCCGAGCAGTGCGGGTGCAATGATTGAATAACACGCACGTGTACATTTATTTTGCAACGCTCGTGCACACGGCGCGAGCGGTGTGGTCAGCACGTAAGGATCACAGCAGCCCAATTAACACACAGCTCTCAGCTCTCAGCTCAACCCTGCTACAGTCTACAAACATCTCTCTCCTTCTGTCTGTATTTCCTCTTTTGCTCTCTCTACCTCAGCACCTGCCCCTTTCACCAGCCCAGTGGTTTTGGCTTATCAAACACTGAAGCAAACGCATGCCCGCACTCACTGACAAGGTTCCTTTTGTTAAGGAGGCAAGCAAAGCAGCGCAGTCAGTTGTGATTAGTGTTTTGGGATTAATGAGAGAGGAGGCCCCAGGACCAGGGGCTATGGCCGACCAAGCCCCAGGTAATGAGCCTCCTCTCCCCCTTACAGCCGGGCAGCTGCCCCCCTAACCTTTCGGTCCTCTGGAGCCCTGCGATAATGACGAGGGCCAAATTCTCAGTCCATCAGATTCTCAGTCCAATATACTGTGTATTTGATTGAGTGAATATCAAATGAATTAAATGTTATTCATTGATGCTCTTAGGCAATTCTATTTGATTTGATGTTGATGTCTATTTATTTTGTATTTTTGATATTTTCTGGGGGCTTAAGAACATGTGAACCAGGCTCCAGGCAAGAAACACTGTCTCCACCTGTCCACCTCCTGTGTGTCACATCAAGGTGACTGTCTGCCAAATACAGGGAGAGAGGGAGGCTGAGATGAACGGCTAGAGGGATGTAAAGGAGGAATGGATGAGAGGTTGGGAGAAGTTCTGTAAGGTGAGGGATTGTGTATGAGGGAGGAATCTCTGGAGTGTTCTGTGTTGGCCTTTGGCACACACACACACACACACACACACACACACACACACACACACACACACACACACACACACACACACACACACACACACACACACACACACACACACACACACACACACACACACACACACACACGAGGCTAGGATGAGCTGGAATCTGTCCCAATCTGTCCCAACTACATAAAACATACATAAAACATTCCTCCCTCCCTCCCTTCGCCTCATCCTTTCCAATATCGCTGAGCCCGAGATGAGGAGCTGAGACATAAGCCTTCTTCGAAAAGTATGCAGCCACATAGTCAAGTCTGTAGGATCGATAGAAGCAGCTGTTTACAAGAAAGACTTGTAATTATCTCTATGGATAGGAGATAAGGAGATGAAAGAGGGATGTGGGGCCAGTGTTTGGAGTGCTTACAGCTTGGAGTTGAAGGAGGAGAGAGATTCAGGGATGGAGGAAATGTGGAGTGTGTTTGTGTGTGTTTAGGTTGGACGGGAGGCCCCCTCTCTGGCACTGAGCCCAAAGCCTGATGGGGGATGCGGAGCTGTACGGTCAGACTGGCGTAACCAGTCCGACAGTACAGAAACAATAACATCTCCTTTGTCATGAACAGAAACAATAACATCTCCTCTGTCATGAACACTTGACATACTCTAAATGAACAAAAGTTCCAAAAGTTCTCATTCCAAAATCATGGGCATTAATATGGAGTTGGTCACCCCTTTGCTGCTATAACAGCCTCCACTCTCGGCGTTCCAATTCATCCCAAGGGTGTTAGATTGGGTTGAGGTCAGGACTCTATGCAGGTCAGTCAAGTTCTTCCACACTGATCTTGGCAAACCATTTCTGTATGGACCTCGCTTTGTGCACGGGGCCATTGTCTTGCTGAAACAGGAAAGGTCCTTCCCCAAACTGTTGCCACAAAGTTGGAAGCGCGGAATCGTCTAGAATGTCATTGTATGCTGGAGAGTTAAGATGAATCTTCACTGGAAATAAGGGGCCTAGCCAGAACCATTATTCCTCCTCCACCAAACTTTACAGTTGGCATTATGCATTGGGGCAGGTAGCGTTCTTCTGGCATCCGCCAAAACCAGATTTATCCGTTGGACTGCCAGATGGTGAAGCGTGATTCATCACTCCAGAGAACGTGTTTCCAATGCCCCAGAGTCCAATGGCGACGAGCTTTACACCTCTCCAGCAGACACTTGGCATTGCGCTTGGTGCTGACATTGCTTCCAGAAGCAGTTTGGAACTCGGTAGTGAGTGTTGCAACTGAGGACAGACGATTTTTCTGCGCTACATGCTTCAGCAATCTGCGGCCCCGTTCTGTTTGCTTGTGTGGTTTACCACTTCGCGGCTGAGCCGTTGTTGCTCCTAGACATTTCACAATAACAGCACTTACAGTCGACCGGGGCAGCTCTAGCAGGGCAGAAATCTGACAAACTGATTGTTGGAATCCTTTGACGATGCCCTGTTGAAAGTCACTGAGCTCTTCAGTAAGGCCATTCTACTGCCAATGTTTGTCTATGGAAATTGCACGGCTGTGTGCTCGATTTTATACACCTGTCAGCAACGGTTGTGAGTGAAATCGCCAAATCCACTAATTTGAAGAGGTGTCCACATACTTTTATATATATAGCGTATCTTTATCACGGGTAGAAAAAATCTCCATCTCAACAGATCATTCTAATGTCACTTGACCTGATAAAATACAATGTTAAGTGGCACAATCTGATGAATCATATATAAAAACAAAGAATATAAATATGAGTTTGTATTTTCGTAAATGGGCCAGACTACGCTTGCACTTATCCCCGACTTTCTCCCTGCGCACGATGCCGGATCTGAATATCAATGCCCAGCGATGCGGCTTGCAGTGCAACTGCACAAACCAGCCTCTCTTAACAGACAACCAAATAGTTTCAGACCGATGAAGTCGAGCACAAATCCATCCAGGTTCCAGCGCTGCCCAGAAGCACCCGGATCTTTAGGGCAGATTGAATGACATGAGAGAGAGGGATAGAGAGAGAAAGTGAAAGAGAGAGTGAAAGAGAGAGAGAGAGAGAGAGAGTTTCCCTGCCCTCACGTTTAAAGCCGGAACACTGTTCTCGCTCTCCTTACCCACCATTCCTCATTTCCTGTTCAGCTGAACCTCTTCAGAAGAACACTGTGACAACCCATTTGGGCCAGGTCCAACCTCCTCACTTCACTTCAGTACTTTACGCAACAACCATCTGATCAACAGCTTGGGGGAAATATTGTGTCGATCTTCCAGTAAAAAACTTGAGGCTGGAGTTTGTTATTCTAAGTCAATGGGGTAAAACACTAGTGGGAGGACTGACCTGATTGACCAGTCACATGGTTTACTATATCTAAGACTGATGACAGGGATTGCTCAACTGTGTACAGTTTATATTGTAGTAATACATTTATCGGTAAAGTTACCCCACTCTTCTTTTTAACACATGGCTCATTAACAGCCATAGGGAGAGAGAACATTTGAGAGGGAGGAAGAGAAGGAGGGGAGGTGTGCGGAGTACAAGAGAAGCTTTCATGGAATCGAGGATCATAAATCAGTATAGGGTAGGAGGGGGTGGGAAGGGGCCGTGCTGGAGCAACAGCGCACTCTGGGGCTGGGGATAGGAAGTACAAGAACCAGTCACACAAGTATGGAGTGGAATGGAGAATAGGAGAGAAGCAGAGTACTGATGTTCAGTTTATGGATGTATAGGTTCGAGGGTCAGTCATTCACACACACACACACACACACACACACACACACACACACACACACACACACACACACACACACACACACACACACACACACACACACACACACACACACACACACACACACACACACACACACACACACACACACACACACACACACATTATACTTCAGCACTTTTATGTACTTACAGACTCATAGTTTTACAACGGCCATTAACCACCACAGCCCAAATGAGACGTTCACTGAAGAATCTATAAAATAATTAGAATCTGGCGAATGATTCATTGTGGCCCCTTGAGCCTCACATATATACACACCCACACACATTCTGCAGTTCAACATGTTCAAGGATAACATTCCTGCTATAAAAAATGACTGCGGTCTCTCCATTAATGTTTAAAAAGTTAGCAGCACAGCTGTCGTAGGAAAGGAGAGCCATTCATTTGTGAAATTACCATGGTAGGTTGAGTCTGGAGCTACGGCTTATGGCTGAGAGTAGGCTGGGTGTAACCTGCTCCCTGGCAGAGCTCCATGGAGGCGCAATGGACCAGATGAGAGGAGCTGTGGTCGCACGCCAGGGTAGAGCAAGGCCCCGGCACCGTAACTATAGCCTTCTCAACTCCCACCCTCTCTCTAACAACAGCTTTCTCAAACCCCCTCTCTAACATCAGCCTTCTCAACCCTCTCTCTCTCTGACATCAGCCTTCTCAACCCCCCGCTTTATATCATCAGCCTTCTCAACTCCCCCTTTATAACATCAGCCTTCTCAGACTCCCTTCTCTCTAACATCAGCCTTCTCAACCCCTTCTCTCTAACATCAGCCCTCTCAACCCCCCTTCTCTCTAACATCAGCCTTCTCAACCCCCCTTCTCTCTAACATCAGCCTTCTCAACCCCCCTTCTCTCTAACATCAGCCCTCTCAACCCCCCTTCTCTCTAACATCAGCATTCTCAACCCCCCTTCTCTCTAACATCAGCCTTCTCAACCCCCCTTCTCTCTAACATCAGCCTTCTCAACCCCCTCTCTCTCTCTAACATCAGCCTTATCAACCCCACCTCTCTAACATCAGCCTTCTCAACCCCCTCTCTCTCTCTAACATCAGCCTTCTCAACCCCACCTCTCTAACATCAGCCTTCTCAACCCCACCTCTCTAACATCAGCCTTCTCAACCCCCTCTCTCTCTCTAACATCAGCCTTCTCAACCCCCTCTCTCTCTCTAACATCAGCCTTCTCAACCCCACCTCTCTAACATCAGCCTTCTCAACCCCCCTTCTCTCTAACATCAGCCTTCTCAACCCCCCTTCTCTCTAACATCAGCCTTCTCAACCCCCTCTCTCTCTCTAACATCAGCCTTCTCAACCCCCTCTCTCTCTCTAACATCAGCCTTCTCAACCCCACCTCTCTAACATCAGCCTTCTCAACCCCCTCTCTCTCTCTAACATCAGCCTTCTCAACCCCACCTCTCTAACATCAGCCTTCTCAACCCCACCTCTCTAACATCAGCCTTCTCAACCCCCTCTCTCTCTCTAACATCAGCCTTCTCAACCCCCTCTCTCTCTCTAACATCAGCCTTCTCAACCCCCTCTCTCTCTCTAACATCAGCCTTCTCAACCCCCTCTCTCTCTCTAACATCAGCCTTCTCAACCCCACCTCTCTAACATCAGCCTTCTCAACCCCCCTTCTCTCTAACATCAGCCTTCTCAACCCCCCTTCTCTCTAACATCAGCCTTCTCAACCCCCACTCTCTCTAACATCAGCCTTCTCAACCCCCACTCTCTCTAACATCAGCCTTCTCAACCCCTTCTCTCTAACATCAGCCTTCTCAACCCCCTCTCTCTCTCTAACATCAGCCTTCTCAACCCCACCTCTCTAACAACAGCTTTGTCAACCCCCCTCTCTAACAGCCTTCTAAACCCCCCCTCCCTAACATCAGCCTTCTCAACACCCCCCTCTCTCTGATATCAGCCTTCTCCACCCCCTCTCCCTCTGACATCAGCCTTCTCAACACCCCCCCCCTCTATAACAACAGCCTTCACAAACCCCTCTCTCCCTAACAACAGCCTTCTCAACCCCCCTCTCTAACATCAGCCATCTCAACCCCAACTCTCTCCAACATCAGCCTTCTCAATCCCACCCCCCCAACAACAGCGTTCTCAACACACCCACTCTCTAAAATACGCCTTCTCAACCCCTCCTCTCTCTCTAACATCAGCCTTCTCAACCCCCCCTAACATCAGCCTTCTCAACCCCCTCTAACATCAGCCTTCTCAACCCCCACTCTCTCTAACATCAGCCTTCTCAACCCCCTCTCTCTCTCTCTAACATCAGCCTTCTCAACCCCCTCTCTCTCTCTAACATCAGCCTTCTCAATCCCCTCTCTCTCTCTAACATCAGCCTTCTCAACCCCCCCCTCTAACATCAGCCTTCTCATCCCCCTCTCTAAGATCAGCCTTCTCACCCCCCTTAACAACAGCCTTCTCAACCCCCACTGTCTCTAACATCAGTCTTCTCACCCCCCCTCTCTAAGATCAGCCTTCTCACCCCCCTTAACAACAGCCTTCTCAACCCCGCCCCTCTTATACAACAGCCTTCTCAACCTCCACTCTCTCTAACATCAGCCTTCTCAACCCCCACCCTCTAACAACAGCCATCTCACCCCCCCTCTCTAAGATCTGCCTTCTCACCTCCCCTCTCTAAAATCAGCCTTCTCACCCCCCCTCTCTAACATCAGCCTTCTCACACCCCTCTCTCTAAGATGGACGGACACAGCTAGTAGTTTCTATTGTCAAACCGTGTGTCTTTGTCTGTGTCTGTTTCTGTGCTGACCAGCACAGGACAGCCCAGGCCAGGATAATAGTGACACCCATCTGCCAGTAGAGATAGTATCCCTTCATTTTCAAACCATAAATTCACTGTAAACTCTATAAAACCTGTATACCAAATCATACATCATTGAACACTTAAATGTTCTCTGTCTACAGGGAGAACGCTGTCAGCTGGAGAATAGTTAAGACTGCCTCAGAAATAAATACTTTACCCCTCTTTAATCAAAGCGCTCCTTCTCTGTGCCGGACCTTCTGTCAAATCGAGAGTTTTTTTCATGCTGCGTTGGTGATTTGTGATCACCATGGAGGTGGTGAGATTCAGCTCCAGAGCTTGAGCCCAGATAGGGAGCCCCAGACCATATACTGATTGAGAGAAAGTCCTGATACTGGGAGCTGGCCCTCGCTGATACCCGTCTCCCGATACCCCACCCCGGTGCTGAGGTCATCATCCCCCTCACTCACACCAGTCGTATATCACTGCATGACATCATTGGTGATACAAACAGGAAACGGGTGGGTACACACACACCGGCACAATCTGTCGTCGGCATTATCGTACAATCTGTGAGTGTTATTGCTACTGCCCAGGTAACATAGCTAATTGTCTCATCTCAATATGATCTGTAGATCTCTGACCTGCTAAAATAACACAAATTAATTCCAGCTTTGTACTGCAGGCCTATCTGCCCTCTGAAATGAATAGAACGAGATGTAATGAGCATTTTCATATCAACCTCCACACAAGCCGCATACATCCAGCAAAGAAAATAGGTTTCAGAGCTGTCGTCATAATGAAGAGCCACACACAAAAACATGCACACGGGGCACCTACTACAGCCATTTCCTCCTCTTTCATCCCCGATCGGAACGAAGGATGAAAAAATGATGGAAAATGTTCTACTGGGAATCTGACTGATTGGTCTGGTCAGGATGGGTTTGGTTTGTGTAAGCAGTGTAATGGGTGTTTAAAATGTGAAATGATCATTAAATCTGACCATTAAATCTGTATGACTGGGTAGAGTGTGAAGGAAGAGGTTGTGGCAACGTGATAGTCCTAACAAAGGCACACGCAGACAGAATGGATTGTTACCGCAGACACATTTACACTAACAAAGAAATCACGGAGGCCAATTCAATTGGAGTAGGCTTGCTCAATCCAACATAAACTAGAGGGAAATGGCTTTTCGGCCTGCTGCTCCGTTACATATTGGGCAATTCCCGATTCTACTTCATATCAACTCCACTGCATCTTCCACAAAAGAGCATGTACAGTGCCTTCGGAAAGTATTCAGACTCCTTGACTTTTTCCACATTTTGTTAGGTTACAGCCTTATTCTAAAATTTACGTAATTGTTTTTTCCACTCATAAATCTACACACAATACCCCATAATGACAAAGCAAAAACATATTTGTAGAAATGTTTGCAATTTTATATATAAACTTCTCAACCCCCCCCCCCCCCCCCCCTCTAACATATATAAACTTTATATATAAACTCATGACAATGCCACCAGCCATACGGCTCATGCTGTGCGTGATTTGTCAGTGTTCTGCCATGGCCAGCGAAGAGCCCAGATCTCAATCCCATTGAGCATGTCTGGGACCTGTTGGATCGGAGGATGAGGTCTAGGGTCATTCCCCCCAGAAATGTCCGGGAACTTGCATGTGCCTTGGTAGAAGAGTGGGGAACATTCTCACAGCAAGAACTGGCAAATCTGGTGCAGTCCACGAGGAGGAGAGGCACTGCAGTACTTAATGCAGATACTAGACACCAGATACTGACTGTTACTTTGGATTTTGAACCCCCCCCTTTGTTCAGGGACACATTATTCCATTACTGTCTCAGTTGTTGAATCTTGTTAAGTTCATACACATATTTATACATTTTAAGTTTGCTGAAAATAAACGCAGTTGACAGTGAGAGGACGTTTCTTTTTTTGCTGAGTTTATATAAAAAAACTGAAATATCACATTTACATATCACCTTTACTCAGTACTTTGTTGAAGCACCTTTGGCAGCAGTTACAGCCTTGAGTCTTCTTGGGTATGACGCTACAAGCTTGGCACACCTGTATTTGGGGAGTTTATCCCATTCTTCTCTGCAAATCCTCTCAAGTTCTGTCAGGTTGGATGGGGAACATTGCTGCACAGCTAGTTTCAGGTCTCTCCAGAGATGTTCGATCGGGTTCAAGTCCGGGCTCTGGCTGGGCCACACAAGGACATTCAGAGACTTGTCCTGAAGCCACTCCTGCGTTGTCTTGGCTGTGTCCTCCAGACGTGACGCTTGGTTTCATCAGACCAGAGAATCTTTTTTCTCATGGTTTGAGAGTCTTTAGATGCCTTTTAGCAAACTCAAAGTGGGCTGTAATGTGCCTTTTACTGAGGAGTGGCTTCCGTCTGGCCACTCTACCATAAAGGCCTGATTGGTGGATTGCTGCAGAGATGATCGTCCTTCTGGAAGGTTCTCCCATTTCCACAGAGGAACTCTACAGCACTGTCAGAGTGAACATCGGGTTCCAAGGCCCTTCTCCCTCAATTGCTTAGTTTGGCCGGGCGGGCCAGCCAGCTCTAGGAAGAGTCTTGGTGGTTCAAAACTTCTTCCATTTAAGAATGATGGAGGCCACTGTGTTTTTGGGACCTTCAATGCTGCAGACATTTTTTGGTACCCTTCCCTAGATCTGTGCCTCGACACCCTGTCTCGGAGCTCAACGGACAATTCCTTTGACCTCATGGATTGGTTTTAGCTCTGACATAAACTGTCAACTGTGGGACCTTATATAGACAGATATGTGCCTTTCCAAATCATGTCCAATCAATTGAATTTACCACAGGTGGACTCCAATCAAGTCGTAGATACATCTCAAGGATGATCAATGGAAACAGGATGCACCTGAGCTCAATTTCGGGTCTCATAGCAATACTTATGTAAATGTTTTATTTATTTACAAAAAAAAAAATTATTAATTTGCTAACTTTTCTAAAAAACGTTATTGCTTTGTCATTATTGGGTATTGGTGTGTGGATTGCTGAGGATGATTTATTTTTTAATCCATTTTAGAATAACGCTGTAATGTAACAAAATGTGGAAAAAGTAAAGGGGTCTGAATACTTTCCCGAAGGCACTGTAAAGTGTACATAAACCATTATACCAGTGTTTCCCAAACTAGGGGTCACCTGATTTGAAAATGGGATCCTGTGAGAAACTGAAAAACTAAAACATTCTGCTCTGTTCATAGAACCGGGATTACGTCAGTAATCTCCGGTAGCCTCCAAATGATGCTGTTGTGAGAAACGGTTTGTGTTTTCTTCCTACAAATTTGTCTGCGTCTTTTGAACGGTTTAAGCTACAAAATATAATGACTCCATCACTGAAAGTTAAGACTCTAAGAAAGACTGTTCTGTTTCCCTCTGCAATGCACAGAAGCTGCACAGGACTCGTTAGAAAAGAGTGGACAAGACCAGGAACTAAATCAGACTGGCTTCAATGATGACGTTCTTTTCTACACAGAAGATTTGAAAAAATGATTGCCTGAGGATCTTCTGAACTTCCCAATACCTTTCTGAATCATTTTAGTCACATTGAAATATGATCAAAAGTACTTTCAGACTAATTTGTAATGGACTGTCATAGTCCTAGTCCCAATGAAAAATGTAAACATTGACCGTTGATGACATAACTTTCTTTTACATGGTGGGGTCTTAATAAAAATAAAGAAATCAAAATGGCGTTCGCAGGCCAAAATCTTTGGGAACCTCTACAGTATACAGATGGTTCGTGTGCATGTTGAAAGATTTGAATACGAGATACGTGCTACAGTATGACTTATACTCTATTCTGATTTATCTCACATACATGTACACATACACAGTTAATATGATTAAGAAACTGAATTACATTGCACATAAATAATAAAAAATAACAGAATAACACGTAAAACACTTAATTCAGCTCTGAGGGAAATAAGGCTGTCTCTATACTGCATGTACAGGTGAACGATGACAGGTGAAATGTGCTGGATCCTACAGAACATAAAAACGGAATGAATAACAGTCTTTTTGACCCCCACCATATGGTTTGCATGTCATTACCTAATTGGAACCAAGTGCAGCTCCGAGCAGAGCTGTCATAACTTCCATTGCCAAGCTCACAAAGCCCTGCGGTAACGTGCTTCCTACGCCCACGCTGGGAAACTGTTTACTACAGATATGCTAGAAAGCTGGTGATGATGGAGACCTTAGCAGAGCGTATGAGAGTCAACAAACTATCAGAAGGGTGTGTGAGACTCTGTCAAACAAACACGAGTGTGTGGCCCCTCTGGGCATGACTTGGGAGTCGAAACCCATAGAGTGACATTGACAGAGTTACTGATCGGCACAAGGGCTTTGGCTATTGCCTTAATGATGGATGGCGTGGTTGACTAGCTTGAAGTGTTGATGAGAGAAGTGATGCAGGAACCTTGGGCTGAAGCGTCTATTGACCAACACAGAGATAACGCTGATGACAGAAGGCATGCCCTGACTAAGCGCTTTAAAGTCACCATACTTTAAACCGCAGATCTCATGGTCCTGTGTATGTGTGTGTATGTGCGAGAGAGAAAGAGGGGGGGGGGGGGGGTAAAAAGAAAGAGCGTGAATGTGTGTGTGTTTGCGCACATGTCTGCTGGTTCTCCAGTAATCTGAAGCATGTGCACAATAACAGTACGACAGTGATGGATGTCTGACTGTTCACGGCAGAGAGGTGTGTGTCTGTGTGTATGTGTGAGGTGGTGTGTGCTCAGATAAGAGAGCTAAGGGGAAAAAAACACAGGTCAGCGATAAAAACATCAGCACAGGTTTTAGACGCCGTGCTGAAGACGTGTCTGCCCTGTAATAAGAAAGGATGGAGAGAGAGGAGAATGGATGAGTCCTGTCTCTTCCTTTGCTCTCCTAAGAGAATAAAGGGTTTTTTATTGGAAAAACAAATGTTTGCCATATGTTTATAATCGCTCACTCATCCTTTTTTGTATATTGTCAGTAAAGTTCATAGATGCACTAAATATGGCTTTATTTTCAAAAAATGCCCTTGAGAGATTTCCTATTGGAAATGAAATGATGTGGACTGTATTTATGTTTACAATACTAGTATCTGTACGGGAGTTGCAGCGATGAGACAAGACTGTAACTACCAATTGGATACCATGAAATTGGGGAGAAAAAAGGGTAAAAGTTTAAAAAGAAACAATCTGAACGCTACATGTGTGTTCTCTATCGGGTTGTGATTTTGTGTTCTAACCATTGCCGTGGCCATGGCTCAGTGTTGCCAGTTCCATAGCTGTCATTATGGGATTTTTGGGGCTGAGCTCATTACTGAATAGCTTCTATTGCCCTGGCAACAACAAAAGAGAGCCTTATTCCCCAGAGACACTGTACAATAGCCTTGTCATGCCATGAATTCCATAAGAAGTTGGCTAGAGACTAGAAACAGACTGGCAATCAAGCTAACTCTACACCAACACACTGCTATCTGATCGCTGCCACTTCTTGCAGTGGCCAAGAGGAACAATGATCTGGGTACAAGTTACCCTGGAGAACTGCTTAACAGCTTACCCTCCCCAAATCCTTAACCAATTAATAGAGAACTGACCTTAGATCAGTAACTTAATCCATGACATCATACTGTATAATGCCAGGGTGTGGCTGTGGACAGAGTGACCGCTGACCTAAACAACCTCTATACATGACAATGTCAGTCATACTGACCTCAGATCAGTAGTTAGAGTACTGAAGAGTCATCTCAGTAACAAAGAATTGTTCCAATATTTGAGAGCCACACTGACCTAGTAACAGTTAGACCTGCATATGAGAGTTGACATGGTAAACAAAGAGAAAAACTGAGTTGAGATCAGCAATAACAGCATCAGAGAAGTGCAGGAAAATGTTATTCCATATGACAGCACAATCTACATTCTGACTTCACATCAGCCTAAAACTGTGCCTGAGAAAATGTTTTACCTCAAAGCACCACACACACACACACACACACACACACACACACACACACACACACACACACACACACACACACACACACACTGGGCTGAGCGAGAGGTCCACCAGCTGCACTTCAAAGAGAGAAAGAGAGAGGGAGTGTGAGATGTCAATTAAATTTCCATTTCTCTCTCTCAAAGCGGAAGCTGAAAGATGGAGAGAAGAAGCGGGTAACATATGTAAAGATAATTGCCAAAATAAATGAAACACTTGAGTGAATGAGGGATACAGTATATTGAAAACAGATGCTTCCACACAGGTGTGGTTAATGAGTTAATTCATTAACATCCCATCATGCTTAGGGTCATGTATAAAAATACCCAGTTGCCCATTATTCTGGCTACCATGGCTAGAAGAAGAGATCTCAGTTACTTTGAAAGAGGGACCTCTAAGGAGCATAGGTGTAAAAGGTGTGTGTATGTCTGAGTGTGTGTGTGTGTGTGTGTCTCAGTCACCAGATCTCTACCCAATTGAACAGTTATGGGACATTCTGGAGCGGCGCCTGAGACATTGTTTTCTACCACCATCGACAAAACACCAAATTATGACATTTCTCGTGGAGGAATGGTGTCGCATCCCTCCAATAGAGTTCCAGACACTTGTAGAATCTATGCCAAGGCGCATTGAAGCTGTTCTGGCGGCTCTTTGTGGCCCAACGCCCTATTAAGATACATTGTAAAACATTGTAAAACAACCCCAGTGTGGGTGTCAAGGTAATGAGGGATGGTGTTCAGTGTCTCAACCCCTCCCGCCCCTTCCTCTCTCTCATCCTCCTCCACAGACAGGACCGGGGGATCATATGTGTCGTGACATGATTAGTGGTGTTATAGAGCAGAAAGGCTGCAGCAGTGGTCATGAAGGTTTCCTCACTTCCTCTGTAAATCTGGATGTCCAGGCAGGACACGCCAAACGTGACAGCTGGTGATGTCATCCATCCTCCCCCTGTTGGTAGTGTGGGATGGTGGAGATGTGCCCTGGCCTGGCATAGACCAGCATGTATATAGTTATACACAGTGGTGAGAAAAGTACCCAATTGCCATACTTGAGTAAAAGTAAAGATATCTTAATAGAAAATGACAAGTAAAAGTGAAAGTCACCCAGTAAAATAGTACTTGAGTAAAAGTCTAAAAGTATTTGGTTTAAAATATTCTTAAGTATCAAAAGTACAGTATAAATCATTTCAAATTCCTTATATAGCCATATTATTTAGTTATATATTTTTGACCATTAGACCAAGCACTCCGACACCGGGTGTCTCTTCCAATGTGTAGTATATTTATTCTACATTTCTCTCCGTAAAGATTATGCATGTTGGATGTATCTAGTGAACGCTTTCAGACAATGCAATTCATCATATCAACAACAAATTATTGTGCACTTAAAATTGCAAAGAGTTAACTCGAGTTAACTGATTAACTCTATACAGAGCCCTACTTCAAAACCATCTCTTTATAGGAAAGTACACTACGTGGCCAAAAGTGGATCTGTACGGTCAGACTGGCGTAACCACGGAAACAGAAACATTTTACATTTTAGTCATTTAGCAGACGCTCTTATCCAGAGCGACTTACAGTAGAGTGCATACATTTTATTACATTTTACATACTGAGACAAGGATATCCCTACCGGCCAAACCCTCCCTAACCCGGACGACGCTATGCCAATTGTGCGTCGCCCCACAGACCTCCCAGTTGCGGCCGGCTGCGACAGAGCCTGGGCGCGAACCCAGAGACTCTTGTAGCGCAGCTAGCAGCTAGACCACTGCGCCACCCGGGAGGTACTAGTCTGTTCCCTATCAGATGACCAGTGGAAGTATACATTGCTGCTGCGTGCTTTGAACGGTGAGTTTTATCGTCGTTTTCAGAATTTCAAAGTGTTGGAAAATGAAATGCTGTTGGTTTCCTCTCCTTTCACTATCAATGTGGATAACATCCCACTGACCTGCAACTTGAGCTGATCAATCTTCAGTCTGATGCAGTGATTGGAGATCTCTCGATGGACAACATTTTCCAAAGATTAGAAGAAAAAAAAAGAAAAAAAAAGAAAAAAAGAAACAATAACATCCCCTCTGTTATGAACACTTGACATACTCTAAATGACCAGAAGTATGTGGACACCTGCTCTTTGAAAATCTCATTCCAAAATCTCGGGCATTAATGTGTAGTTGGTCCCCCCTTTGCTGCTATAACAGCCTCCACTCTTCTGGGATGGCTTTCCACTAGATGTTGTAACATTGCCGCAGGGACTTGCTTCCGTTCAGCCACAAGAGCATTACTGAGGTCGGGCACAGATGTTGTATGATTAGGACTGGCTCGCAGTCGGCGTTACAATTCTCCCATGGAGTTGAGGTCAGGGCTCTGTGCAGGCCAGTCAAGTTCTCGACAAAACATTTCTGTATGGACCTCGCTTTGTGCACGGGGGTATTGTCATGCCGAAACAGAGAAGGGCCTTCCCCAAACTGTTGCCACAAAGTTGAAAGCATAGTATCATCTAGAATGTCATTGTGTGCTGTAGCGTTAAGATTTCCCTTCACTGGAACTAAGGGGCCTAGCCAGATCCCTGAAAAACAGCCCCACGCCCTTATTCCTCCTCCACCAAACTTTACAGTTGGCACTATGCATTGGGGAAGGTACTGTAGCATTCTCCTGGCATCTGCCAAACAGAGATTAATCCGTCGGACTGCCAGATGGTGAAATGTGACTCATCACTCCAGATAACGTGTTTCCACTGCTCCATAGTCCAATGGCGGCAAGCCTTAGACTCCAGTCGATGCTTGGCATTGAGTATGGTGATCTTAGGCTTGTGTGCGGTTGCTCGACCATGGAAACCCATTTCATGTAGCTCCCGACGAACAGTTCTTGTGCTGACTTTGCTTCCAGAGGCAGTTTGGAACTCAGTAGTGAGTGTTGCAACCGAGGACAGACGATTTCTACGCACTTCAGCACTTGGTGGTCCCTTTCTGTGAGCTTGTGTGGCCTAGCACCTTGCTGCTGAGCCGTTGTTGCTCCTAGATATTTCCACTTCACAATAACAGCACTTACAGTTGACCGGGGCAGCTCTAGCAGGGCAGAAATTTGACGAACTGACTTGTTGGAAAGGTAGCATCCTATGACGGTGCCAAGTCACTGAGCTCTTCAGTAAGGCCATTCTACTGCCAATGTTTGTCTATGGAGAGTTCATGGCTCTGTGCTCAATTTTATACACCTGTCAGCAGCGGGAGTGACTGAAATAGCCCAATCCACAAATTTTAAGGGGTGTCCACATAGCAATTAACATGCAACCATTAGATACAAATTTCAGCAAAAGTCAACTTTGAAAATACATATCATTAGCGTGGTTCATATGTATACATGGAAACACACATGTAAACCCTCGTTTGTAAAAAGAAAACAATTTCAGAGCCCCAACATTTATAACGTAACAAAAAACCCCATCTGAAACACCATCTTGTTCTCATGAACTTGCATACAAAAGTTGTCTACACTAATGTACTAAATGGGAAAATATCACTTGTTTTTCACTCAAGTCAAAACAATTAAATTATACATCAAAATGACCAGAACGTCGACACAGTTTAGTTAAACGTGTTATTTTTTGATTTTGAAAATGTAACCATGCGTACAAACCAGAAAACAGGAGACAAGGAGAACTAGCTTCTCTTGTTCTTTTCACTGGCCATCTTCCAACGATCACGGACAAACGTAGGAAGAAGTGAGGCGCGTGCCTGCAGCAGGAACACTCCGAATGCCTCTCCCTAGTGGTAGTGCTAAGTACACAGTGCAACACCATGGAGGACTACAATGGATGGCATCGAAATAAGTGGATGGCTCAGAAATAAGACATTATTATTTTTAACGCGCTTGAATTATTATACTAGGCTAAGTTACCTTTTTACAGAATGGAAATACAGCGTTTTCAATTCCACATTGCTGCTGCAACATGTTAACATCCCCTTTTCAAATGTGAGGATGACACTATTTCAGGCCCACATGTAAACTTGCAAATCCACATGTTAGTTGGATTTTCACATATAAAAGTTGTAAAACTGCAAATTCGATTTTCACGTATGAACGTTTTATTAATGCAGTTCCTCGTGAGAGTTATATTTTCACACGCGAACGTGGAATTCCACACGTGAAAGTGAGATTTTCACATGTGGAGTTTTCTTACATGTGAAACCGCAAATTTCACATGTGAAACGACAAATCACATGTCAGGTGAAAACATGTTATTCTCCTCACGTGAAAAAAATGGTGTTAACATGAACTCTAAATGTAATATAGTCAACAAAAATACAAACGCAACATATAAAGTGTTAGTCCCATGTTTCATGAGCTGAAAAAAAAAGCCCAGAAATGTTCAATACGCTCAAATTTCTGTCTGAAATAAAGCCCATTTGTGGGGAAAAACTCATTCTGATTGGTTGGGCCTGGCTCTGCAGTGGGTGGGCCTGGCTGCCAAAGCCCACCCAAGCCCACCCATGGCTACACCCTTGCCCAGTCATGTGGTGAAATCCATAGATTAGGGCCTAATTAGTTTTTTTTCTCAATTGACTGATTTCCTTATATGAACTGTAACTCAGCAAAATCTTTGACATTGTTGCTTGTTGTATTTATATTTTTGTTCAGTACACATGGCCTAACTGCTTTTCAACCCAACAATCAGCTCTTTGGTAGGCGTGCGCTGCCCGAAATTTCATGGTAAAAAACAATCCAAAGTACATTTTTCAAAGAAGCTAACGATCTTCTGTGGCCAAATCATGCTCTCTGGTGTACTATTTTGAATGATCGTGTGATGGGAATGTTCATGTTTGTGCTTTTCTTATAACTCCTTTTCTGTGTTCTATTCATGTGCTGTTCTATAAACCAATTTCTGTGTTCGTGCACGTGACTGACTGAACCAATCCTCACTATCAGTATCTGCAACTTGGCAGTACGCCCAGACCTTGTTTTGAGAACGAAAGATATCTCCGTTTCAAGGTCACATGAATGAAACGAAACGTTAGGGATGAATTAATTATGCGAAATCATGCAATTATAACTTGTCTGTGTATAGCCGTATATAAG
Organism: Salvelinus fontinalis; assembly: GCF_029448725.1. NCBI lineage: Eukaryota > Metazoa > Chordata > Actinopteri > Salmoniformes > Salmonidae > Salvelinus > Salvelinus fontinalis. The sequence goes on from NC_074684.1 coordinate 2,873,572, forward strand.
AGAACTGCTGGGACTGCCCCAGCAGAGCGCCTGATTGACATGTGTATTATGGTGCATTGAGTTGGTTGGAACCTCTCCAGCGCGTTGACAATAAACAATGATTCATATTGAGATTGACTTCGAGTATCCCTGTGTAAGAATATCCACAACAATTGTATGTATTTGTGTATAGGCACGAGTAATTATGTAGCACATTTTGGCACGTTTTATTTCAATTTACTTTAGGGGAAGACAGCTGGCAAACTGTCTGTCACTGTCTCTACGCTCTGCTTTCTTAAAGCCTAGTGGATGCCGACATCAATGTGGAAGTAACCGGCGCATAAAACAGCTGGCCAAGTTCAAATGGCGACATCAAATTCAACGCAATCGGCGCACTGCCTAAACGGCTGACTGGCAAGGCAAACTGTCTGGCACTGTCTCTACGCTCTGCTATAAACCCAACTGACCCCCCCCCCCCCCCCCCCCCTGCCCGTGTATAGCTTCATCCATGTACTAAGAAAGTCCAAGCATGAACAATACAAAACAAAACAGCAGGCCTTCTTGGGGAGGTACCCTGGGAGGCCCTTGGCCCCATACCTCCTTCCCCTCCTCTATCACTCATTCTCCTCACTCCCTCTGTTCCCTTGTTTCTTGTTAGCTGGCTGCTGCTCCAGATGTCGACCCCAGAGGCCCGGGCAGGAAGAGAGGGAGAGAGGGAAATAAAAGATCGAGCTCTACACTCCGTCAGCAACATAGATCTTTGTCAAAACCCCTCGCCTCTAAACACACACTGAACAAGGACCGTCCGTGTACGTGTACGCTTGTTTCTGTGTTGTCTGTGTGTGTGATCAATAAACAGATCAATAAACAGCCGTGAGGCTGAATGTATTGATATTTAGCAGGGTTCTTGATTTGGCTTGGTGTGAGGCTTTTGTTCCCGGTCAATGGCCCAAAAGGAAATCAATAGAGGCTTGAGAGGCTGACGATAAATAGTCATAAAGCCTGATCCATTCATCCCTCTCTCTCTCTCTTCATCCCTCTTTCTGCCTGTCCGGCTCCAGAGAAGAGATCTGAGGCACCGCTCACACTGTCATGTACTGGAGCACCAAGGAGCAAAAGGGCTAATTGTGGCTAGTGGAGCCAAACACAAACACATATAAACACACACACACACAGACACACACACACACACACACACACACACACACACACACACACACACACACACACACACACACACACACACACACACACACACACACACACACACACACACACACACACACACACACACATTCACACACAGACAGGCAAGCACCAGGAGGCACACACACACCCACCACACACACACCCAGCACACACACACACCCAGCAGCCGTGCAGTGAGGATCAGCTAGCGTCGTGACTCAGCAGCATCAGTCAGTCAGTCAGTCAGAACGCAGAGGCCCGCGTCACAGAGTTTCAGTTAACACGCCAGCTCTCCCAAGCCAACCCACTCTGAAATCAGTTACACTCTCTGTGAAACCCCTGTCGAAAGCCACAATTGCTCTACCCGTTTCAAGACGAGTCCTCGCAGCAATTCAACTCGGGCGACTTCTCTTTCGCTCCGTTCACAAACTCTTCCAGAACGTTGAAATCGTTGACCGTACAAAGAAATAAAAGAACAGAGAAAATCTTGCCCGGGAAAAATGTAATTAAGGAACCTCACAAACAGGGGTACAAGTACTCACCACTGCAGTGGAGCCACGGACAGTCCAAGTGTTTCAGAGGAAATGGTCTGTAACTGTACTGCTTACTGTATGTGCCTCTCTCAGAGCGGGAGCAACAAGTAGAGTACAGTAGGCTAGGGAACAATGCATGGCTTGGCGGAGCAGCTGAACAGAGCAGCAGGGTAACAGAGGTCCAGTCATGAAGCACAGATCTGATCTACTCAAGGGGTGGGAGGGGGCTAGCTACATGCTCCCTTTCGCTGTGTCTTTACCCACACTGTATGTCTTCCCACCTCGCTCTGTCGCTCTCGCTCTCTCTTCCTCCCTCTCTCTCTCACAGCTGCAAGCCCACAGTGGGACCGGTTTGGTAAGTATGACTGGCGTATTCCTGTTGTAACATAGGAAGAGGAGCCCCACCTAAAAACGAAAAACTGATCCCGGGCCAGCCCCTCCAACCAGCCCAGCTGTCTGCTGTGTGCTAGGAGCTGACGGGCTGCCTGCGTGCCTGCCGCAAACTCATACCGAGTCATTTGTCTGTCATGGTCGTGAAGATCAAGACCAAATTACAGGGCTCTTCAAATTCTTTCTTCCAACTCTTCAACTCTCTCTCTCTCTCTCTCTCTCTCTCTCTCTCTCTCTCTCTCTCTCTCTCTCAAGTTCCCTCTCTTTCCCTCCTTCTCACTCTCTTGCTTTCTCTCTCCTCTGTGAAAGGCCCTCATTTCAAAACGGCCTTCATACAGGGAACGGAAGAAGAAGAAGAGGGGGAGAAGCGAGGGGAAAAAGAAACTCGATACAGCTGAAAAGCAACCATTATTTCAATGAGTCACTCAGTGAGGTTGGGGTTTTTTCCAATGTTAAATCGGGAGGAGAAGAAGAAATAAAACATCATCCTGCTTTACAACGATAGAGGGCCGGACAACACCCTAGAGCCGTGGGAGAGAGGAAATGAGCGAAAGAGTAGGGGAAAGAGACAGAGGGCAAGGGGGGACAGACAGGGAGTGGGAAGATGACCGACAAGCACTCCCTGTTCTTCTCATGAACCCAAAAGGGAGGGACGGGGCTGACAGAGTCAAACAGACTCGCTGACAGGCATAAGCACCCACAATCCACCACAGCAGTGAGGTCACATGGGACAGTTGTGGACATGGAAATATAATGAAATTCTTTCGATTTCTATGGTTGTGGAGACAAGAACTATAGCAGTGATGTCATATACAGCAGTAATGTCATATACAGCAGTGATGTCATACACAGCAGTGATGTCATATACAGTAGTGATGTCATATACAGCAGTAATGTCATATACAGCAGTAATGTCATATACAGCAGTGATGTCATATAGAGCAGTAATGTCATACACAGCAGTGATGTCATATACAGCAGTAATGTCATATACAGCAGTGATGTCATACACAGCAGTGATGTCATATACAGTAGTGATGTCATATACAGCAGTAATGTCATATACAGCAGTAATGTCATATACAGCAGTGATGCCATATACAGCAGTAATGTCATATACAGCAGTAATGTCATATACAGCAGTGATGTCATATAGAGCAGTAATGTCATATACAGCAGTGATGTCATATAGAGCAGTGATGTCATATACAGCAGTGATGTCATATTGCACAGTCGTGGACATACTGTAGAGATCCTATCAAATGTTGAATTAAATTAGTATTCTAATTCCTAATTGTATGGTTGTAGAGACTCGAACTGTTGCAGTGATATGGGACAGTTAATAAAGCCTAAACTCAACAAAGGCATGCGTACCTGGCGTGCGTGTGATTTATTTTAGAATGCATTGCTTTGAATGGTAATGCCCCAACTATGCTACATCCTGTTTAGACCAGCTAGACCAGCTTTCACAACATTTACACACAGTCAATACGCTGTCTAATGGCAAACATTTCAAAAAGCAACTCACGAATGCACGACTGTGGGTAACACATTCAAGTGGTTGGAAAACAGCATACCCTGTGTGTATGTAAAGGTCCAGTCAATATTTTGAGCTATTTGATTAATAACCGTATGATGCTATTTCTGATACACTCACCCAACCCGTGGTGTAAAGTACTTCAGTAAAAATACTTCAAAGTACTACTTAAGTACTTTTTTGGGGGTATCTGTATTTTACTATATATATATTTTTTTTTTTACAACTTTTACTTTTACTTCACTACATTCCGAAAGAAAATTCTGTACTTTTTACTCCAGACATTTTCCCTGACACCCAAAAGTACATTCTGAATAGCAGGGCAGAAAACGGTCCAATTCGCACACTTATCATGAGAACATCCCTGGTTATGCCTACTGCCTCTGATCTGGCGGACTCACTAAACGCAAATGCTTTGTTTTTAAATGAGGTCTGAGTGTTGGAGTGTGACCCTGGCTATCCGTAAATAATAAAAACAAGAAAATTGTGCCGTCTGGTTTGCTTAATACTTTACTTTTACTCAAGTATGACAATTGAGTACTTTTTCCACATACTGCACCCAACCACCCCCTCACATGAATCAGGACTAATCATAGCATGGGTTTCCACACAAACCGATTCACACAAACCTTTATCATACATAATGAAAGCCTGTGTACCCAGACTCTATCATTCATATTCTAATCCAGGAACAGGATATCAATTCAGATGGACGCAAGGTCAAACACACTGACTCCTTGAACTAAATAATTATACGCAGTCTGGACTTGGATGACCCCCACACAGACAGACACATGGAAACATTTCACTATAACCAGCTGCTCTTTTAAAAGCTTACTGGGATGATTCAAAATGTCGGCCTGAGACTTCAAAGAACAGAGATACCAGATAAATACTCTTGCTCGACTTGGTCTGCTTGCTTGAATAAATAGGTCAGAGGTTATAGACATGGATGAATTAACATGTTGACAGGGCAAAGCACTGAAATGCCCATTAATGTATAGCAGAGAGAAAACATTGACTGTAGCTACCACCAAAGTTCCCTCCCCAAAAAATGTCGGCACTGAGCACATTTCAGGTCTGCTGAGTGCAAACTTCAACGTTGTGAAAATTCTGTTTCACTTCCGGCATGCGTTTACTGTGAACACTTAGGCTGTACTCACTTTTAAGTTACAGTTTTAACAGTGGCCATGTTGGCTACTGTGGTTATTTGATCATAATGTAGGTCTACCAGAGTGGCCTACCATCAAGAACAACGGAGAAAATGCATCCGGTAACATTTTAACATGGAAATAGCTGTTCTATCGTTCAGCCTACAGTAGCAGCCAATCTGTGGTGTTTCATTTAGGCCTACATTCCATGAGACTTTTGAAATAAACATGCAGGGCTTGACATTAACCTGTTTATCAACTTGTTAGTCAGACAGGGAAGTGACTGAGTACGTTGTGTCGTTTGACGCAAGAAACCACTTTACAAAATAAAATGCATTATTATTCCAGATAATCAGACAAATGATGCTACCCTCTGGCTTTTAGCTACTTAGCTTATTCAAGCATGTCTAACGCTTTTCAAAGATGTCTAGAAATGTATATGTTTTGTGCACTTGTAGGAAGCAATCACTCCCCTACTGCTGACTACAAATGATCTATAATCTATAACTCACTAACTAGCAAAGGATATGAACAAAATGTGCACATGTGGCTACATGCAGCTCTCACTTTGATCTCACAACAAGCGCAGCTACTCTCGACCCCTCATGCTGTAAACACAGTCCAGTTCAAAGTAAACGGCACAGATCCATATATGGCAATGGTCTATTTTCATATAGGCCTACTGCAGCTCTGATAGTTTATGCAGCACCGGTCTGTGGAGAGTACGGGCTGAGTCGTGCATGTCAATGCAATAGAATCCTACTCCGATGCATTCTGCATACAACAAAATCTCTTGCATTGTTCATGATGTTTCGGTATGTTGCATTGACAGTAGCTACTATTGCATTGATTCGATCAATTTTGTCAAAGTAAAGGGAAACGTTGCTAGTGATAACTAGCAACGTTTCTAGGAAAACTACACCACTGTTCTAGGAAAACTCTAGAACAGTGGTCACCAACCTTTTCTGAGTCAAGATCGCTTTGAGTCAAAATGCAAGCCGAGATTTACCGCTCATATTGTTTTTTAGCATGACTTAAAAAAAGTAAGCCTATGCAACATTAACCAATTAAAAAAAGTACTGTAGCAATGATGTTTGTGCAGTGAGCTATAGGCCTAATACATTATCACCACATATTGGCTTTGCTTGAATTGCCCTGCCAGTGCATTGTTGTTCAGGCCATTTAAAAATATATATTTTTCCAAATTTGATGTAGATCACACCGGTAATAGATCCGTTGTTGTATTACTTGTGAAGCACAGCTGAGTGAGCATATATTTACATTTTTTGCTTTTTATTTTTTATTTTACTGGGCTGGTGGTGCCTCCATCTGATGGTCAGTCTCAGCGGAGGGAGAGAGCAGCAGACTGAGGGTCCGCCTCTCAACATCCCTCCGATCTTCCTTTTCCTCCACTGACACTGACCAAAAAAGGACACCGTCTTCCAGATGGTGGCGAAACCCGAGTCGCTACGCTCTCTCTGCCAGGCAGCGTACTTTTGCATAAAGAGAGACAATGTAATCCATCAAAAAATATGATTCTCTAAGACAAATTCCAGATCCACTATTATTTAAAAGGATCAATCCTCCAAAAATCCTTCATCCTCTATCATTGAGCTCTCTCTTTTAGATTTTGATTAGGATCCCCGTTAGCCGACGCCAATGGCGATAGCCAGTCCTACTGGGGTCCGACACGTAACGAAAAAGAGATAATAGATAAAAGACTTTACAATTGACAGACATTTCTAAACATTAACATGTAGTGTGTGTGTGTGTGTGTGTGTGTGTGTGTGTGTGTGTGTGTGTGTGTGTGTGTGTGTGTGTGTGTGTGTGTGTGTGTGTGTGTGTGTGTGTGTGTGTGTGTGCGCATCTATCCGTTACACATTCACGTCAGTACATACACACATCAAGTAGGTCACATGGATCACATGTTGTTTTACTTCTTTTTTAAAAACCAGGTTTGCTGTTCACTTCCGCTATATGAAATGGAAGGGAGTTCTATGCAATCATTGCTCTGTATAATACTGTACATTACCTTGAATTTGTTCTGGACCTGGGGACTGTGAAAAGACCCCTAGCGGCATGCCTCTCTCTTCAGTAATAGTGGAATTTTAGGATTTGGTTTGCCCAGAGGCTGCTATAGACACGACTGTGTCACAAACTCATCAGGTCCTCCATCCAGCCATTCAACAGAGAACCATACATAGCACAGAGAACCATACATAGCACAGAGAACCATACGTTCCTCCTGAGGCGAACAATCAGCCAGTGCAGACAAATAAAAATTAACAACATTTGAACGTCTTGGCCATGTTCTGTTAAAATCTCCACCCGACACAGCCAAAAGAGGACTGGCCACCCCTCATAGCCTGGTTCCTCTCTAGGTTTCTTCCTAAGTTCTGGCCTTTCCAGGGAGTTTTTCCTAGCCATCATGCTTCTACACCTGCATTGCTTGCTGTTTGGGGTTTAAGGCTGGGTTTCTGTTACAGCACTTTGAGATATCAGCTGATGTAAGAAGGGCTTTATAAATACATTTGATTTGATTTGAACACAAGTACATGTTTCATAAACTAACCTCTCTCTATCCATCTATGGAGAGACAGCAACGGACAAAGGAGTGTGTGTGTGTGTGTGTGTGTTCGTATGTGTGTGTCAGTGTGTGTTTTATTACCCTCATTGAGTGAATAGGCATTTCACATTAGGACACTGCAACCCAGCTCGCAGACAGGGAGTCAGGCATGCAGTGGTTGCTGGTTGGAAGATCCTTCCAGGGTCTATAGGGCCAACATGCTGTCCAGACAGGACAATGACCAGAGACTGGTACTGCATACTGATCATTACCACTTGAGGCTGACTACCACACACAGACACAGACAAGGTGAGACAGAAACAGGGCTCCCTCCACCACCTGTTAACTAGGACTGGGAAATGAGCAGAGAGAGAGTGATATATATATGTATATATATATAGAGAGAGAGTGTGAGATGGAGGGATAGATATATATATATATAGAGAGAGTGAGATGGAGGGATATATATATATATATATAGACAGAGAAAGAGTGAGATGGAGGGATATATATATATATATATAGAGAGAGAGAGAGAGTGATATATATATAGAGAGAGAGTGAGATGGAGGGATATATATATATATATATAGAGAGAGAGAGAGTGAGATGGAGGGATATATATATAGAGAGAGAGTGAGATGGAGGGATATATATATAGAGAGAGAGAGAAAGAAAGAGAGTGATATGGAGGGATATATATATAGAGAGAGAGTGAGATGGAGGGATATATATATAGAGAGAGAGTGAGATGGAGGGATATATATATAGAGAGAGAGATGGAGGGATATATATATAGAGAGAGAGAGAGGATGGGAGGGACTGGGGGCTTTGAGGATGCGAGGGACTGAGGGCTGATGGAAGAGAGATACACAATTACACATCCATGCAAATATAGTTAACCTTGATTTAACTAGGCAAGTCAGTTAAGGACAAATTCTTATTTACAATGACAGCCTACTCTGGCCAAACCCGGACGACAAATGGAAGCGAGGACACACCCAGACACAAAGATACAGACATACACAGACACACACACACCTGCCAAATTCTTCAGAGCATCAAAGGATCTCTAAACAGCTCTACCATGCCAAAAAAAAATCAAACTCGTTCATGAATTTACCAGAAACATCCTATTTAAAGCAATTCATATTCAAACTTGTGACAAGTGGCAGAGCACAAGGGAATTGGAGAAGAATTAGAGCCCACTCGTTGACCTCCTTCACTAATATAGACTCTCAGTAATGAGCTACATCACACACACATGCACACAAACACGACCCACATACACACTCAGGTGAGGTAATCCCACCATAAGGGCAGATGCAGGCCAGCACTAGATGGCAGCAGAGCACTGATTTCCTACACACACACAATGTCCTATAGGACATTCCGGCCTGTGCCTGGAAGGGATTGTATCGTTGTGACAGGGAGAACACATACCACAGAGAAAAACTGACATCCAAAACCACAGAGCAACCTAAAGATGCACAGTATATATGTACATGTCTACAGGGATTTTCATGTGCATATAGTTGACATAGTGAGATAGTTCAAAACCACACAGAGAAACTCTGTAAAAGAAAAGCTATTTGGGAAACGAAAGAGCACATTTCTCCAATAAATGCAACACCACAGCAATTCAAAAAGGAGAAAGCATAAGCCTAAAGCATTCATTTTTTTGGGGGGGGGGGGGATAAGGCGAGGAAGATCTCTGCGGCTTCAACGAGCTCCAATAGAGGTTTCTACGGTACATGGTCGACATACGCTCCCCGGCACCGCTGCAAGACCCTTCCTCCTTATGTCACGGCTGCCTCGACAAACATGGTGTGTGTGAACATCACTGGCGAGGCTCAGTCCGGGCAGGCTTTACTTAGAGAGAGGAAAACGAATTACTGCAACACGCTGTTGTGTGCGTCAGTCTGGACAGAGCTCGTGTCTACCGTGCCTGGCCCAGGCACGCAGGATCCTCCCGATTTAAACACAGAGAAACGTCCTGAAAAACGCCACGTGTTTCACTGAACACATAGTCAGCACCATTGACATCTACATAGAGATATCAGTGCTTACACACGCTGGTGTTTGTCGGGGTTTGAGTGTCCGACCCCATTACTGTATAGGCCTAGGTCTTTCTCTGTGGGCATCATTGGAAGATCCTTCTATGTGGATTCAAATAAGAGGCCTTACCGCGCTCTCCCTAACCTCAGACCTCTGTCCCAGAGGCTGGACTGACGTGTCATTAGAACAGTTGCAGAAACAGGGACACGTAGTGACAGACGGGACAAAGGATGACCTGGTGCGTGCCACACTGATGGGTGGACTCAAAGCACAGTGTGGACTCAGAGTGCAGTGTGGTGGGTATCCATGTTTTCTGAAACACTACATACACAACCCCAGTCAGTAATTTTCAGTAGAAAACTGGTTTTGGCTGGTGCTGGTGCCTGGGGGCGATGTATTTGCGTGTGGCGAGAGTAGTGGCTCCCAGAGTGGATGATTGCCTGTGGTTACTGCCTCTGTTCTGTCAGACTCAGCTCCATTTCTCAGGGATCGTTTGGCCAGCCCTTCTGGAGCCCTCTAAGGCTCTATTCATTTAGTGGGGAGAAGTACAGTAGCACAAAGCATTGAGGATGGAAAGCACACATTTAGACCAGTTCACCTTGACATTGCCATTTCACACTAAACCAAGAGGTTGCACTGAAATACCCATCTGAGGTAAGTCTCTCTGCTAGAAATAGCTCCAACTTGCTTTGGCAATGTAAACGTGTGTTTCCCATGCCAATAAAGCCCTTTGAATTGAATTGAAGTGAGAGACAAAGAGAAAGATGGGGACAGAGAGACAGAGAGAGAGGAGGGGGAGAGAGAGAGGTGGAGAGGGAGAGGTGTTGAGGGAGAGAGAGCAAGAGAGAGGGAGATAGATAGAGAGGGAAAGAGGGAGGTAGAGAGAGAAAGAGGGAGATAGAGAGGGAAAGAGGGAGATAGGGAGATAGAGAGGGAAAGAGGGAGATAGAGAGGGAAAGCGAGAAAGAGGGAGATAAAGAGGGAAAGAGGGAGGGAAAGAGGGAGGTAAAGAGGGAGATAGAGAGGGAAAGAGGGAGACAGAGAGGGAAAGAGGGAGATAGAGAGGGAAAGAGGGAGATAAAGAGGGAGATCGAGAGGGAAAGAGGGAGACGGACAGGGAAAGAGGGAGATAGAGAAGGAAAGAGGGAGATGGACAGGGAAAGAGGGAGATAGAGAGGGAAAGAGGGAGATAGATAGATGATAGACAGACAGACAAACAGATAGAATTCCCTGGATTGTAACAGTAACTTTACCAGCTGAAACATTCCCTTCTCAAGAACAGAGCAAGCGTGTGTGTCTGTGCTTGAGTGTGTGCATGACTGGGCAATATCCAAATCCTATTAGTGAGAGGCTGGCTGCATGGCGTCAGCAGCACTGACAGGCCGACTGTGTCCCAGCCACACGCAGATACATCGTCCCCAGGCACCAGGACCAGACAAAACCACATACTTAACTATTGCACTGGTGAGAGACAGACCTTTGAAGCTGTGACACTTTGTTTTCTTTCTGATACTGTACATGGTACATGGTACATTGTCCAGCAGTAGTAGGTAAGGCAATACCTCTTCACTCAGTTGGCAAGCGAGACTAATCGTTCAGTATGTTCACACTGCTTATCGTCAATGATCTAAATCAGCTGACTGTGAGAGAGCTGCACTCTTCTGCAACCAACTCAAGTCACGAGACATGGGACTGTGTACTGTTATCCGACCTCACTCTTCTGGGGAAACCATAAAGGTAGTAATATTCAAATCCTATCCGGAGGGTCGGGAGTTTGTGGCCTGGCCAGGATCAACTCTGAGCCCTAGCTGTATATCCTAGCCACACCTATGAGACGCACCACAGAGTTAGAGTCATAAAGGGGGTTCAGACCAGCCGCTGTGTGGTACTTCTTGATTCTCCTCAGCCTTCTCTCTGGATTTATTTAAATGCGGTGAGCAACGCTGTTGTGGAATGATTGACAGCAGCCTCTGGCCTCCTGTGCGTAGGCATGCACTCCCTGCATTAACCCTACGCAGCCCTGAGGGAGGTGAGACGTCGCTCTCTCGCTTCTCTCTTTTTCTCTCTCTCTCTTCTCTCCTCCCTTCAGCCTCCCCCTGTCTCTCTCAGGGCTGTTTAGGTAGGGTAATATTGAGATGCCAGGCAGGCGAGACTAGTGCTGTGAACCTGACGTGTGCGAATTATCAGTTGGTCTCTGGGGATCAGAACCCACCCAGCTGTGTGTAATTAAAAGAGAAAAAAGACAGATCAAGTGCTTTCTTCGACTCCCAGTTCCAGTTCAATGTGCTGGGAGGCTGATAGAGAATCCACTGGGTGCCCTGTCTGTCCATGAGGTAGGAGGAAGAGATGCCTCTATTCTATGGTTGTCCAGGAATACGTTTTTGTACCTTATTTTGGTGCTGCATTCAGTAAAAATCTGCAGATTCAAGCCCTTATACCCATCTCCCTCTCTATTTATCTCTCGGACTGGTGGAGGGCAATGTAAGCTGGTTTAATAATATTTGTTGAGTATTTGCATCAGCTGAATAAAGTGGGATCGGAAATCCAATTCTCACCTCCTCTGTCTTTCTCCACTTTCATCCCAAATCTGATTATCCTGGGCCCACCGACAGTACTTCAGTAATATCCACACTTACTTCAGTTCAAAGACTCCAGTACTGGAGAGAGAGTCTGAGCAAGGCACATTGCTGATGTGAAATTCAGTTCAGAGACAGAGCAAAAACAGCATGCACACCTTCCTCCCTGCGTCTGCTCTCTACAGTAACCTATTTGAACTATGAGTCCCCCCGCCCCAAGGCATCCACACACAGTGAGTCGGATATCTACCATCCAAGGGTAAAGGGTCCGTATTGAATAAGAAGAGCTCATCACAGTTTACAGTGGGTTGTGCGTTTTGCATAAACCCAGTATTCCCCTAGCCTTGAGGCCGGAGAGGAGACAACCGTGGTTGGAACTGCAGTGAACCACGGAGATGAATGGTGTGTGTGTGTGTGTGTGTGTGTGTGTGTGTGTGTGTGTGTGTGTGTGTGTGTGTGTGTGTGTGTGTGTGTGTGTGTGTGTGTGTGTGTGTGTGTGTGTGTGTGTGTGTGTGTGTTTCTGCTGCTGCTGTGACTACCATGTTGTTCTCTGTCAACGGACTGTGACATGATGACTGGGGAGAAACTACCAGGAGCACAAGGCATCAAGTGCTTTTTTTGACTATCCTAGTTTTTCTTGCTATCATAACCGCATACCAATGTCTTACTACTGGATTTTGCTGGCTCAATACCTACTATTAACATCCACTCAACATCAACTATTGTCTGCTATATGTTATATAGTCCACTTTGCAAAACATATCATCGTGATGATGTAGCATGCGAAACGTTGCTTCTTCGAAGTCCAATATCTTGAAAACTTGACTGCTTGACATGCAAAACATTTGTGGGACTTTATTTTAATACCGGACGAATGAAAAAATGACCAACATATAGTTTTTGAGTGGATTTTCTCTTGAACACAACCAGGAAATATTGCTAGCTGTATAATTTAAAGATAAAATACCCAGCTAACCATGGACGTTAGGGAAACATACAGTGTATCACAGAACCTGACAAAAGTTTGGTCAGACCTATTCATTCAATGTTTTCTCTTTATTTTTTTCTACATTGTAGAATAATAGTGAAGACATCAAAACTATGAAATAACACATACGGAATCATGTAGTAACCAAAAAAGTGTCAAACAAATCCAAATATATGTTATATTTGAGATTCTTCAAAGTAGCCACCCTTTGCCATGATGACAGCTTTGCACACTCTTGGCATTCTCTCAACTAGCTTCATGACATATCAATTAACAGGTGTGCCTTGTTATAAGTTAATTTGTGGAATTTCTTTCCTTTTTAACTTCTCTAGGATAGGGGGCAGCATTTTCACGTTTGGATGAAAAGCATACCCAAATTCAACTGCCAGCTACTCATCCCTAGAAGATAAGATATGCATATCGTTAGATTTGGATAGAAAACACTCTGAAGTAGTTTCTAAAACTGTTTGAATCATGTCTGTGAGTATAACATAACTTATTTAGCAGGCGAAACCCCGAGGACAAACCATTCAGATTTTTTTTGTTGTTGAGGTCACTCTTTTCAATGGATTTTTATTGGGAATACAGATTTCCAATTGACCTTGCAGTTCCTACCGCTTCCACTGGATGTCAACAGTCTTTAGAAATTAGTTGAGGGTTTTTCCTTTATGTAATTGTAACGGTTTTCTTCCTGGGATGAAGGAGAGGACCAACAAGCAGCGTGGCTAGTGTTCAACATGATTTAATAAAGAATATATGAGAACACTACAATCAACAAAACAAGAAAATGTGAAAGCCGAAAGCAGTCCTATCTGGTGCAGACCACAAAGACAGAAGACAACCACCCACAATTCCCAACACAAAACAAGCCACCTATATATGATTCTCAATCAGGGACAACGATTGACAGCTGCCTCTGATTGAGAACCATATTAGGCTGAACACAGAAACAGACAAACTAGACACACAACATAGAATGCCCACCCAGCTCACGTCCTGACCAACACTAAAACAAGCAACACACATAAGAACTATGGTCAGGACGTGACAGTAATGAAGAAGTACGGGCATTTTGAATCAGGGTCACTTGTTGTGTACTGTTAGATAGAGGCGCGTGACCAGAAAGCATGCTACAGATTGTTTTAATCCTGTATTGAACACAGATCATCCCTTCTTCAATTTTATCGATTATTTAAAAAAAAAAATACCTAAAGTTGTATTACAAAAGTAGTTTGAAATATTTTGGCAAAGTTTACAGGTAACGTTTGAGATATTTTGTAGTCATGTTTCACGAGTTGGAACCGGTGTTTTTCTGGATCAAACGCGCCAAATAAATGGACATTTTGGATATATATATCGACGGATTTAATCGAACAAAAGGACCATTTGTGATGTTTATGGGACATATTAGAGTGCCAACAACAGAAGCTCGTCAAAGGTGAGGCATGAATTATATTTTTATTCCTGCGTTTCGTGTCGCGCCTGCAGGGTTGAAATATGCTTATCTTTCTTTGTTTACAATGGTGCTAACTCAGATAATAGCATCGTTTGCTTTCACCGAAAAGCCTATTTGAATTCTGACATGTTGGCTGGATTCACAACCAGTGTAGCTTTAATTGGGTGTCTTTCATGTGTGATTTCATGAAAGGTGTATTTTTATAGTAATTTATTTGAATTTGGCGCTCTGCATTTTTACTGGCTTTTGGCAGAGTGGGACGTTAGCGTCCCACATATCCCAGAGAAGTTAATGTGTTTGATTCGAACAGTTGTGTTGTGAAAAGGTAGGGGTGGTATAGAGAAGATAGCCCTATTTAGTAAAGGACCAAGTCCATATTACGGCAACAACAGCTCATATTAGCAAAGAGAAACGACAGTCCATCATTACTTTAAGAGATGAAGGTCAGTCAATACGGAAAATGTAAAGAACTTTGAAAGTTTCTTCAAGTGCAGAGCTAGGATGAACGCCACAGGAATGGTTAGACCCAGAGTTACCTCTGCAGCAGAGGATAAGTTCATTAGAGTTAACTGCACCTCAGATTGCAACCCAAATAAATGCTTCACAGAGGTCAAGTAACAGACACATCTCAACATCAACTGTTCAGAGGAGACTGCATGAATCAGGCCATCATGGTTGAATTTCTCCAAAGAAACTTCTACTGAAGGACACCAATAATAAGAAGAGACTTGCTTGGGCCAAGAAACATGAGCAATGGACATTAGACCGGTGGAAATCTGTCCTTTGGTCTGATGACAAATTTGAGATTTATAGTTCCAACCACCGTGTCTTTGTGAGACGCATAGTAGGTGATCGGATGATCTCCGCATTTGTGTGGTTCCCACCGTGAAGCATGGAGGAGGAGGTGTGATGGTGTAGGGGTGCTTTGCAGGTGACACTGTCAGTGATTTATTTAGATTTCAAGGCACACTTAACCAGCATGGCTACCACATCATTCTGCAGTGATACACCATCCCATCTGGTTTGCGCTTAGTGGGACTATAATTTGCTTTTCAACAGGTCAATGACCCAAAACACACCTCCAGGCTGTGTAAGGGCTATTTGACCAAGGAGCGTGATGTAGTGCTGCATCAGATGACCTGGGTTCCACAATCCCCCAACCTCAACCCAATTGAGATGGTTTGGGATGAGTTGGACCGCAGAGTGAAGGAAAAGCAGTCAACAAGCGCTCAGAATATGTGGGAACTACTTCAAGACTAGCATTCCGCATGAAGCTGGTTGAGAGAATACCAAGAATGTGCAAAGCTGTCATCAAAGCAAAGGGTGGCTACTTTGAAGAATCTCAAATCTCAAATATATTTGTATAAAAAAATTTGGTTACTACATGATTCCATATGTGTTATTTCATAGTTTTGATGTCTTCACTATTATTCTACATTGTAGAACATAGTAAAAATAAAGAAAAACACTTGAATGAGTATGTGTGTTTAAACTTTTGACTGGTACTGAATGTAAGCGGTGGATGAGTGAGGTAGCTAGCTATTTTAGTGCGCACTGAGGATTCTAAACTGTATTCAAGGGCATAGACTACCATTATCACACAAATACATGCACATACATACACGCTACCACTGTTGTATAGGGCTGGACAATTTACTTGTGATTGCATGGCTGATGGGTTTGAATTGAATTGATTTGGGTAAAAGAAATAAATGACAAAATGTTCAATGTGGACCCAGAGGCTAGCACTTAAAAGTGCGATTGTTGGACTGTTCACTGTCATTACCCTCAGTCTGAATGGTCCACTGAATGACAGTTGCCATGATTACAGTACGCCACTGATGGAGGAATAGAACAATTTCAACTTTTAAGACACATCACAACATGTTTTTCTTTTCTTTTGGAAATGTTGATTTTGATGGGATCTGCTGTGAGATTAATCAAAATAAGTATTTTGCCATTAGGAATTCAAATACATTATATATTTAGATCCACATAAATCTCAAGGTATTATATTTGTCAAGGGATCATCCTGTGGATGTATAATCAATGTATATATGTACACTTGTCACGTTCCTGACCTATTTCTGTTAGTTTGTTATATGCGTTAGTTGGTCAGGACGTGAGTTTGGGTGGGCATTCTATGTTTTCTGTTTCTATGTTGGTTTTTGGATTGCCTGGTATGGCTCTTAATTAGAGGCAGGTGTTTGGCGTTCCTCTAATAAAGAGTCATATTTAGGTAGGCGTTGTCACAGTGTTCGTTGTGGGTGATTGTCTTCCGTGTCTGTGTCTGTACACCACGCTGGGACTGTTTACGGTTTGTTCGGTTTGTGTAGCCTATGTTCCTATTCGTGCGTTTTTTCTTGTTTTATGTAAGTACGTCGTCTAGGTCTGTCTACACCGTTTGTTGTTTTTGTTAGTTTAATCAAGTTCGTGTTTTGTTCAATAAATATGTCTGTTCTCTACGCTGCGCCTTGGTTCCCTCAATACTCCTCCTCTTCCAAAGATGAAGAGGAGGAGGAATGCCGTTACAACACTGCTCAAAAAAATAAAGGGAACACTAAAATAACACATCCTAGATCTGAATGAATGAAATATTCTTATTAAATACTTTTTTCTTTACATAGTTGAATGTGCTGACAACAAAATCACACAAAAATTATCAATGGAAATCAAATGTATCAACCCATGGAGGTCTGGTCACACACAAGTGACCAGACCTCCATGGAAAACCACACTACAGGCTGATCCAACTTTGATGTAATGTCCTTAAAACAAGTCAAAATGAGGCTCAGTAGTGTGTGTGGGCTCAACGTGCCTGTATGACCTCCCTACAACGCCTGGGCATGCTCCTGATGAGGTGGCGGATGGTCTCCTGAGGGATCTCTTCCCAGACCTGGACTAAAGCATCCGCCAACTCCTGGACAGTCTGTGGTGCAACGTGGCGTTGGTGGATGGAGCGAGACATGATGTTCCAGATGTGCTCAATTGGATTCAGGTCTGGAGAACGGGCGGGCCAGTCCATAGCATCAATGCCTTCCTCTTGCAGGAACTGCTGACACACTCCAGCCACATGAGGTCTAGAATTGTCTTGCATTAGGAGGAACCCAGGGCCAACCGCACCAGCATATGGTCTCACAAGGGGTCTGAGGATCTCATCTCGGTACCTAATGGCAGTCAGGCTACCTCTGGCGAGCGCATGGAGGGCTGTGCGCCCCCCCAAAGAAATGCCACCCCACACCATGACTGACCCACCGCCAAACCGGTCAT
Source organism: Salvelinus fontinalis (assembly GCF_029448725.1). Lineage (NCBI taxonomy): Eukaryota > Metazoa > Chordata > Actinopteri > Salmoniformes > Salmonidae > Salvelinus > Salvelinus fontinalis. The sequence goes on from NC_074684.1 coordinate 2,891,264, forward strand.
GCTGGAGGATGTTGCAGGCAGCAGAACGTTCTCCACGGCGTCTCCAGACTCTGTCACGTCTGTCACATGTGCGTGTGAACCTGCTTTCATCTGTGAAGAGCACAGGGCGCCAGTGGCGAATTTGCCAATCTTGGTGTTCTCTGGCAAATGCCAAACGTCCTGCACGGTGTTGGGCTGTAAGCACAACCCACACCTGTGGACGTCGGGCCCTCATATCACCCTCATGGAGTCTGTTTCTGACCGTTTGAGCAGACACATGCACATTTGTGGCCTGCTGGAGGTCATTTTGCAGGGCTCTGGCAGTGCTCCTCCTTGCACAAAGGCAGAGGTAGCAGTCCTGCTGCTGGGTTGTTGCCCTCCTACGGCCTCCTCCACGTCTCCTGATGTACTGGCCTGTCTCCTGGTATCGCCTCCATGCTCTGGACACTACGCAGACAGACACAGCAAACCTTTTTGCCACAGCTCGCATTGATGTGCCATCCTGGATGAGCTGCACTACCTGAGCCACTTGTGTGGGTTGTAGACTCCGTCTCATGGTACCACTAGAGTAAAAGCACCGCCAGCATTCAAAAGTGACCAAAACATCAGCCAGGAAGCATAGGAACTGAGAAGTGGTCTGTGGTAACCACCTGCAGAACCACTCCTTTATTGGGGGTGTCTTGCTAATTGCCTATAATTTCCACCTTTTGTCTATTCCATTTGCACAACAGCATGTGAAATTTATTGTCAATCAGTGTTGCTTCCTAAGTGGACAGTTTGATTTCACAGAAGTGTGATTAACTTGGAGTTACATTGTGTTGTTTAAGTGTTCCCTTTATTTTTTTGAGCAGTGTATATGCAGTGGTTGTTTAAAATATTTATTAAAGTATTCAGACCCCTTGGCTGTTTCCACATTTTCTTTTACGTTATAGCCTTGTTTTAAAATGTATTAAACATTTAAAAACAAATATCAATCTACACACAATACCCCATAATGACAAAGCAAAAACGGTTTATTTATTTTTAATAAATACATTTAAAAAATAAAAAACATTACATTTGCATATAGTTGAAGTTGGAAGTTTACATACACCTTAGCCAAATACATTTAAAATCAGTTTTTCCCAATTCCTGACATTTAATCGGAAATTCCCTTTCTTAGGTCAGTTAGGATCACCACCTTATTTTAAGAATGTGAAATGTCAGAATAATAGTAGAGCGAATGATTTATTTCGGCTTTAATTTTAATTTATCACATTCCCAGTGGGTCAGACGTTTACATACACTCATTGCCTATAAATTGTTTAACTTGGGTCAAACGTTTCGGGTAGCCTTCCACAAGTTTCCCACAATAAGTTGGGTGAATTTTGACAGATTCCTCCTGACAGAGCTAGTGTAACTGAGTCAGGTTTGTAGGCCTCCTTGCCCGCACACGTTTTTTTCAGTTCTGCCCACACATTTTCTATAGGATTGAGGTCAGGGCTTTGTGATGGCTACTCCAATACCTTGACTTTGTTGTCCTTAAGCCATTTTGCCACAACTTTGGAAGTATGCTTGGAGTCATTGTCCATTTGGAAGACCCATTTGCGACCAAGCTTTAACTTCCTGACTGATGTCTTGAGATGTTGCTTCAATATATCCACATAATTTCCCTCCCTAATCATGCCATCTATTTTGTGAAGTGCACCAGTCCCTCCTACAGCAAAGCACCCCCACAACATGATGCTGCCACCCCTGTGCTTCATGGTTGGGATGATGTTCTTCGACTTTCGAGCATCCTCCTTTTTCCTACTAACATAACGATGGTCATTATAGCCAAACAGTTTTATTTTCGTTTCATCGGACCAGAGGACATTTCTCAAAAAAATACGATCTTTGTCCCAATGTGCAGTTGCAAACCGTAGTCTGGCTTTTTTTATGGCGGTTTTGGAGCAGTGGCTTCTTCCTTGCTGAGTGGCCTTTCAGGTTGTGTCGATATAGGACTCGTTTAACTGTGGATGTAGATACTTTTGTACCTGTTTCCTCCAGCATCTTCACAAGGTCCTTTGCTGTTGTTCTGGGATTGATTTGCACTTTTCACACCAAAGTACGTCCATCTCTAGGAGACAGAACGCGTCTCCTTACTGAGCGGTATGACGGCTGCGTGGCCCCATGGTGTTTATACTTGAGTACTATTGTTTGTACAGATGAACATGGTGCCTTCAGGCGTTCAGAAAATGCTCCCAAGGATCAACCAGACTTGTGAAGCTTCTGAAGGCCTACCTTCAAACTCACTGCCTCTTTGCTTGACATCATGGGAAAATCAAAAGAAATCAGCCAAGACCTCAGAAAAAAAATTGTAGACCTCCACAAGCCATGCCATTTTCTGGAATCGTCCAAGCTGTTTAAAGGCACAGTCAACTTAGTGTATGTAAACTTCTGACCCACTGGAATTGTGATACAGTGAATTATAAGTGAAATAATCTGTCTGTAAACAATTGTTGGAAAAGTTACTTGTGTCATACACAAAGTAGATGTCCTAACCGACTTGCCAAAACTATAGTTTGTTAACAAGAAATTTGTGGAGTGGTTGAAAAACGAGTTTTAATGATACAAGCCTAAGTGTATGTAAACTTCCGACTTCAACTGTAAGTATCCAAACCATTTATGCAGTACTTTGTTCAAATAAAATAAAATGTTATTGTTCACATACACATGGTTAGCAGATGTTATTGCGAGTGTAGTGAAATTATTGTGCTTCTAGCTCCGACAGTGCAGCAATATCTAACTTGTTGAAGTACCTTTGGAAGCGATTACAGCCTCAAGTCTTCTGGGGTATGAGGCTACAAGCTTGGCACACCTGTATTTGGAGAGTTTCTCCCATTCTTCTCTGCAGATCTTCTCAAGATCTGTCAGGTTGGATGGGGATCGATGCTGCACAGCTATTTTCAGGTCTCTCCAGAGCTGTTCGATTGGGTTCAAGTCCAGGCTTTGGCTGGGCCACTCAAGGACACTCAGAGACTTGTCCTGAAGCCACTCCTGCGTTGTCTTGGCTGTGTGCTTAGGGTCGTTGTCCTGTTGGAAGGTGAACCTTCTCCCCAGTCTGAGGTCCTGAGCGCTCTGGAGAAGGATTTCATCAAGGATCTCTCTGTACTTTGTTCCGTTCATCTTTCCCTCAATCCTGACTAGTCTCCCAGTCCCTGCCATTAACAAATACCCCCACAGCATGATGCTGCCACCACCATGCTTCACCGTAGGGATGGTGCCAGGTTTCCTTCAGACATGACACTTGGCATTCAGACCAAAGAGTTCAATCTTGGTTACATCAGACCAGAGAATCTTGCTTCTCATGGTCTGAGAGTCTTTTCGTTGCCTTTGGCAAACTCCAAGAGGGCTGTCATGTGCCTTTTACTGAGGAGTGGCTTCCGTCTGGCCACTCTACCATAAAGGCCTGATTAGTGGAGTGCTGCAGAGATGGTTGTCCTTCTGGAAGGTTCTCCCATCTCGACAGAGGAACTCTGGAGCTCTGTCAGAGTGACCATCGGGTTCTTGGTCACCTCCCTGACCAAGGCCCTTCTACCCCGATTGCTCATTTTGGCCAGGCGGGCCAGGCATTTAAGAATTTAAGAATGACAGAGCCCACTGTGTTCTTGGTCTGTGCCTCGACACAATCCTGTCTCGGAGCTCTACGGACAATTCCTTTAACCTTATGGCTTTGTGTTTGCTCTGACATGCACTGTCAACTGTGGAACCTTATATAGACAGGTGTGTGCCTTTCCAAATCATGTCCAATCAATTGAATTTACCACAGGTGGACTGCAATCAAGGTGTAGAAACATCTCAAGGATGATCAATTGAAACAGGATGTACCTGAGCTCAATTTCGAGCCTCATTGCAAAGGGTCTGAATACTTATGCAAATAAGGTAATGCTGTTTTATTTTAGACATTTGCAATAATTTCAAAAAAACTGTTTTCGCTTTGTCATTGTGGGGTATTGTGATGTTATTATGGGGTTTTGTGATGTCATTATGGGGTATTGTGTGTAGATTGATGAGGACATTTTTTTATTTAATACATTTTAGAATAAGGCTATAACGTAAACAAAATGTGGAAAAAGGGAAGGGGTCTGAATACTTTCCGAATGCACAGTATATGCTCATAACCAAACCCCTATACATTACTGGAGGCTGAGCACTGCCCTTGAGGGAGTGTGGCAGAGTGTGTTTGAAAAATCACAGCCCAAAATACACACACACACACATATCTCTCTCTGCTGCTATGATAGCCACGTCAGGTCACAGACCCCATTACGGTGACAGGCTCCAATCTGGTCCAATTCCAGCCAGAGAGGACTCACAGACACATCCCTGGCAGGGTTTAGGCTCACAAAACACAGGACTCTAAATGGTCATCTCTGAGATGCAGTGGAGAGAGAGGACGGTGAAGAGATGTGAGATTTATAACATGTAGTAAAGCGTGCTGAGGGTGAGTGATAGCATGGCCTTAGCGTGAGGAAGCGCACAAATATATATATATATATTTCATGATTTGAAAAACACACCCACACACACCTTGGCTACCACACACAGAATCACATACTCATACAACAACACACACGCAAGCTAATGGCCATACGAGCTGATAGTATACAGACACACACACACGCAACCCTTCCACACAGAAACACACACACACCCTCATCTATAGTAAGTGTGAGACCAGTGACAGCGGGGTGACAGGTCCGTCAGACGTCCGTTCGGATGAAATATGGATGTGTGTGTGTCTGTGTGATGCTATCCCATCTCTTAACTCCAGTCTGAAGCAGCAGAGCAGTTCCCCTTGGCTGGGTTTAATTACAGATGGAAGGATAATCCAGACGGAGCAGCCGGGGTCCGGGTCGAGACCGGCAGGGAGTGGGAGTCGGAACGCCCCGAATGCCATGTGTCGGAGAGCTTGGGAAACACCCACCTGGAATGCCGTGAGAGAGAGAGGGGGGGAGCGTTTCGGCGCTCAGTTGGCGCAGGCGGCGTGTCCCCTCTGAGAGGTGATTGATGGGCCCGTCGCAGAGCTAGATGGGACCCTGGGGGCCTCCTTTAACATCTGAGCCTATGAGCTGACATACAGACAGGCTGAGGGCCTTTCACACATATAGCCCTCTGCCACCTCCATCACTCCCGTTCCCGCTGCCATGCAGCCGGCCCTATTCACTCTGAAAAAGCCTCGCCACAGACTGACATGTCAGGCAGAAACGGAACGATACTATTACGGTGATAACCCTCATATTTCACAGGTGTCGTTTCCCGAGGTTTGCAGGTTTTCAAAAAGGTTTCAGGGCTAATTGAGGAGAAATTGATCATCTGGTGGCTCTAGGTGAATGTGCATGTATTATAACAAGCCTCCCCCATCAACCCAGTGGCCCAGAAATTAATAAAGATTAGCTCTCTTTCTGCAGACCTCATTCTCCTTCTTAATTAAAAGTAGAAGATAAAAAAATTGGCGGGCATGTATCAGAAAACATTGCCAGGAATTCTGATAGAAAAGCTCTCCTCCACTCCATAGATGAAAGGGTGGGCTAAAACATTTGAATGCCAATGGGAAACCATTTGGATTGGCTCTGCATACTGGGAAGGTTGGGAATCCAACTCTGAGAAAACTCTCACTGAGACACTGCTCTTGGCTAAATGAGTGGGCAAACTAAGCACTGTGTACTGTCTTTGTGTGTGTGTGTGTGTGTGTGTGTGTGTGTGTGTGTGTGTGTGTGTGTGTGTGTGTGTGTGTGTGCGTGCGTGCGTGCGTGCGTGCGTGCGTGCGTGTGTGCGTGTGCGTGTGCGTGTGCGTGTGCGTGTGCGTGTGTGTGTGTGTGTGTGTTTCCCTGCTGTGCTATGCTTTTCTCCATTGGGACTGAGTCCTGCTGTGCAATCATGCTCAAAGAAGCTCTTCCCTCACGGCCGTCTCTCCTCCACACACACGCATGTACAGACGCACACACACACACACACACACACACACACACACACACACACACACAATTTTGTAGACAGAATGCAGAGCCAGTTAATAGTCTGCTAATAGATTTATATTACACTGAATAGGTGAGAGAGAGAAAGAGAGAGAGAGGGGGGGGTGGCGATGTGTGAGAGAACGAGACACAGAGAGAGAGAGAGCGGGAGAGAGAAAGATGCCCAGGCTACACTGTAAGTATTCTCGGAGGGATTACAGTTTGATGTGTTAATCTGTTTAGGCACAATTTATTGAAACAGAACAGGGACATTCACCTGCTGTCATAAACACCTCACCTGATAGGCATGGAAGAATGGGGTCAATGTCAATTTTGTACTTTTGTTTACAAGTCTATTCATTTTGCTTTCAATTGTTTGGTTTTTTGATTTCAACATCCATTATTTCACCCGTCCTCGAAAATATAATGTTTCCTTTCTCAACTTTATTTCTCATGTTTACAATTTATTTTATTTTGAATTCAATACATACGGCGTGAAATTTACCCCATATGGAAGTCACCATAGAACACAACAGGCAATTACAATACTACTCCCACCCACACTGCATATTACCACCATATTACCATCTATTTAAGACATAATATTCAAAACACAGTTCATTTACTGGCTGGCTAACAATATCAGTTGAAATCTCATGACATGAACATGTAGTAGAGGAGGCAACCATGTTTTTTCTTTAATTTCTCTATTTGTGCTAGTCTCCAGCGGGGCTAGTCTCCAGCTGAGCATAGATGCAACTGGAGCAGGTTACCCAAGGATACGAATGTAGTCTGGGCAGACTGGTGCTCTGAGACACAGGTCAAGGAGACACACACAGCTTTTGACACATACGTGTTAGAGGTTTTTTAAGTGTTCTCTATGACATGAGTCACTGCAGGCCTGAAGGGCTCTGTACTGTAATTGTTCAGGTTAGCACTCTGTAGCTCCCCGCTGATCTGGGATCTGTCAATATGTGGCACACCCAAAAGCATGTGCAAGATTACCACTCTTTGCTCTCCCACTGCTGATCCCCAACTGATCCTAGATGCGTGTCCAGACCAGACACGGGGAGATACAGTCCAGCCTAAGCCTAGCACAGCACTGCCATCCACACTCCAGTGTGGAGGAATCAAACAGAGACCCATCTCTCTTCAATTCACTCTGTCTTTACGCTCCAGGCTGGTTGTCATGGCGATGGGTGTGCATGTGCGTGAGTGTCTGTGTCTCTACCTGTCGTTTTCTTTGTGGGAGAAAAGGCCCATATAGATCAAATACAAAAAAATACAGTATAAAGAATAATTCAAACAAAAAATCTTGTGTAAAACAACTTAGGAGGAGCCGATATCAAAACTTAGTTCGCCATAGCGTTCCAAGATGAGCACACGGGTAAGCAGACACTTACACACTTGGTCCAAATCCACGCAATGTCCTTCGTATTCCTGAATGACATCTTTTATCACCCTCAAACTAGATGAGGAAGCCAAAAGCATCAAAACACCACCCAATATAATATATCAAAAACAGATGGATTCCCCCCCTCTCCTGTACTCTCCTGCATGGGGCTTCTCTGGCCGTCTCTCCCCCTCCCTTCCTACCCCTGGTACTGTTGGGAAAGAGGACATGATCTGTGCAGCCGTGGGAGAACATCTGTGGAATAATGGCTGGATGTGTTGGACTGTGAGAGGGGAGCAAACGGTGCTAACTAACCCTGGGAGAGATCGGCTAAATCCATTCCAAACACTCGGAGTGGCCTACAGGGATCCTCTTGTTGTCTTTTAGATGTTGAAACGGAAAATGAAAGGCTCTGTTGCAATACATGAGATAATGAGTATCTGTTTGATTAACAATGGAGAAACACGCCATATTCTCGGAGTGCACATCATTGTTTCGTTTTCAATGGCCTTTGGCTGGCTGTCTGAACTCAGCTGCTCATGTAAATCACAGAGATGAGAGAATTCGAAAGCTCCGTGAATTAGTAATCTGGAAAAGCTGCAAAGGAGATGAAGAGGATGTCCCTAACATCAACGGAGGAAAAACCTAGGGTTGACGGCATGAAAATACTAAAAGACAAGCTGTTCACTTGACGAATGGTGGATTGGACAGAGACCTAATTCCCATTTTTTGAATTTCCAAAAGGAGACCCGGTAACTGCTTTTAATTATTCAAGAATAGAAACTCATTATGACTGTAAACATTATGACCTCATTTAGAGTTCATTAATGGGGATGAGAGAACGTGAGGAGCTGGATGTGGATGACAGAAACAGACACATATGAAAAGAGGAATGACCTGATTTCTGCTGTCTGCAGCGTAAGAGGGACCTAAGAGGGACCAGAGTACGAGGGACCTACGCTGCTGTCTGCAGCGTACGAGGGACACCTTATCGAAGCAACAACAATAAAGGACAACAAAACATGCAATGTGTATTTCCCCCTTTAAAGCATGTTTCACCTTTGAGAACTTGAAAGGGAGAGTGTCGAATGTATATTTTGTCATTTAAAATAGCCAGCCGAAATCTAAAACATCCCAAAGGAGGAATTACTATAACAAAACAAACTACTTTGGCAGTGTGTGTGCGTGCAATGTATGTGCGTGTTTGCACACATTTGTGTGTGTGTATGCAATATGTGTGTGTGTGTGTATATGTGTGTAACAGTCCTGACCTATTTATGTTAGTTTTTATGTGTTTATGGTCAGGGCATGTGTTTTGGGTGGGCAGTCTATGTTATCTGTTTCTATGTTGGTTTCGGTTTGCCTGGTATGGCTCTTGATTAGAGGCAGGTGGTTTGCATTTTCCTCTAATCAAGAGTCATATTTAGGTAGGGCATTCTCACTGTTTGTTTGTGGGTGATTGTCTCCTGTGATGTTTCGTGTTGTTCGATATTTATTCACAAACGGGACTGTTTGGCTGTTCGTATGTTTCGATGTCCGTTCCTGTTCGTGAGTTTACGTTTGTCTATGTAAGTTTATGTTCAGGTTGCGTCGACGTCGTTTTGTTATTTTGTAAGTGTTGAAAGTGTTTTGTTTTCGTGTCATCAGTTTTCGTATATATAATAAAGATGGCATATTTCCCTGACTCCGCATTTTGGTCCGAAGATCCTTCTCTCCTCACCTCATCCGAGGATGAGGAAAGCGACAGCTATTACAGAATCACCCACCTACAAAATGTGACCAAGCGGTATGGGAAAAATAAACGGAGTAAGGGACAGAAGAAGGAGCAATGGACATGGGACGATGTTCTGGATGGAAAGGGTGTCTACACATGGGAGGAGATCCTAGCGGGTAGAGATCGCCTCCCATGGGAACAGCTGGAGGCACTGAGGAGAGCGGAGGCTACCGGAGAGAGGAACCGGAGCTATGAGGGAACGCGTCTGGCACGGAAGCCGAAAAAGCCCGTGAGTAACTCCCAAAAATTTCTTGGGGGGGGGCTAAAGGGTAGTGGGCCAAGGGCAGGTAGGAGACCTGCGCCCACTTCCCAGGCTTACCGTGGAGAGCGGGAGTACGGGCAGGCGCCGTGTTACGCAGTAGAGCGCACGGTGTCTCCTGTACGAGTGCATAGCCCGGTGCGGGTTATTCCACCTCCCCGCACTGGGAGGGCTAGATTGGGTATTGAGCCAGGTGTCATGAGGCCGGCTCAACGCGTCTGGTCTCCAGTGCGTCTCCTCGGGCCGGCATACATGGCACCTGCCTTACGCATGGTTTCCCCGGTTCGCCTACATAGCCCGGTGCGGGTTATTCCACCTCCCCGCACTGGTCGGGCAACCGGGAGCATTCAACCAGGTAAGGTCGGGCAGGCTCAATGCTCAAGAGAGCCAGTACGCCTCCACGGTCCGGTATTTCCGGCACCACCTCCCCGCCCCAGCCTAGTACCTACAGTGTCTACACTACGCACTAGGCTACCAGTGCGTATCCTGAGCCCTGTTCCTCCTCCACGCACTCTCCCTGTAGTGCGTGTATCTAGCCCGGTGCCTCCAGTTCCGGCCCCACGCACTAAGCTACCAGTGCGTCTCCAGAGCCCTGAACCCACTGTATCTTCTCCCCCTACTAATCCTGATGTGCTTGTCCTCAGCCCGGCGTCACCAGTGCCGGTACCACGCATCAGGGATAGAGTAGGCTTTGAGAATACAGTGTGCCCTGTCCCTGCTCCCCGCACTAGTAGGAAGGTGCTTGTCATTAGCACGGTGCCTCCAGTTCCGGCACCACGCACCAGGTCTACAGTGCGCCATATCCGGCCAGAGCCATCCGTCTCACCAGCGCCATCTGAGCCATCCGTCTCCCCAGCGCCATCTGAGCCATCCGTCTCCCCAGCGCCATCTGAGCCATCTGTCTCCCCAGCGCCATCTGAGCCATCCGTCTCCCCAGCGCCATCTGAGCCATCCGTCTGCCAGGAGCCTGCAAAGCCGCCCGTCTGCCATGAGCCTGCAAAGCCGCCCGTCTGCCATGAGCCTACAGAGCCGTCAGCCAGACAGGAGCCGCTAGAGCCATCAGCCAGACAGGAGCCGCTAGAGCCGTCAGCCAGACAGGATCTGCCAGAGCCGCCAACCAGACAGGATCTGCCAGAGCCGTCAACCAGACAGGATCTGCCAGAGCCGCCAACCAGACAGGATCTGCCAGAGCCGCCAACCAGACAGGATCTGCCAGAGCCGCCAACCAGACAGGATCTGCCAGAGCCGCCAACCAGACAGGATCTGCCAGAGCCGCCAGCGAGCCATGAGCAGCCAGAGCCGCCAGCGAGCCATGAGCAGCCAGAGCCGTCAGAGAGCCATGAGCAGCCAGAGCCGTCAGAGCGCCATGAGCAGCCAGAGCCGTCAGAGCGCCATGAGCGTCGAGAGCCGTCAGAGCGCCATGAGCGTCGTGAGCCGTCAGCCTGCCATGAGCGTCGAGAGCCGTCAGCCTGCCATGAGCGTCGAGAGCCGTCAGCCTGCCATGAGCGTCGAGAGCCGTCAGCCTGCCATGAGCGTCGAGAGCCGTCAGCCTGCCATGAGCGTCGAGAGCTGTCAGCCTGCCATGAGCGTCGAGAGCCGTCAACCAGCCATGAGCATCGAGAGTCGTCAGTCAGCCATGAGCTGCCCTTCAGCCTGAAAAGGCTGGATACCCAGAACTGCCCATCAGTCCAGAGCTGTCTCTCTGTCCGGAGCTGCCTTTCAGTCCGGAGTTGCCCCTCTATCCTAATCTCCCTCTCTATCTTCATCTATCTCTATAGTCTTATCTATCCCTCTATCTTGATTTATCTCTCTGTCCCGGTGTTATCCTTATTAAATATATTATTAAGAGAATTGTGTGGGGGAAAAAAGAGGGTGGACATTCTTTGTGGGAGGAAGTTAGGATGGATTATGGTGGGGTGGGAACCGCGCCCGGAGCCTGAGCCACCACCGTGGTCAACTGCCCACCCGGACCCTCCCCTGGACTTTGTGCTGGTGCGCCCGGCGTTCGCACCTTGGGGGGGGGGGTACTGTAACAGTCCTGACCTATTTATGTTAGTTTTTATGTGTTTATGGTCAGGGCATGTGTTTTGGGTGGGCAGTCTATGTTATCTGTTTCTATGTTGGTTTCGGTTTGCCTGGTATGGCTCTTGATTAGAGGCAGGTGGTTTGCATTTTCCTCTAATCAAGAGTCATATTTAGGTAGGGCATTCTCACTGTTTGTTTGTGGGTGATTGTCTCCTGTGATGTTTCGTGTTGTTCGATATTTATTCACAAACGGGACTGTTTGGCTGTTCGTATGTTTCGATGTCCGTTCCTGTTCGTGAGTTTACGTTTGTCTATGTAAGTTTATGTTCAGGTTGCGTCGACGTCGTTTTGTTATTTTGTAAGTGTTGAAAGTGTTTTGTTTTCGTGTCATCAGTTTTCGTATATATAATAAAGATGGCATATTTCCCTGACTCCGCATTTTGGTCCGAAGATCCTTCTCTCCTCACCTCATCCGAGGATGAGGAAAGCGACAGCTATTACAATGTGTGTCTGTGTGTGTGTGTATATGTGTGTCTGTTTGTGTGCGTGTGTGCCAAAACAGTAGCAAACCGGGCTGATTGTATGTGTCTGGGCTGTAATGAATCCCCGTGGAGCGATAGTGACACATCAGCCATGCTGTCACACAGTATTGATCTGGACTACAGCTGGGATGATGATCACTACGTGTGTAGTTTGTAGGTGTGTGTGTGTGTTGCCATCATCTTCTCTTTCACCACATACTGTAGAACAGGGATCATCAACTAGATTCAGCCGAGGGTTGATTTTGAAAACTCTACAGCTGATGGTCAGGGGGCCGGAACGTAATTACAAATACTTTGTAGACAGAAAATGTGTCCGCAAGAAGTCCAAATAGATATAACATTTGACAATAACATAAATTCAAACCTTTCTTTCATTTGTATACGATCACATATATATCTCCAGTATGTGTGGGCACATACAGAAAGTCTACTCAAAGCTGCACATGTATTTTAATCAAGCCAGTTAGTCTCTTGACACCTCCCAACCCCCACCGACACACACTCTGCCTGTGTGTCAGGGTTCCCAGGAGAGTAAGAAGATAATGAAGAGTAAAAACAGTAGGAGCGTAGAGATAACCATTCCTAATCCATGTATAAACCAGCAATAGAGCCAGTGTTCTCCCTCCCACGTGCTGCATGGTGGTCCAGTAGGCCTCAAGTCCTAATGAGCTGTCCTATACCGTAGCTAGCTCTGCCTGGGCTCTGAGGGACCACAGAGGGAGACTACTGACGGACCCAGCAAGAGCAGCTGCTTACAGTGCTGACAACACCATCACTCATGACTACTGATGCTGGCTCAGAACACACACACGCAGGCACACGCAGGCACACACACACACACACACACACATACACACACACACACACACACACACACACACACACACACACACACACACACACACACACACACACACACACACACACACACACACACACACACACACACATATATAGGCACCAAGTCACATACAGTGGGGCAAAAAAGTATTTAGTCAGCCACCAATTGTGCAAGTTCTCCCACTTAAAAAGATGAGAGAGGGCCTCCCGGGTGGCGCAGTGGTCTAGGGCACTGCATCGCAGTGCTAACTGCGCCACCAGAGTCTCTGGGTTCGCGCCCAGGCTCTGTCGCAGCAGGCCGCGACCGGGAGGTCCGTGGGGCGACGCACAATTGGCATAGCGTCGTCCGGGGTAGGGAGGGTTTGGCCGGTAGGGATATCCTTGTCTCATCGCGCTCCAGCGACTCCTGTGGCGGGCCGGGCGCAGTGCGCGCCAGCCAAGGGGGCCAGGTACACGGTGTTTCCTCCGACACAGTGGTGCGGCTGGCTTCCGGGTTGGAGGCGCGCTGTGTTAAGAAGCAGTACGGCTGGTTGGGTTGTGCTTCGGAGGACGCATGGCTTTCGACCTTCGTCTCTCCCGACCCCGTACGGGAGTTGTAGCGAAGAGACAAGGTAGTAATTACTAGCGATTGGATACCACGAAAATTGGGGAGAAAATGGGATAAAAATTAAAAAAAATAAAAAAAAAAGATGAGAGAGGCCTGTAATTTTCATCATAGGTACACTTCAACTATGACAGACAAAATGAGAAAAAAATTCCAGGAAATCACATTGTAGGATTTTTAATGAATTTATTTGCAAATTATGGTGGAGAATAAGTATTTGGTCAATAACAAAAGTTTATCTCAATACTTTGTTATATACCCTTTGTTGGCAATGACAGAGGTCAAACGTTTTCTGTAAGTCTTCACAAGGTTTTCAAACACTGTTGCTGGTATTTTGGCCCATTCCTCCATGCAGATCTCCTCTAGAGCAGTGATGTTTTTGGGGCTGTTGCTGGGCAACACGGACTTTCAACTGCCTCCAAAGATTTTCTATGGGGTTGAAATCTGGAGACTGGCTAGGCCACTCCAGGACCTTGAAATGCTTCTTACGAACCCACTCCTTCGTTGCCCGGGCGGTGTGTTTGGGATCATTGTCATGCTGAAAGACCCAGCCACGTTTCATCTTCAATGCCCTTGCTGATGGAAGGAGGTTTTCACTCAAAATCTCACGATACATGGCCCCATTCATTCTTTCCTTTACACGGATCAGTCGTCCTGGTCCCTTTGCAGAAAAACAGCCCCAAAGCATGATGTTTCCACCCCCATGCTTCACAGTAGGTATGGTGTTCTTTGGATGCAACTCAGCATTCTTTGTCCTCCAAACACGACGAGTTGAGTTTTTACCAAAAAGTTATATTTTGGTTTCATCTGACCATATGACATTCTCCCAATCTTCTTCTGGATCATCCAAATGCTCTCTAGCAAACTTCAAACGGGCCTGGACATGTACTGGCTTAAGCAGGGGGACACGTCTGGCACTGCAGGATTTGAGTCCCTGGCGGCGTAGTGTGTTACTGGCGGCGTAGTGGGAGAACTTGCACAATTGGTGGCTGACTAAATACTTTTTTGCCCCACTGTATGTAGGCACACACACACACACACACACACACACACACACACACACACACACACACACACACACACACACACACACACACACACACACACACACACACACACACACACACACACACACACACGCAAGTGCACACACTTCATCGCTCATCGCTCTGACAGATGGACGTCTGTATGATGGAAGATGACTGACAGCTGATTTAGAGGAGTCGTGTCCATTCACTAACAGCCTATAACTGATGCTTCATAGCAAAAAATATGTTTCACATCTAATATGATTGATCACAGAAAACCCAATAGAAGACTGAGTGAATAGAGACCCTCCCAGACTCTATTTTCTACCGGACACCACCGGTATAAGCAGTAATAAAGAGATCAGACTGATGCTCATGCTATGCTACCATGCTGTAATCATTTGTCATGTCAATTTGGAATCGTCTCTACCCTGACGATGACATGCTCATACATCCCAACACATCTCCCTATCACCAGTCACTGCATAGCCTCCTAATGTGTCGAACATGTTGGCTTCATGGCTGGCTGACCAATGATTTATACCCAACCCTAGCTGACGACTGGCTGAATAATGGCAATCATTGTTTTGGGTGGTAGCCACTTATTGGTTGATATGTTATTCACTTAGTCAGTCAGTCACAGTTGAGTGGTAAGTGTCAGTTAGGCCACACAGCCAGTTCCATTGATATGGAAGGCCCGTGTCTGTGTGAGGCCTGGGATGGAAATGTGAAATGTCAATGCAGTTGTCTGGTATATCTAAACTCTGCAGACAGACAGGGAACTGACTAGAGGAGACAGAGAGGAGGAGGGTGAGGCAGAAATAGGGAGGAGTAGGGATGAGTGGGAGGGTGAGGGATGAGGAGAGCCTGTCTTCGCCCGTGGCTCACATTTAAAAAAATATATATATAATTTTATCCCACCTTCCCTAAATCTGACAGCCATGCCCTTCCAGACAAGTCATGTAATGTCATGGCACCTCCCCCAGGGCAGCTAGGGTAACAACCCTCTGCTGTCAGAGGCTAGTAGAATAAATGACGGCTGATACCTCTGTATCAAAGCTCTGGAATCAAGACCATTCGGTGGATAGTATTTCAGTCGAGCCAAAGTACATGAGGCTTATCCTTCTAGACCTAGACTGACTAGTAGGTACGAAGACAAAGCTTCGTCTCACATCCCAGAGGGTAGACCTAGGGGTCCACTAACATAAAGTGTACGCTATGGAGTAATCTAAGGTTGATCATAAATAATGCGACCGGACATTCTTTGGCTTAGATAAACCAGACTATAGGGTTTAAGTGTGAGGAGGTGGTTCTGGTGATAGCCAATCCTGGATGCTTTCCCCTCTCCCTGACCAGGCTACGAGTCTGTCTGCTCTGCTCTCTGCTCACCTGTCGTACAGCCACGTACATTTTACCCTGACGCAGCAGGTGTTACTTTCTGGTCCTGATGAGGGGAGGAACACTGTTGAACCAATCCAGTGAATGTGGAGGAGGAGTTAAGACGGAGCGTCGGCTTGTTGACGTCCAAAAGCGGTAGTCGTGTCACAGGCCTATTTTATGTACGACCCCGCAGAGGATGCGTACGTTGTGACAAAGAGGGTTTCGTTTACCTTAATATGTGTCCATACACAGTGCATGGACATCACAGTGCATAGACAAGCAAATGTTCCTGTATCTAATGTCGCTTTGAATGCTATTGCCGTCTTTCTCTCCTTTAAAATGTCTCTCTCTTATCGGGTATATGAACAACGGGAGAGATGGGTATGTGTTGATCTGAACTAGAGGTGAGCTGAGGTCACTGATCCAGCACTTTCCCGACAGGACAGTATCAGCCGCATCCTCACCATTGTCAGTTAAACCTGTTCCCTTCCTCATCCACGCAGCGCTGCGAGCTAAAGAGAATTCACTTGAGCAGGAAATGGACGATTAAAAGTGAAATCGTTACGCTCATCCAAAAAGAATCTACCTTTGTCTCTGGGAGAGGCAGTGCGTGTGTTGTTCTGCGTGTCTGTTTTTTTAGCTGGGAGTTGGACTGTGCTACTGCTGTCGTTTCATGTGGAATTGAATGTTAACGATGCTCTGCGTCACCCTTAATACAATGCCAGACACAACGGAACAGACTGAAGCTCAGTCCGTTATATTAATGAACCTGAAAACATAACGTTACTCTAATACATTAATAAGAACCAGCATTTAGCATTTATTAAACCAATATTCAACCCGTATTATTGTCATAGCATACATGTACATTTGAGTCATTACATTCATGTCCACCGATTCAGTCCATAATCATAAATCTTGACTAACATGAATAAAACCAAGCATAACCGCGTCGCTGTATGACACAGATAGGAAGCAGCATTTACCATAAAAAAATAATATTTGGGCCTTAGAGATAAGGCATGGAGCGGGGCTAAATACATGGTCTATTGTTGAGGTATGAATAGCTGTTTCTGAGGACTATCCAGCCTTTCTCCACATTCAATAGAGCCACACTGAATGGCACCGCAATTACCCAGAAATAACCTTCTTGATTGATATCTCAATTACCCAATGCCATTCTCATGTGTAATCTAGTCCTCGCACCTCTTCTCCCGCCACCCCCCCCATCTCTCAAGAGCTACTCAGGGCAGAGATGAGGTCTTGGTGACCTTGTTTTCTCATGGCTTCTTTTTAGAACATCTGCATGTCTCTCACTGTCTCCCTCTTTCATTCCTCCTCCCTTTCTCCATATGTCCTTTATTGATTCATATCAATGCCTTTATTAGCAGGAGTGTGCGGTTAATCAGACACCAGACAGATAGACTCACAATGGTACCGAACCCAACCAGGTCAACAAAAGATGGTGAGGACAGAAATAGAAGTCTATCGAAGGCTCTTACCTGAGGATGGCAGGATGGAGGAAGAGGAAGAATACACCACAGGCAGGATCCATGGACAATGCAGAGAGAGAGAGAGAGAGAGAGAGAGAGAGAGAGAGAGAGAGAGAGAGAGAGAGAGAGAGAGAGAGAGAGAGAGAGAGAGAGAGAGAGAGAGAGAGAGAGAGAGAGAGAGAGAGAGAGAGAGAGAGAGAGAGAGAGAGAGAGAGAGAGAGAGAGAGAGAGGAAATTGGTTAGTTAATGTATTCAATACGAATGGCACTGAATTGACAATCTTTGTAACCATTTAACAACTCACATTTCCATTAAGACAATTATCAAATCATTAAATCATTATCATTCAAGTGCACAATTAAGGCAGTGTTTTGACTTATCCCTGATGCTCATTTCAGAGTATAACCAGCTAATGGTTCCTGTGATTGCTAATTTATTTAAGTTAATTACAGTAATTACTCTGATGTAAGGCGTGTCAATAAGCCCATTAAAGAAGAGCAGTGTGTGTGTGTGTCCAAGAGATCAGCTGTGCTGTAAATGTGTGACCATAAACAAACATGTGACCAAAAATAGACGTGTCACCATGTTACTGTACATCTGAAAGCAACCAGGTCATTTTACAACCAATATATTGTTCACATTTCATATTTTGAACACGAGAAGCGCCATTGGCCAACGGTCACTGACGTTTGATTTTGTAAATAAAAAAAATCTGCCAAAAAATGTCCTGCTCCTTGACTTTTCTAAAAAATGCTTGTATTTTACACTGCCCATTGGACAGAATTTTGAAGTCACAAACAGAAAAGTATTTCGAGTCTTTTTTACCACACCTATTCCCAACTTAACCCGCCAAGACAAGGTGCTGTAGGGCGTTGGTGCCCAGCCAGGCGCTAAATGTATCTCTCTCTACTCACTGAATGAACGACAAATGGATGAATAGGCAATAATTGTGCACCTTACTTCACAGTAACATTTCAATTAGACCTAACTGAATGATACACAGGGTGAAGAGGTTGATTTAACTTAGAAAGACAATAGTGCAATGATGAGTTTGTGTTGTGCCTATTTATCAGCAGCAGATCATTTGACCGCGTGCTTAGTTGGTTTTATGCGTTACTTTGAAAAAAAGAAGCTGTTACGGGACTCTTTCATTCACTAGAACTCCATTACTAATATAATGTCTTGTAAGGGAAATGAAAACATGGTACATGTTGCACTAGGCCTTTAGAATAATGTGAAACGTATCCTTGACTCTATCCAGCAAAACAAATGATGCCAGCCCACTGAATGAGTGACATATGGATGGAATGGCCGATAATTGTGCACGTTACTTCACAATCGAATTGAAATTAGGCTTAACTGAATGATGAGGGTGAAGAGGTTGATTTAATGTAGAACAACAATAGTATAATGATGAGTTTGTGTTTTGCCTACTTATCAGCATTGGCACTCATGTTGCGGGTTGACTATTTGCATTGTGTGCCCCCCCCCCCCAACCCCTCTTTTTACGCTGCTGCTACTCTCTGTTTATCATATATGCATTGTCACTTTAACTTTACATTCATGTACATAGTACCTCAATTGGGCCGACCAACCAGTGCCCCCGCACATTGGCTAACCGGGCTATCTGTATTGTGTCCCACCCACCACCCGTCAACCCCTCTTTTACGCTACTGCTACTCTCTGTTCATCATATATCCATAGTCACTTTGATTTGATTTGATACCCTTCTCTTTGACGTTTTACTTTGAAAAGCTGTTACAGGACTGTTTAACTTACTGTAACTGTATTACTAATACAATGTATTGTAAGGCGAACAAAAACATGCTATGTGTTGCAGTAGGCCTTTAGAATATTTCAACATGTATCCAAGTTGATGAGTGGGAAACAAACGATGGCAGTCAGCCTGCACAGCCGGCCCATCGAAACTACACCTAAACTATACCAAAACTAAATTCACACATAATAAATTAGCCTCTAGACAATTCAATTGACAATAATCTGACGAGTGACAATATTAGGCCTATCAATTGTCAAAGTGTACACGAAGAGATGGGCACATATTGTAATCTACCGATGCAGGAAAAGGAGCATCACTTGATCAAATCCTTCTTCAGAGTTGCATGCAGGTAAAGCATGTTGATTTCTATATAGTATCAGAAATACCATATTCTGCAGTTTCTTTGACACTTACCTTTGTCAAATAACTCTCAAAATTCAGGAGGTGCAGCTCTATTTTGAAATTGGACTTCTTCCAAGAATATCAGTGCTGTCCATGCATTCAATACATGAATTCAACCACTCCCAAGGCAGCATTGTAAGTAAAAACTAGTAACATAATAAACTTCAAATTAAAATATGCTATTCTGTCGTCAGTGGATGAATGGGCGATAGAAACTAGATAGAAACTGATAACGGTGCATGTGACTTCAATGAACTGAAGGATGAGGAAGGTGAAGAGGGTGATTGATTTGGATTGATCTGAATGATGAGGGCGAAGAGGATGATTTAATTTCGATTGATCTGAATGATGAGGGTGAAGAGGGTGATTGAATTTAGAACAATGTGATGATAAAGAATTGTAGGCGTTGTGGGCGGTCTAATTACTTTATTATGAAAGTCTGGAAATTGTATATATTTCCCATGGGAGAGTCAAATCAGACACTGAGTGCAACATACAATGCGTGTGGTTCGCAATGGCAAGTCAAACCAAACGAACGGACGCAGAATTTAGACGAGTTGGAGTCGGATGGAAAGTCTTCATCGGATTCTGATGTTGACTTTTCAAGCCTCCACCTCCGATGCCTGAGCCTCGCCGCTGAAAAACCAGAGCAAAACCAACTGCCACAGTGAGACAGGAGTCTGGGAAGGTCGTCACGGTTTGGGTAGAAAAGAGTGACGAGTTTATGTGACATGCAGATGTTGCAGCACATCAGAGATTGTAATGCTGCTCATGCGCACAGAAAAGAAAACAGTACGCGGGACGTGTCTATGGATGTCCGCGGGGCATAAAGCGGAAAGAGCCTGGATGTGGAGTCATTTTGGTGCGATGACTGTGGACCCGAAGCATAAAGAGAAGACAGATTTGATTCACGCGTAAATGCACGTGTAACATGGCACAACACAGTGTCTGATACAAATCAACAAATGACTGCTTTTATATCTTGTTATGAATATATCACCACAAATATTTATTTATGAAATTCATCCGGCACAATTGTTTATGCACTGGTGCTTTTGTTTCGGAATACAGCAAATTATTTCATATTCGCACCTGGCTGGTAATATTATTTTGATCCTTTTCATTTCTACTTTGTCAAAATATGCTGTAACTGGACTTAATGAATTACTATATTACTAATAGACTCTAAGAATAAAGTAGATCAAATGGGTTACACTGTAATGTTTCTATTGTAAGGGAACAGAAAATAGGATATAGGCACGTTTTTTTCGAAGACTGTAGAATTATACAAAACAAAACATTGACTCTAGCTAAACAAATGACACTTTAGCAGACGCTCGTATTCAGAGTGACTTACAGGGCCTTCGGAAAGTATTCAGAGTGACTTACAGGGCCTTCGGAAAGTATTCAGAGTGACTTACAGGGCCTTCGGAAAGTATTCAGAGTGACTTACAGGGCCTTCGGAAAGAATTCAGACACCCTGACTATTGTTAGGTTACAGACTTATTCTAAAATTGATTATATAGATTTTTTTCTCATCAATCCACACACAATACCGCATGATGACAAAGCAATTTTTTTTTTTTTTACAAATGTATATTACCAAAAAAACTTAAATATCACATTTACATAAGTATTTTGTTGAAATACCTTTGGCAGCAATTACATCCTTGAGTCTTCTGATGCCACAAGCTTGGCACTAGAGGTCGACCGATTAATCAGAATGGCCGATCAATTAGGGCCGATTTCAAGTTTTCCTAACAATCGGTAATTGGCATTTTTGGACACCGATTGTGGCCGACTACATTGCACTCCACGAGGAGACTGCGTGGCAGGCTGACCACCTGTTACTTTGAGTGCAGCATGAAGCCAAGGTAAGGTGCTAGCTAGCATTAAACTTATAAAAAACAATCAATCTTAACATAATCACTAGTTAACTACACATGGTTGATGAAACTACTAGTTTATCTAGCTTGTCCTGCATTGCATATAATCGATGCGGTGCCTGTTCATTTCTAATCGAATCACAGCCTACTTCGCCAAACGGGTGATGATTTAACAAGCGAATTCGCGAAAAAAGCCCTGTCTTTTGAAACTTGAAATTCAAAATGCGTTTATATTATCAAGGAGAAAAGCAACAAAAATGAAGTGCATACAACATTAATTCAACTATGACTTGATGTGAATAGCCTAGTGTATAAACGCATATGCAGATGTTTTGTACATAATATGAGCACGTTTTGCAATCCAAAATATCTACTTCTGTACACATAGGTACACCAATGTGTACCTAACCATAAACATCAATGCCTTTCTTAAAATCAATACACAAGTATATATTTTTAAAACTGCATATTTAGTTAATATTGCCTGCTAACATGAATTTCTTTTAGCTAGGGAAACTGTGTCACTTCTCTTGCGTTCCGTGCAAGCGTCAGGGTATATGCAGCAGTTTGGACCGCCTGGCTCGTTGCGAACTGTGTGAAGACCATTTATTCCTAACAAAGACCGTAATTAATTTGCCAGAATTGTACATAATGTAACAGCAATATTTAGACTTACGGATGCCACCCGTTAGATAAAATACGGAACGGTTCTGTATTTCACTGAAAGAATAAACGTTTTGTTTTCGAAATGATAGTTTCCGGATTTGACCATATTAATGATCTAAGGCTCGTATTTCTGTGTTATTATGTTATAATTAAGTCTATGATTTGATATTTGATAGAGCAGTCTGACTGAGCGGTGGTAGGCAACAGCAGGCTCGTAAGCATTCATTCAAACAGCACTTTCGTGCGTTTGCCAGCAGCTCTTCGCTGTGCTTCAAGCATTGAGCTGTTTATGTCTTCAAGCCTATCAACTCCCGAGATTAGGCTGGTGTAACCGATGTGAAATGGCTAGCTAGTTAGCGTGGTGCGCGCTAATAGCGTTTCAATCGGTGATGTCACACTCGCTCTGAGACATTGAAGTAGTTGTTCCCCTTGCTTAGGCTTTTGTGGAGCGATGGGTAACGATGCTTCGAGGGTGGCTGTTGTCGATGTGTTCCTGGTTCGAGCCCAGGTAGAGGCAAGGAGAGGGACGGAAGCTATACTGTTACACCGGCAATACTATAGTGCCTATAAGAACATCCAATAGTCAAAGGTATATGAAACACAAATGGTATAGAGAGAAATAGTCCTAAAATTGTTGTAATTGTCATTATTACAAATAAATAAATAAAACATTTGGCTGATTAATCGGTATTGGCTTTTTTTTGGTTCTCCAATAATCGGTATCGGTAACGAAAAATCATAATCGGTCGACCTCTACTTGGCACACCTGTATTTGGGGAGTTTCTCCCATTGTTCTCTGCAGATCCTCTCAAGCTCTGTCAGGTTGAATGGGGAGCGCACAGCTATTTTCAGGTGTCTCCAGACATGTTCGATCAGGTTCAAGTCCGGGCCCTGGCTGGACCACTCAAGGACATTCAGAGACTTTTCCCGAAGCCACTCCTGCATTGTCTTGGCTGTGTGTTTAGGGTCATTGTTCATGTTGGAAGGTGTACATTCACCCCAGTCTGAGGTCCTGAGCGCTATGGAGCAGGTTTCATCATGGATCTCTCTGTAATGTGCTCTGTTCATCTTTGCCTCAATCCTGACTACTCACCCTGTCCCTGCCTCTGAAAAACATCCCCACAGCATGATGCTGCCACCACCATGCTTCACCGTAGGAATGATGCCAGGTTTCCTCCAGACATGACACTTGGCATTCAGGCCAGATGAATCTTGGTTTCATGAGACCAGAGAATCAGAATGGTCTGAGAGTCTTTTGGTGCATTTTGGCAAACTCCAAGTGGGCTGTCATGTGCCTTTTACTGAGGAGTGGCTTCCGTCTGGCCACTACCATAAAGGCCTGATTGGTGGAGTCCTGCAGATATGGTTGTCCTTCTGGAAGGTTCTCCCATCTCGACAGAGGAAGTCTGGAGCAACGTCAGAGTGACCATCTGGTTCTTGGTCACCTCCCTGACCAAGGCCCTTCTCCCCGATTGCTCAGTTTGGCCGGGCGGCCAACGCTAGGAAGAGTCTTGGTGGTTTCACACTTCTTCATTTTAAAAATGATGGAGGCCACTGTGTTCTTGCGGACCTTCAATGCTGCAGACATTTTTTGGTACCCTTCCCCACAGTCCTCTCTCGGAGCTCTACGGACAATTCCTTTGACCTCACGGCTTGGTTTTTGCTCTGACATGCACTGTCAACTGTGGGACCTTATATAGACAGGTGTGTGCCTTTCCAAATCATGTCCAATCAATTTAATTTACCACAGGTGGACTCCAATCAAGTTGTAGAAACATCTCAAGGATGATCAATGGAAACATTTGAGGTCAACTTCGAGTCTCATAGCAAAGGTTCTGAATACTTATTTCTTTCAAAGAATTCTTAAAACCTGTTTTTGCTTTGTCATTATGGGATATTGTGTGTAGAATGCTGAGGATTTGTATTCATTTAATCCATTTTAGAATAAGGCTGTAACGTAACAAGATGTGGAGAAAGTCAATGGGTCTGAAGGCACTGCACAGTAGTGAGTGCATATATTTTAATATTTTTTTTATAATGGTCCCCCGTGGGAATCGAACCCACAACCCTGACGCTGTAAGAACCATGCTCTACCAACTGAGCTACATGGGACTGTTTAAAATGTTTTTTTTCTTTCTTTTTTCCCCCCACAAATATTTCGTCATGCAATTAATCCTTTATAATAGTTTCTGCCCTATTTATCAAGCGTTGGGGCTTATGTTTTGCTGCACCTTGCGGGTTGATGCTAAAGGGACGCCTGGCAATGTTCTCTAGTGGGTACTTGCTGTATAGGCTGAAAGGCCAGGCGGTTTCTAGTGTTAATTTGTGTTCTGTTTATCACTGTAATGTAATTAACACATTGGGTGGTTGGACAGCTGTCAGTTGAGCTGAGAAATAGGTCAGAGAGAGAACAAGTCATGGACTGTTAAATACTTTGCCTTGGACTGGCCTACTGAAATGCCTTGTGGGAATCTGAGAGGCACCTCTGTTGACAAAGTGGGCATTTTAGAGGAAATTAAACTTGGATGGCCACTCAGTCTGACACACACACACACACTGTCTGAAACACACACAACGTATGACACATACACAACGTATGACACACACGCTCTGTCTACGCGTACAACTCCACAACAGATCTCTCTGTGGGGCCGTTCTGGTGCTGCATTGGTATGGAGGCTCCTAAAAATCCTCCTCTGTATGGAGGCCCTGGAGGCCCTTGCAACCAGAGCACAGAGAAGAAATTCAGCAGCATTAACATACAGGATCCAAGTGCCGGGTCAGCTATTTGAAATATTTATCCAACGAGGGTCCTCAGACCTTTCAGCTCAGCCACTGAGTTATATTTCAACTTTAACCCCACGCCCCCGATACAACAGGGAGCCGGGAACACCCTGGTTAACGCACACCATCCATCTGTCCGTCATTATAATAATATAGCTATTTAAATGCATGAACTCACTGCTACTTTGGTGTTGCAGGCCTCTTGTGTGGAGTTGGGTTCCTAGTTTAGACAGATTCCCCCCCCCCCTGCGTAAATTCAGCACAGGTCCCAATGTCACTGCTGCGAGGGGTTTTTGATTTAGTGCACATCTGTAAATAGATGTGCTGGGCTGCCTGTCTGTGCCGTCTGAAATCATTTCAAAGGTTGCTCCGCTAACAAAGCCTGCCCGAGAAGTGGAAACATCCTCTTTGAAGACCAGCCAACTTCAATATGTTACGGACATTCTTCTTTATCACTGTAACACATAAGGATAACCCCTTTATGTGGAAAAATGGGCCTTCTTCTCAAAGCCAGCCTGCAAAGTCTCGAATGGAAACAATCGTCGTGGATTTCAATTTCCCTATAGGTATGATATGAATATATATTAATTTCACAAAACCATTATCCGTCTCTGTATTGTTGCGTTTCCCTGGACTGGTTCCAGAGCTGAAACGCCGCCCTGAGCGCAACACAGCCAACTGAGTTTCACGTTGAAGCCTTCTACTGTATCTGGGGGGATTTCTTCAATGGCGCCTACAGCTGTGTCGGGCTTTCTGGTGGACTCCTGAAGAAGGGAGAAGAAACAAACTGTGATGCCGAATAACATCCATATTTTACAAGGAACTTGTTCTTGACGAATCCAAAAACGTTCTCCGTGACAACAGGTGTACTGATAAAATCCCCAAACAGCTCAGAAGTTGTGCTTGTCCATACCATTGTAGCAGTTGGTGTTATTTAAGGGCCACATGTGTACACTGTTGACAGCTCAGTTGGGCTGTTGAAAATATGGGATGAGCTTGGCTGGGCTAGGGAGGAGAATGAGGAAGAGGGGTGAGCCCAATACTAGAGTATACGAGCCTCTCTACTCTAGCTCTCTTCTATACATCCCCTTACTCCATATCCACTAACCATTTACACTTCCACATCTGACTATAGCCACTTACCACAATACCATGGGCCTAATGTCACTAGCATAACCTCTAACCTTGCAGTAAAAATAAAATACTCATACACTGTGGGAGAACAAACGAATATTAAGGAGAACAGGAAATCCATGAGGTCGGCCAAACCCACCCAACGACAAGGGAGTACTGTGCCTCCATGTACTCACGCATGATTTATTTCCACGTCTGTTTGAAACATTGACATGATACGGAAGAGTTGTCATATGGGTTCAATTGTGTGGCCAATTGTGTGGCCTGTGGCCATACTGTAGCCTAATAACCCACTAGCTAACAGGCCTGCTGTGCTCTGAGGTATTTTGGTCTCCTTCTCCACAGGCTATAGCAGTGATGGCGCATTACTGTGGTAATACTGTGTTGTGAGGTCCAGTGCTGCTGGTCTCCTTCTCCACAGGTTCCAGCCAGGAACCAAGAAGGAAGGTCAGTTCAGTGGGAAGCTCCATCCCCAGAACTCCCTCACTCCCTACAACCACAAAATGGATTGTCACCGAGTGAAAAAGTGGTGGTATTCCTCATTCAGCATCTCTCTGTTTTTTCCCATGCAGTACTATCTCATTATATTGCACAGCCAGTCAAGAGGCAGAGTGAAGATTAGGAAGAAGAAAGAGCCATTTAATTCATGCTGCCACTATCAGCTCTGTCATCTGTCCACAAAGGCCCTTCCCTGAAGAGGAGCCGTTATTTACAGTTGATCTGTTGGCTTCATTTCGAGGTGGGTAAAATATGCACAATCCCACAGGAGCAAATCCCCTGGCTGATTAAAGAAAGGGAATGTGGAAAAAAAGGTATATATATATATATATATATATCTCTCTGTGCCCTGTGAGTCTGATAGAGAGGGCAGGAGTTATGGCATTATCTTGCTACTGTGAAACTGTGTTTCCACTGCCTCTGATATTCCCCACAGACCGAAAACCACAGAAAACCAGAAGGAAATGTGTCCCAGCTCTGCCCAGCCAAGCCCCTGAAGGGAAGGGGAAGGGGTGGAGGCACTCTGCCACAGAGACTTTGCTGGGCATCTCTCAACTCTGACCCCTGGGTGTGACAGAGACATCAGTGAACATATGGCAGCGCTGACAGGGAGATGGAGAGAGAGAGAGAGGGAGAGAGAGAGGGAGAGAGAGGGAAAGAGAACGAGAGAGAGAGAGAGGGAGGGAGAGGAAGAGAGAGGAGAGAGGGAGGGGGCGTGCCAGCCTGAGCCCTGTGGCAGTGATGGAATGGGCAGGGCTGCCAGAAGGGGGGGGGGGGGGGGGGGCGGCCTGGAGCAGAGGGAAGGAGATGGGACAGCCAGGGTGACCTTCACACCTCAGTACTACACACACCAGGGTGACATATTACTGTTCTTTCAGAAAGGAATGAAATATGGAAAATAACTATATCTCTCTTAATCATTCTTTGAACTGTTGCCCGCCATTTTGGTTTTATTCAGAGTTGGAAATAACACCCCTAACCAATGAGCCTCTATCCATTGCCGCTGGGGCTGCCACACTACACTGAAACATGCACCAGCCTCATGCTGATATTCACACAGTGTAGCTATCAATCTTTCTAGGCTGGACATACCACCTCCAAGCAGTGCATAAGCTGACATGTATTACATTGAACTATTAGTCATTGTGTTTATGATTTACACATCTAATTCCAATATATCCACAACCTTGAGCACACCCTGTGCTGAAACAATACACGCACAGGGATGTGTGTGTGTGTGTGTGTGTGTGTGTGTGTGTGTGTGTGTGTGTGTGTGTGTGTGTGTGTGTGTGTGTGTGTGTGTGTGTGTGTGTGTGAGAGAGAGAGAGTATGTGTGTGTTAATCCGAGTGAATGAAAAGGAACGTTTGCTGTGTGCGTCGTCCTGTTAAGTTTTAAAATCACATCCTCCCCGCTCTGCCCTTCATTCAAGTTCTCTACATTGTCCGCCGCTCCATTTGGTTTGGAAAGGGGAAAACGCCCTCCACGACCTACAGATGTAACATTCGTCATAAGGTTACATCTCTGTTCTCAAGCGTATTGACTGTTCAGAAGGGGCTCGTGAATGTTTCATACGACTTACTGTACGAAAGCACCTCACAAAAACAATCACACACAATTAGTCCGACTCTACAGTTGCAAACCAATCAGTCAAGCTATCTATCTCTTTGTCCGACTGCCTGGTCTAAAAAAGAATGAAGAACATGCAGAGCTGTATTCCTTGCATGGGGCTGTGTGATAAAGAGTTGTGGGATGAGATGCTCGGTGGGAAGACAGGGCCCATCATGTTTCCGTTTGTAGACACATCTAAGAGCAGGCGCAGTCCCAAATCTCAGGCCCTAGCTGTCAGACACTATCTGCACAGAGAGCTGCTGCCCAGCCAACTTACATTACATACACATACATACACATGCAAGGACACACACGGGCGCGCCCACGCACACATCGGCGCACAGACGTTCACACACACTGGCTGTGTTTTAGGGATCCTACCAAGGCATCAGCCTCGATCAACACAGCTTTGATCAGAAGAGTTCTCATCTGCCACCGTGTGGAAAAAACATAAACTTTTTTAAAACTATCCTCAGCAAAAAAAACGTTCGTTAGACTTGCACGACAGACCGTTTCCAAGTTTGCGTCTGAAGCGTGCACAGCTGCACACGAAATCAAGTTGAGTTGAAAGTTCCCAGATATTGCTCGAGAGTGACATATTGCTAAGATCATCCCTGTTGATATTGAATGTCAAGTGACTACTGCAGCAACAGACGTCTCAAGTATGAGTTAATTTAATATAGTCTCAAGCCAATTATCTTAGAACTATAGACGAGTGTAGAAGGCTACACTCTTAGAAGAAAGGTTTGTACCCATGGGACAACCCCTTTCGCTTTCATGTAGAACCCTTTTGGGTTCCATGTAGAACCCTCTGTGGAAAGGTATCTTTAGAACCAAAAAAGGGTTCTACCTGGAACCAAAAAGGGTTCATCTAATGGTTCTACTATGGGGACCGCCGAATAACCCTTTAAGGTTCTAGATAGCACCTTTTTTTCTAAGAGGAGTGTGTTTTTCCAAAGACACCCGAGTATGTTGATGAATCAGAGACAAAGCATCTCAACTTGGCAGCTGAGGAGGTCTAATGATAACATATTAGACAGCTGACACAGACTGAGACAGACAGCCTCTTCGTGCTACACGCCTGCGGCCTCCGCCTGAATCGCTCACTCACACACACACACACACACACACACACACACACACACACACACACACACACACACACACACACACACACACACACACACACACACACACACACACACACACACACACACACACACACACACACACACACACACACACACACACACACACACACTGGAAACACTTCAGTCACACTTCCAAAGAGATTATCAATGATACCTACTTACCGCCACAGGGAGCATCAGTTAGTCAGCCTACTCTCTGAACTGGCGTGAGAATGACAACATTCTGTCACAATCTGTTATAATATCAAACTGTGAACAATCACATCAGATCAAAACCTTGAAGGCATAGTAATAACACCTTCAGATGACAATTTGACACAAGAAAATAAAATATTTAATTAGATCTGGGAAGGGATTCATCAATCTTTCAGACAGTGGGTTTAGGTAGGGTATGAGGTGTAGCGGAGACTTCAGGGAGTCTGTTCAAGCATCCGCGTTCCAAGAGGAACCACAAAATCAAGCCTGGAGACAGCTCCTTTTCTGAGAACGCACGCAGACACAACAGCCTCGGGTTCCCTTCAGGCTAACTTGATTTAACACACAAGTGAGGAACAACAGCGATGGAATTGAAAGGAAGCGAGTCAGGAGTTGTTTTGGTGAAACAGTAGATAATCGACCAAACATTTCTCCCTGCAGTACCTTTTGAGTCTTGATCTCATCCACGGTTTTAGCACGATCCAAAAACTATGACAAAGGTGGCACATATGTGGTAGGAATCTGTGGTAGTTCAATACTCCTTTGTTCTTCAGGTTGCACTTTAGATGCACTGTACATATTATAGTGTACCGTGTGGTTGTTTGTGAGGGCGATCATTAAGATGCTGTCTGGCTGTGTTTAAAATGTGTCATCCACTTAGTTAATTCAGAAATCAATAACGTTCCTTTCCAATTGAAGGATAACTACACAAAGACATTTACAGTTGAATGGTGGTGCTGCCACTCACAATCCCCTCCCCCCCAAAAAGAAAACACACACACACAGAGCCGGCCCCAAGAATAAAAGTGACATAAGCCACTGCTTAGAGCCCCGCGGCCGCTAGGGGGCACCGACCCCAAATGTTTTTTGGGGGGGAAACTCAACTTACTGTTGAGAGTTAGAATAGTAGAATACACAAGAGGCAATTTCGAAATGTTGCTTAGGGCCCTCGAAAGTCTAGAGCTAGGGCCAGCCCTGTACATGCATAGAACAGAAAAATCAATATGTCGTGTCCGTGGCATTGGACAGACTCAATTGTGTCTAATGAATCGGTGTTTACCTGTGCTATAGGACTATGGTGTTGTTCAACACCGATATTAAATTGCTTGGGATCGGAACTATCTATAAAATACATGATTTTTTTTTATGTTACTGTATATGACCATGGGTGTCTTTGATGTGATTAATCTGTTTATGGACATGATGATACTCAGCCTTTCATGTTCCTACACGTGGTTGAAGCGGTCGAGTGATATCAGGTGGGGGGGGTTTCAGTCAGAGAGAGAGAGAGAGAGAGAAACAGCTGTGCCAATAAAGCTCAAGTATATTTAATAATATATTTAATAAGAGCTGATATTACTGGCGGTGACATCAGTCCACCACCTTAGGGCCTGGCCCTATTGGCGATTGGCTATTGCATGTTGACACACAGCTCCATGGTTATTACCGAGGCCCTGCGTCAGACCCAGCAGGGCGCCGGTGCATTGTCGGACCCGGTGGTGCCGCTATCTAACTGGATGAGGGGTGACGGTGGAAGACAGACGAAGAGAGGAGCTTCAAAAAGAAAGAACCAAAACAGCTTCCTGCTGTAAAGCAGCGCCTCTCTCAATTCAACTCAATTTAAGGGGCTTTACTGGCATGGGACACATATGTTAAAATTGCCAAAGCAAGTGAAATAGATAATAAACAAAAGTGAAATCAACAATAAAAAATGTACAGTAAACGTTACACTCACAAAAGTTCCAAAATATACATTTCAAATGTCGTATTATGTCTATCTACAGTGTTGTAATGATGTGCAAATAGTTAAAGTACAAAATGGAAAATAATACACATACATACAGGTTGTATTTACAATGGTCTTTGTTCTTCACGGGTTGCCTTTTTCTTGTGGCAACAAGTCACAAATCTTGCTGCTGTGATTGTACACAGGGGTATTTCACCTAGTAGATATGGGAGTTTATCAAAATTGGATTTGTTTTCGAATTCTTTGTGGATCTGAGGCCATACATTTGGCAGGAGGTTAGGAAGTGCAGCTCAGTTTCCATTGAATTTTTGGGGCAGTGTGCACATAGCCTGTCTTCTCTTGAGAGGCAGGTCTTCTCCAGGTTCATCTCTCTGTAGGTGATGGCTTTGTTATGGAAGGTTTGAGAATCGCTTTCTTTTAGGTCATTGTAGAATTGAATGGCTCTTTTCTGGATTTCGATAATTTTGATAATCGGCCTAATTCTGCTCTGCATGCATTATTTGGTGTTTTACATTGTACACAGAGGATATTTTTGCAGAATTCTGCATGCAGAGTCTCAATTTGGTGTTTGTCCCATTCAGTGAATTCTTGGTTGGTGAGCGGGCCCCAGACCTCACAACCATAAAGGGCAATGGGTTATATAACTGATTCATGTGTTTTTTGCCATATCCTAATTGGTTTGTAGAATTTAATGTTCCTTTTGATGGAAAAGGACTGGGTTCTATAACAGATTCTAGCAGGGTGAGGCTGGGTGCTGCAGACTGATCTAGTGCCCTCGCCAATTTATATATACATTGCTCAAAAAAATAAAGGGAACACTTAAACAACACAATGTAACTCCAAGTCAATCACACTTCTGTGAAATCAAACTGACAATAAATTTCACATGCTGTTGTGCAAATGGAATCGACAACAGGTGGAAATTATAGGCACTTAGCAAGACACCCCCAATACAGGAGTGGTTCTGCAGGTGGTGACCACAGACCACTTCTCAGTTCCTATGCTTCCTGGCTGATGTTTTGGTCACTTTTGAATGCTGGCGGTGCTTTCACTCTAGTGGTAGCATGAGACGGAGTCTACAACCCACACAAGTGGCTCAGGTAGTGCAGCTCATCCAGGATGGCACATCAATGCGAGCTGTGGCAAGAAGGTTTGCTGTGTCTGTCAGCGTAGTGTCCAGAGCATGGAGGCGCTACCAGGAGACAGGCCAGTACATCAGGAGACGTGGAGGAGGCCGTAGGAGGGCAACAACCCAGCAGCAGGACCGCTACCTCCGCCTTTGTGCAAGGAGGAGCACTGCCAGAGCCCTGCAAAATGACCTCCAGCAGGCCACAAATGTGCATGTGTCTGCTCAAACGGTCAGAAACAGACTCCATGAGGGTGGTATGAGGGCCCGACGTCCACAGGTGGGGGTTGTGCTTACAGCCCAACACCGTGCAGGACGTTTGGCATTTGCCAGAGAACACCAAGATTGGCAAATTCGCCACTGGCGCCCTGTGCTCTTCACAGATGAAAGCAGGTTCACACTGAGCACATGTGACAGACGTGACAGAGTCTGGAGACGCCGTGGAGAACGTTCTGCTGCCTGCAACATCCTCCAGCATGACCGGTTTGGCGGTGGGTCAGTCATGGTGTGGGGTTGCATTTCTTTGGGGGCCGCACACCGCCATGTGCTCACCAGAGGTAGCCTGACTGCCATTAGGTACCGAGATGAGATCCTCAGACCCCTTGTGAGACCATATGCTGGTGCAGCTGGCCCTGGGTTCCTCCTAATGCAAGACAATGCTAGACCTCATGTTGCTGGAGTGTGTCAGCAGTTCCTGCAAGAGGAAGGCATTGATGCTATGGACTGGCCCGCCCGTTCCCCAGACCTGAATCCAATTGAGCACATCTGGGACATCATGTCTCGCTCCATCCACCAACGCCACGTTGCACCACAGACTGTCCAGGAGTTGGCGGATGCTTTAGTCCAGGTCTGGGAGGAGATCGCTCAGGAGACCATCCGCCACCTCATCAGGAGCATGCCCAGGCGTTGTAGGGAGGTCATACAGGCACGTGGAGGCCACACACACTACTGAGCCTCATTTTGACTTGTTTTAAGGACATTACATCAAAGTTGGATCAGCCTGTAGCGTGGTTTTCCACTTTAATTTTGAGTGTGACTCCAAATCCAGACCTCCATGTGTTGATAAACTTGATTTCCATTGATAATTTGTGTGTGATTTTGTTGTCAGCACATTCAACTATGTAAAGAAAAAAGTATTTAATAAGAATATTTCATTCATTCAGATCTAGGATGTGTTATTTTAGTGTTCCCTTTATTTTTTTGAGCAGTGTATATATATATATACGGTAATTTGGTAAAAAGCCAATTTGACATTTGCTAAGTACATTGTTTTCGCTGAGTACGAGTGTGTGTACGAGTCTGCTGCTGTTAATGATAATGTAGAGAATTTTCCCAAGGTTGCTGTTGACGCATATCTCCCGGTAATTATTGGGGTCAAATTTGTCTCCATTTTTGTGATCAGTCCTTGGTTCCAAATATTGGGGAAGATGCCAGAGCTGAGGATGATGTTAAAGAGTTTAAGTATAGCCCATTGGAATGTGTGGGCTGTATATTTTCTCATCTAATTTGGTATACCATCTACCCACAGGCCTTTTTGGGTTGGAGGTTTTTGTATTTTGTCTTGTAGTTCATTCAATGTAATTGGATAATGTCAGTGGGTTCTGGTAGTCTTTAATAGTTGATTCTAAGATTTGCATATGATCATGTATATGTTTTTGCTGTTTGTTCTTTGTTCTTTGTTATAGAGCCAAAAAGATTGGAGAAGTGGTTTGTCCATACATCTCCGTTTTGGATAGATAACTCTTTGTGTTGTTGTTTGTTTAGTGTTTTCCAATTTTCCCAGAAGTGGTTAGTCTATGGATTCTTCAATTACACTGAGCTGATTTCTGGCGTGCTGTTCCTTCTTTTTCCGTAGTGTATTTCTATATTGTTTTAGTGAATGCGTAGGCTCCGGTTTTCTGGGTGTCTATGTTTTTGGTTGGATAGGTTTCTCAATATCTATTTTCGGATTTTGCATTCTTCATCAAACCATTTGCCATTGTTGTTAATTTTCTTATCTTGTCTGCTTAATTTTTTTGGATTTGATAGGGAAGCTGAGAGGTAAAAAATACTGTTTAGGTTTTCTACCGGCAAGTTTATTCCTTCACTATTACAGTGAAACCTTTAGTCCGGGAAATTGTCTAGAAGGGATGAAATTCGTACTTTCTCTCTCTCTCTAGAATGTAATCAGAGCAATTTCTCCGCCAGTTTGACTCTCCCTTTCAGAGCTCAAAGTGTGCATTCTGAGTGAGGCTCGTAGAAATAACGAATGTGATCCAGCAACAACACACTGACCCATATAATATTCACAGTTTAACAAAGCTCCTTCTCTACACCTACAGTCTCCGCTAAGCTAAAACCCATCTGCTCAAAGCATATCAACGCTTTCCCAAAGCCTAACTACAGCTACCGCAAACAACAAAGAACTGTCATAATACAATAACAAGAGGATCATCAATACTCACGTTCAATGGGAAATTTCCTCGAATTCTGCTCCCTTTTCATCTGCCGATAACATGGTGCTGCACATGAACTACTCTGTACCTCTCTAAAATACATCCAAAACATCCATGAGCTGTTTGAAGTATTCATTTTGATATGTAACTTCATACACAAATCATGGCGTTCTTGATTCATTTTTTTTTTAAATCTTCATCTTAATCATCAGGGGGGGGGGGATTTTCTAGAGAACATTTTTCATTTTTAGTTCAAAGTTCTGACTAAAACACTTTTGGGCAGATCCTAAAGAGGACGGTAAAAAAGATACCAAAATACTGTGCAAAGAGAATGCATGATTATAAAGCATTAGGAAAATGAATAAAAAATGTTCCTAACACAAAATAATAATGTTAGAAATAGTGTGCTTCAAGCTTGAATACTGGGGGACCGTTTCGTGCATGTTAATGAGTGTTGTGAGATTCCTAGCCTGTTGTCCCTGGCATAGTACTGGGTTATCATGTTATTTTAATAGCACATGTTACACCAGCGTGTTAACTGGTGCATGAGACTTGGTTGCTAATGTACAGAATCACCCCACTGGAATTGACTATTTTATAGGAAACCTCATATACACTGAATATCCTAATCAAAGCAAATTCATTTATTTCCCAACACCACCCTGTTATCTTCTCCCAACTATATATTTATAGCATTAGAGCACAGTCTATAGGGTAATTACATTGTAAATGTACGATTTCTTTGTTAGTTATTTAAGAACACAGGCCCATAAGACCATGAGGCTGATGCACCAGTGCTTCCAATATAGGTCACACACAGTGTCACACAGTATCAATTATAGGAACATAGAAGGCTGGGTATCATCATGTCCATAAACAGATTAATCATATCAAACACTGCAGGGACAAACGTGTTTTTTTTTTTTACAGGCAATAAGGTTTTGGTTCTAAACTGGATCGGGACCAACGGGCCACATTCCAGAGGTATTCTGAGGATTAATCCTGCATTTCTCTCCGCTCTCCGCATCCAGCCTCTCTGCCACTCCCACGAGCGTCGTTCTCTTCATTTTTCTCCTGAAGGAGTTTTCTCTGGAACATTGACTTAGTCCTGTGAAGTAATTATGTCAATAGTTGTTGTAATCACCAAGATACAAATTCCGGGGAGATGAGTCGGTCTTTGAAAACAGGTTGTTTTGTGAGGCAAACCAGAATGAAGCCTCTCTAGACGTGATTTAAAACTTAACAGAACAAAGGAACAACCCGGTGAGAACAAAGATACACAGCCAGTAATGGAAGGCTCCGTTACAGGCACAACAAGAAGAACATCCAATGTGATGCAACTCTCCTAACCTATGTTTCAACACAATGCCGGGGTCCATTCACTTCAATCCACACGGACACATACTGCAACACAAACACAAGTCACCCAGCTGTCTGCTAGAGCAAACAAAGCTACTGCAATACGCTAGAGCTAGTGTCAGTCTTACACCTGGGATAACAGAGACACAGGATAGCATGAGTCTTCCAAAGAAGAGATCTCTGTGGTCAAACAACTGGTTGGGGAGAGGGAGGTAATGGGGAGATAAGGTGAAGGAGATAATATCCTCCAGCTGCCCTGGGGGCTTGGAGGGGAATGAGAGGCCAGTGATGAGGTCTACAACCCAGGCCTACTGTGTCCTCTATGGGCCAGGGTGAAAGGTAGAGATAACGGATGGTAAATTGCAATTCTCTCTGCCATTGTCACGTTCCTGACCTATTTATGTTAGTTTTTGTGTGTTAGTTGGTCAGGACGTGAGGTTGGGTGGGCATTCTATGTTATCTGTTTCTATGTTGGTTTTGGTTTGCCTGGTATGGCTCTTGATTAGAGGCAGGTGGTTTGCGTTTGCCTCTAATTAAGAGTCATATTTAGGTAGGGCATTCTCACTGTTTGTTTGTGGGTGATTGTCTTCCGTGTCAGTATGTTTGTTCGTACCACACTGGACTGTAGCGTTTGTTTGTTTCGTTTCGTTTCGATGTCGTCTGTTTCCTGTACGTAAGTTTATGTTTAGTTATGTAAGTTTATGTTCAGGTCTCGTCAACGTCGTTTTGTTATTTTGTAAGCTTGTTAAAGTGTTTTGTTTCGTTTCGTGTTACCATCTTCATCGTTATTAAATAAAAGATGGCTTATTTCCCAAAGCCTGCGTTTTGGTCTGAGGATCCTTCTCTCCTCACCTCATATGAGGATGAGGAGAGAGACAGCCGTTACAGAATCACCCACCACGCTAAGACCAAGCGGCCAGGGAAAAATAAACGGAGTAAGGGACAGAAGAAGGAGCAATGGACATGGGAGGATTTATTGGATGGAAAAGGTGTCTACACATGGGAGGAGATCCTAGCTGGTAGAGATCGCCTCCCATGGGAACAGCTGGAGGCACTGAGGAGAGCGGAGGCTACCGGAGAGAGGAACCGGAGCTATGAGGGAACGCGTCTGGCACGGAAGCCCGAAAAGCCCGTAAGTAATTCCCAAAAATTTCTTGGGGGGGGGGCTAGGAGGTAGTGGGCCAAGGGCAGGTAGGAGACCTGCGCCCACTTCCCAGGCTTACCGTGGAGAGCGGGAGTACGGGCAGGCGCCGTGTTACGCAGTAGAGCGCACGGTGTCTCCTGTACGAGTGCATAGCCCAGTGCGGGTTATTCCACCTCCCCGCACTGGTAGGGCTAGATTGAGTATTGAGCCAGGTGTCATGAGGCCGGCTCAACGCGTCTGGTCTCCAGTGCGTCTCCTCGGGCCGGCATACATGGCACCTGCCTTACGCATGGTTTCCCCGGTTCGCCTACATAGCCCGGTGCGGGTTATTCCACCTCCCCGCACTGGTTTGGCAACCGGGAGTATTCAACCAGGTAAGGTTGGGCAAGCTCAATGCTCAAGAGAGCCAGTACGCCTCCACGGTCCGGTATTTCCGGCACCACCTCCCCGCCCCAGCCTAGTACCTACAGTGTATACACTACGCACTAGGCTACCAGTGCGTATCCTGAGCCCTGTTCCTCCTCCACGCACTCTACCTGTAGTGCGTGTATCTAGCCCGGTGCCTCCAGTTCCGGGCCCACGCACTAAGCTACCAGTGCGTCTCCAGAGCCCTGTACAAACTGTATCTTCTCCCCCTACTAATCCTGATGTGCTTGTCCTCAGCCCGGCGTCACCAGTGCCGGTACCACGCATCAGGGATAGAGTAGGCTTTGAGAATACAGTGTGCCCTGTCCCTGCTCCCCGCACTAGTAGGAAGGTGCTTGTCATTAGCACGGTGCCTCCAGTTCCGGCACCACGCACCAGGTCTACAGTGTATCGTATCCGGCCAGAGCCATCCGTCTCCCCAGCGCCATCTGAGCCATCCGTCTCCCCAGCGCCATCTGAGCCATCCGTCTCCCCAGCGCCATCTGAGCCATCCGTCTCCCCAGCGCCATCTGAGCCATCCGTCTGCCATGAGCCTGCAAAGCCATCCGTCTGCCATGAGCCTGCAAAGCCGCCCGTCTGCCATGAGCCTGCAAAGCCGCCCGTCTGCCATGAGCCTACAGAGCCGTCAGCCAGACAGGAGCCGCTAGAGCCGTCAGCCAGACAGGAGCCGCTAGAGCCGTCAGCCAGACAGGATCCGCCAGAGCCGTCAGCCAGACAGGATCTGCCAGAGCCGCCAACCAGACAGGATCTGCCAGAGCCGCCAACCAGACAGGATCTGCCAGAGCCGCCAACCAGACAGGATCTGCCAGAGCCGCCAACCAGACAGGATCTGCCAGAGCCGCAAACCAGACAGGATCTGCCAGAGCCGCCAGCGAGCCATGAGCAGCCAGAGCCGTCAGCGAGCCATGAGCAGCCAGAGCCGTCAGAGCGCCATGAGCAGCCAGAGCCGTCAGAGCGCCATGAGCAGCCAGAGCCGTCAGAGCGCCATGAGCAGCCAGAGCCGTCAGAGCGCCATGAGCAGCCAGAGCCGTCAGAGCGCCATGAGCGTCGAGAGCCGTCAGCCTGCCATGAGCGTCGAGAGCCGTCAGCCTGCCATGAGCGTCGAGAGCCGTCAGCCTGCCATGAGCGTCGAGAGCCGTCAGCCTGCCATGAGCGTCGAGAGCCGTCAGCCTGCCATGAGCGTCGAGAGTCGTCAGTCAGCCATGAGCTGCCCTTCAGCCTGAAAAGGCTAGATACCCAGAACTGCCCATCAGTCCAGAGCTGTCTCTCTGTCCGGAGCTGCCTTTCAGTCCGGAGTTGCCCCTCTATCCTGATCTCCCTCTCTATCTTTATCTACCTCTATATTCTTATCTATCCCTCTGTCTTGGTTTATCTCTCTGTCCCGGTGTTGTCATTATTAGATATGTTATTAAGAGGATTTTGTGGGGGAAGAAAGAGGGTGGACATTCTTGGAGGGAGGAGGCTAGGATGGATTATGGTGGGGTGGGAACCGCGCCCGGAGCCTGAGCCACCACCGTGGTTAGATGCCCACCCAGACCCTCCCCTAGACTTTGTGCTGGTGCGTCCGGAGTTCGCACCTTGTGGGGGGGGTACTGTCACGTTCCTGACCTATTTATGTTAGTTTTTGTGTGTTAGTTGGTCAGGACGTGAGGTTGGGTGGGCATTCTATGTTATCTGTTTCTATGTTGGTTTTGGTTTGCCTGGTATGGCTCTTGATTAGAGGCAGGTGGTTTGCGTTTGCCTCTAATTAAGAGTCATATTTAGGTAGGGCATTCTCACTGTTTGTTTGTGGGTGATTGTCTTCCGTGTCAGTATGTTTGTTCGTACCATACTGGACTGTAGCGTTTGTTTGTTTCGTTTCGTTTCGATGTCATCTGTTTCCTGTACGTAAGTTTATGTTTAGTTATGTAAGTTTATGTTCAGGTCTCGTCAACGTCGTTTTGTTATTTTGTAAGCTTGTTAAAGTGTTTTGTTTCGTTTCGTGTTACCATCTTCATCGTTATTAAATAAAAGATGGCTTATTTCCCAAAGCCTGCGTTTTGGTCTGAGGATCCTTCTCTCCTCACCTCATATGAGGATGAGGAGAGAGACAGCCGTTACAGCCATGTTCTTAGAGGTGCAGGACACTCCAGAGGCAGAGGGAGCACTTCTACTGGGGAAAAAACCTGTGAGGTAGGAGCCTACTCCTCAATACATACCAGTCAAAAGTGTGGACACACCTACTCATTCAAGGGTTTTCCTTTATTTTTAGTATTTTCTACATTGTAGAATAATAGTGAAGACATCAAAACTATGAAATAACACCGATGGAATCATGTAGTAACCAAAAACGTTTTTTTTTTGCCTTGATGACAGCTTTGCACACTCTTGGCATTCCCTCAACCAGCTTCATGAGGTAGTCACATGGAATGCATTTCAATTAACAGGTGTGCCTTGTTAAAAGTACATTTGTGGAATTTCTTTCCTTCTTAATGCGTTTGAGCCAATCTGTTGTGTTGTGACAAGGTAGGGGAGGTAGGTAGCCAAGTGGTTAGAGCGTTGGACTAGCTGAAAGGTTGCAAGATCGAATCCCCGAGCTGACAAGGTAAAAATCTGTCGTTCTGCCCCTGAACAAGGCAATTAACCCACTGTTCCTAGGCCGTCATTGCAAATAAGAATTTGTTCTTAACTGACTTGCCAAGTTAAATAAAGGTATAACAAATAAAGCTGATAGCCCTACTTGGTAAAAGACCAAGTCCATATTACGACAAGAACAGCTCGAATAAGCAAAGAGAAATGACAGTCCATTATTACTTTAAGACATGAAGGTCACTCAATCCGGAAAATGTCAAGGACTTTGAAAGTTTCTTCAAATGCAGTCGCAAAAACAATCAAGCACTATGATGAAACTGGCTCTCATAAGGACCGCCACAGGAAAGGAAGACCCAGAGTTACCTCTGCTGCAGAGGATAAGTTCATTAGAGTTAACTGCACCTCAGATTGCAGTCATTTGTTCTTTGGTCTGAGATTTTTGTTCCAACTGCCTTGTCTTTGTGAGACGCAGAGCAGGTGAACGGATGATTTCAGCATGTGTGGTTCCCACCGTGAAGAATGGAGGAGGAGGTGTGATGGTGTTGGGGTGCTTTGCTGGTGACCACACACCAGCAGCAGCATACCACCCTGCATACCACTACTGGCTTGCTTCTGAAGCTAAGCAGGGTTGGTCCTGGTCAGTCCCTGGATGGGAGACCAGATGCTGCTGGAAGTGGTGTTGGAGGGCCAGTAGGAGGCACTCTTTCCTCTGGTCTAAAAAAAATAAATATCCCAATGCCCCAGGGCAGAGATTGGGGACACTGCCCTGTGTAGGGTGCCGTCTTTCGGATGGGACGTTAAACGGGTGTCCTGACTCTCTGAGGTCATTAAAGATCCCATGTCACTTATCGTAAGAGTAGGGGTGTTAACCCCGGTGTCCTGGCTAAATTCCCAATCTGGCCCTCAAACCATCATGGTCACCTAATAATCCCCAGTTTACAATTGGCTCATTCATCCCCCTCCTTTCCCCTGTAACTATTCCCCAGGTCGTTGCTGCAAATGAGAACGTGTTCTCAGTCAACTTACCTGGTAAAATAACGGTAAAATAAAATAAAAAATAAATAAAAACACTGTCTGTGATTTATTTAGAATTCAAGGCACACATTCCGCAGCAATATGCCATCCCATCTGGTTTGTGCTTAGTGGGACTATAATTTGTTTTTCAACAGGACAATGACCCAACACACCTCCAGGCTGTGTAAGGGCTATTTGACCAAGAAGGAGAGTGATGGAGTGCTGCATCAGATGACCTGGCCTCCACAATCACCTGACCTCAGCCCAATTGAGATGGTTTGGGATTAGCTGTGCCGCAGAGTGAAGGAAAAGCAGCCAACAAGTGCTCAGCATATGTGGGCACTTTTTCAAGACTGTTGGAAAAGCATTCCAGGTGAAGCTGGTTGAGAGAATGCCAAGAGTGTGCAAATCTGTCATCAAGGCAAAGGGTGGCTACTTTGAAGAATCTCTTTTGATTCGATTTTTCGGTTACTACATGACTCCATATGTGTTATTTCATAGTTTGATGTCTCCACTATTATTCTACAATGTAGAAAATAGGGAAAAAAAGGAAAAATCCTTGAATGAGTCGGTTTGTCCACACTTTTGACTGGTACTGTAGTCATCGCAGAACACCGCATGAGAGATTAAGATTTTGTTCGGCTTCACACACGCATGTACCCACACACATACTCACACAGTTGCGGAATCAAATAATGATCTGTGTAACATGCTTGGCATTGATGTCTTTTAACAGAACAGCATGCAGTACACCATTTCATTAATCTCTCTTCGATATAAAATGACTTCGTTCTAATCAACAACCGATGTGGAGAAAACAACTGTATCTGTCAGAGTAAAGAACAGTGCTGTACATGCAAAACATAAACCATCTTGTCTTGAGAGAGAATTGTATATTCCAGTCGCTTCCAATCACGCCGGCAGTATATTCCTAGCAAACCAATACTTTTCCCTACAGTGGGAAATAACATCTAAAGCTAATTGTAGGGGACTAAAGCATTTTATTCGATTCCTTCAGCTGCCAACGGTCTATAAAATGTCTGGCATTTCAGCGAAGCAGAACAAACCGAGCACATGTCAGAGGAGAATCTCTCTGCATATCACATTAATGAGAGAAAACTATTATCCTATAATTTGAGTTCCCCCCCCCCTCCTAATTTAGAACGAGCTTCTACAAGCAGTTAAAGTGGTGTTTAGGTCCTATGCGTGCTCTGACATATCTAATGATGTCTGGGCTTGGCTGGATCTTTATAAGAAAAGTGTATTTTTCCAGGAGCGCTGCTACAGTACGAGGGACTATTTTCTCTCTCCCTAAGTGTGGTCGCAACTCCGGACCGCAGATTACCGAAAATGTTGCCTGGTTTAATGTGTACGTGCCCACAAAGAATGGAAAGGATAAGCACTAAATCGTGTTCCATGGTTAGCACATCATTTAATAGGAATACAGATCCCAAAGTGTCCTTGGAGATCTGGTGTGTCTGAAACATTTTGTATGAAGATCAGGGTGCTTTGGAACTCAGATTAGTAACCTATACGTTTCTCTTTCTGTCATCTAATGGACAGGCCTGATTCTGTGGACTATCTTGATCTTAAACCAATAACACAACTGTAGTATTTTGAGGTTGATTTCACTCCCAATATGATACCATTAACACTAATACACTTTTAGAAAAAAGGGTTCCAAAAGCGGATCTTCGGCTGTACCCGTAGGAAAACCCTTTTTGGTTCCAGGTAGAACCCTTTTTGGTTCCACGTAGAGTCCTCTGCAGAAAGGGTTCTTAATGGAACCCAAAAGGTTTCTACCTGGAACCAAAAGGGTCATTATACCTGGACCAAAAAGGGCTTTTAGAAGGGTCCTCCTATGGCAGGGTTTCCCAAACTCAGTACTCGCGAC
The DNA here is from genome assembly GCF_029448725.1 of Salvelinus fontinalis. Classification (NCBI taxonomy): domain Eukaryota; kingdom Metazoa; phylum Chordata; class Actinopteri; order Salmoniformes; family Salmonidae; genus Salvelinus; species Salvelinus fontinalis. The sequence continues at coordinate 2,934,380 of NC_074684.1, forward strand.
CCCAAGGGCTGCACGTTTTGGCTTATGCCCTAGCACTACACAGGTGATTCAAATAATCAACTATTCATCACGCTCTGATCATTTGAATCAGCTGTGTAGTGCTAGGTCAAAAACCAAAACGTGCCCCCCCTCGGGGTCCCGAGGACCGATTTTGTCAAACGTTGTCCTGTGGGGATAGAATAAACGTTTTAGGTTAAGAGTATAGGATTAGCCTGGGCAAAGTTGTACAGGAGGTGGAGAACACGCCTAGTTAACAGAGAGCTGTACATTATCCAGCCCGTGTGCCTCTCTGATTTGATGTGTCGTAATACAGCACAACACAGCAGTTCAAATAGCTTTGTGAGGCTAAATTGGCCCAGGTGGCCATCGATCAGTGGACGTGCATTACAGGTGACAGCACCATCTGCCTCCACTAGCTCCCCTACCCCAGCTGCACTTACCTACGCACACGGAACGAGGGAGAGCTGGACATTTCAAATGTCTGATTACCGCTAGTTTTATTCATTGCTCTGAATCCTAACAGCAGATGCATATGTTAGAGGCTATCCATGTATTTCAAATGATAAAGGATGATTTTCCTATAAATATTTATTTAACTTAAAGAGGGAATATAAATTCCAGGTGGGAAGCCTTGCACTGTATCAGGTCCACACTTCACCACACTTGCAAATGTATTTCTTTCTCAATGGGTTGTAACAATGTATGTTTCTTAATGCCTTGTCTCATTCCGATGCAACATGTATGAAGGGAGAGGTCAGACGGAATGTAACCTCTCCTGCTACACTCTGGAGTATTCACTCAGGCATCCCTAGACATAAATCTATTCCCTTACCTGGAGCTAAAATCGTAATGTTATTCTCCATCCAGGCAGCGGCAGCCACGGCGGAGAAAAGTATTTTCATTTTATTATGTTTCATCCATCGTCCGTCCGTCCCCCCCACCCCCCAGAAGTGTCTGCCAACATCTGTGCTCCTATAACAATGTGTCGGTGGCAGTAAGTGGTTGAGATACAAGGACAAGGTTGTCCCTCATGGCAAATGGCAGTTTATCAAGGCTGCAGTGCAAGGTGTATTGAGATCTATGAGAAGACAGTTTTACAGTTTGTTAAAATGGCCTATAAAGATAGAGACACAGCTATGGCTGCCGAGCCATAGAGACACACAAAACTATTTCCAAATGAGTGGGAGAAGCTTAGAGGATGGGAAAAATTAAAGTACCCCACTTTACATGTAGTCTATTGTGCGTACAGATGTAGGATCTTAATTTGATCACCCTGTTGCAGGATAACTTTCCTGCAATGTAGGAAATGTAACACTTGTAGTGAGGTTTAAAAAGGCTTCTGAAGTTTGTAATATCCACTTTGAAATTTCAGACTTGATTTTCCCTTCTACATCCCTCCATGAATTATAATCCACATAATAATTACAATTTTCTGTTGCTGCAAGGATAATTTTCCTGCTGTAGCAAACTGGCTCAAATTAAGATCCTACATTTGTGTGAGTGAGAATTCATTAATACCGGTGATGCTTTCTCCCAGTATACTGTAGAAGGCCTTGTGTCAGGAGTGTGCGGAACCAGAGAGTAATCACAATTACCAGGAAACTCATGAATATTGAGCAGGTCTGCTGGATTAAGACTGGTGCACAAGCCATGGATGGCTGCTAAACTCATTAAAAACCTAATGCATGTTTTCACATTTTCCTAAAGGTTTCAAACTCAACCTGAAAAGGAAGTCTGACTGAATAGCAACTCAGGTCAAGGAGGTTCAAATCAAAAGACAAACAACAAAAGGAGAAAATATATTGAATTATTATCCCCTGATAAAAATTGTCACAAAATAAAACTGTCTGGTTCTAACGTGGGCAATGTTTGTTCAAATAAAAGTTCACAAAAGTTAAAGAAGCTGTACAGTAGAGAGTCTGAATCAGAATTTCAAGCCAACATCAGAGAGCTTGGCCTGATTTCCCCCCCTCTTAGCTACAGTATAAGGCCTCAGACGCCTGCTGAGCTCCAACAAAGAGTTGCGTCATCGTCAATTAAGATGATTGTGTTGTTAAAGAAGCAGTCAAAACAAGCAGGGAAAAGAGCTGTTCCTTCCGTAGAAATGTAAAAAAGCACATCAGACCACTGCAATTTGCTCATAGCACACTTGGCCTGGAACTTGGAAGCGAAGTGGTTGTTGCCATTGAGGAGAAACTAGAGACACTAGCCTGCCCTCATCCCAGATCTGTTTATGCTAACATGCATGACAATGGCCACAGCAGTTAGGAAGACAGCACAAACAGATCTGGGACCAGGCTAGTGAGACACTGCCGAGAGCTGATGTCAGACATGGCTCTGAATGGCTTGTCACTGTGTCTGGGCTCCATTGGTACACATACAGACCCTGCCTGGTTTAGTCATCAGGCAGTGATACAGCAATTGCTGCTTGCAGGTGCCATATGAAGCCAGCCTGTGTATGTCCTTGCATTCCTCTAAAGAATCAAAACTCACAGGAGAGATTTTAGCAGGCAACGCCAGCTCAATAACCTCTGCTGATGTGGAGGGAAAGAAGTTTTAAGTCAGATACTGTAGAGCCAGCATAACCCTTGTTGGGAGAATGCAACACTCAAATCATATTGTAGGTTACCCTCCCCTCTCTTTGGACTCAAAACAATCTGTACGATCTGGCAATATGGTAAAACCTCCAAGATAAGATTTGATGACACAAAGGGTGAGCCAGAAAACCAGAATCCTTGTATTGTAAGAGTACGCTTGCAAGAAAAAGCAGAAGAAGCAGCATCTCTCATCTTCTCCATCCCTCTATCTCTATCATCTCTCATCTTCTCCATCCCTCTATTTCTATCATCTCTCATCTTCTCCATCCCTCTGTCTCTATCATCTCCATCCCTCTATCTCTATCATCTCTCATCTTCTCCATCTCTCTGTCTCTAGCATCTCTCATCTTCTCCATCCCTCTATCTCTATCATCTCTCATCTTCTCCATCCCTCTATCTCTATCATCTCTCATCTTCTCCATCCCTCTATCTCTATCATCTCTAATCTTATCCATCCCTCCGTCACCAAAGTACGTTCATCTCTAGGAGACAGAACGCGTCTCCTTCCTGAGCGGTATAACGGATGCTTGGTTCCATGGTGTTTATACTTGCGTACTATTGTTTGTACAGATGAACATGGTACCTTCAGGTGTTTGGAAATTGCTCCCAAGGATGAACCAGACTTGTGGAGGTCTAATGACTCCAACCTAAGTGTATGTAAACTTCCGACTTCAACTGTACGTGAAACCCCCTCCCTGATGTAGGCTGTGTCCATGTCCGTCATGGAAGGAAAGATGAGAACTGGCAAACCTGGAATTTAGAAGTTATTTTCCTGTAACACTTGTTTTTTTTTCTTTTTCATGTTTTGGGGTAGCCCTCCATAGGCTACCCCTACCCTAGGCCTATTATAACAAAGTCTGGTTCAACAGCAATGCAAGTCAGTGTTTTTTATGCTGACGATTTTATGATATCATTACATTTTACTTGTATATATTGTTGTTAAAAAAACAACGACTGATTGGTTTTAATAAAAAAAAAAAAAAAAAAACAAGCAAACTTATTAGAATGATTCACTGTCCTGGTTTCATGGTGAGTACGTCCATGGTGCACATGCAAGGCAACTTCTAGTGAAGTGTGAATGCGATTTGTAAAATGGTTCCAATATGATAATAGAAAACATTATATTTGGGATGAGTATAAAGATGAGTGGACATTCTCCCTTTCTCTTTAATCTTTGTCCAGCTACTGTGAAAAGTTTAGATGTGCGTAAAACCTCTCCAGAGTCTGCGTTGTTTTAAAATTATATGCCCATGGAAGCAATTATGGTGCCTGTAACTGTATTTAGACATAGCCTATTGAACACAAGTTGTTGTTTCATTAAGTTTAGAATGTGATGTGAATTATTCGCTTTTTAGGCCTTATCAATAATGTATTCTTGCTTATTGACTAAGTTTGGCATGTTCATGCTCAGCCGTAATGCATTTTACAGTAGGCCTAGCCCCTACATCAGTGTGAACGCTATGTACATATTTCCACATTGAAGCCATGCAATCGCTTAGAAACAATGTGGACTGCAAACAGGTTCAAGTTAACATATTTAGCAAAGATGGGATAGGTCTACATTTTGTTATTTTGTTTCTAGAAGCTGTTTAACAAACTATAATGGAATAACATTAGAATTGGGATTGATTTCAAGGCAATGCATAAAAGACTGTAAATACACAACTTGAAGTAACCACATATTTAGCTACGGAGCACGTGGCGCCGATAATTGTGAAAGTAGCTCAAATATTTGACACACTCCCAAACCTGCCAGCTCTTAGATTTACCAATGTGTTAGGTTGGTTAAAACGGAGCCCCCTGAGTCCACAGACAGCACACAGGTCAGACACACACACACACACACACACACACACAGCTCTCATTGTGCCAGCACTAAGGAGCTTCTGGCACTACTATTGTTTGGTAGAGGTGAGAGATTGGAGGTCTAAGAGTTACATACACAACCGGTAAAATGTTTTAGAACACCTACTCATTCAAGGGTTTTTTTTTTTTTTTTTTTTTACTATTTTCTACATTGTAGAATAATAGTGAAGACATCAACACTTTGAAATAACACATATGGAATCATGTAGTAACCAAAAAATCGAAGCAAAATATATTTGAGATACCTCAAATAGCCACCCTTTGCCTTGATGACACCTTTGCACACTCTTGACAATCTCTCAACCAGCTTCAGCTGGAATGCTTTTCCAAGTCTTGAAGGACATCCCACATATGCTGAGCAGTTATTGGCTGCTTTTCCTTCACTCCGCCGTCCGACTCATCCCAAACCATCTCAATTGGGTTGAGGTCGGGGGATTGTGGAGGCCAGGTCATCTGATGCAGCACTCCACTCTCCTTCTTGGTCAAATAGCCCTTACAAAGCCTGGAGGTGTGCTGGGTCATTGTCCTGTTGAAAAACAAATTATAGTTCACTAAGCCCAAACCAGATGGGATGGCGTATCACTGCAGAATGCTGTAGTAGCCATGCTGGTTAAGTGTGCCTTGAATTCTAAATAAATCACAGACAGTGTCACCACCAAAGCACCCCCACACCATAACACCTCCTCCATGCTTTACGGTGGGAAATACACATGCGGAGATCATCCGTTCACCCACACCGCATCTCACAAAGACACGGCGGTCGGAACCATAAAATATTAAATTTGGACTCCAGACCAAAGGATACATTTCCACCGGTCTAATGTCCATTGCTCATGTTTCTTGGCCCAAGAAAGTATATTTTTCTTCATGGTGTCCTTTAGTATTGGTTTCTTTGCAGCAATTCGACCATGAAGGTCTGATTCACGCAGTCTCCTCTGAACAGTTGATGTTGAGATGTGTCTGTTACTTGAACTCTGTGAAGCATTTATTTGGGCTGCAATTGCTGAGGCTGGTAACTCTAATGAACTTATCCTCTGCAGCAGAGGTTACTCTGGGTCTTTCATTCCAGTGGCGGTCCTCATGAGAGACAGTTTCATCATAGCGCTTTATGGTTTTTGTGACTGCACTTGAAGAAACCTTTAAAGTTCTTGACATTTTCCGGATTGACTGACCTTCATGTCTTAAAGTAATGATGGACTGTTGTTTCTCTTTGCTTATTTGAGCTGTTCTTGCCATAATATGGCAACTGATTGGCTCAAACGCATTAAGAAGGAAAGAAATTCCACAAATTCCCTTTTAAGAAGGCACCTGTTAATTTAAATGTATTCCAGGTGACTACCTCATGAAGCTGGTTGAGAGAATGCCAAGAGTGTGCAAAGCTGTCATCAAGGCAAAGGGTGGATATTTGAAGAATCTCAAATCTAAAATGTACTTAGATTTGTTTAACACTTTTTTGGTTACTACATGATTTCATGTGTGTTATTTCATAGTTTTGATGTCTTCACTATTATTCTACAATGTAGAAAATAGTAAAAATAAAGAAAAACTCTTGAATGAGTAGGCGTTCTACAACTTTAGGCCGGTAGAGTATCTAGGTTCTGAATTTTTGTCCCTGCTAGATGTATAGGTTTACAGGGCACAAGACATCAAACAATGGAGTCGTTAGTTCGACTGTACCTGAAGAACTGAAAACGTCCTCCAATGTTGACCTGACTGAGCGATAGCATGCTGCGCAGGATGAATAAAATCCACAATGTACATTTGTTTTCATTGGTGACAAATAGCATAACATTGCAGCTGAACTATGAGAGCGCTTACACATTTAGACTAAGACTGCAGAGCTTAAAGAGACGCTTAGAGAAGAGCAGCCATGTGTAGCTGTCCCAGTGTGGATGTCTCTCTCAAGACATGAATTTGTTTGGGTTAGGTTAAGGTGTGGAAAAGTAAGAGGTATCAGCTACCAGACTGGGTTGGATAGCAGCCTGGTCCCTCTGTCACAATCAATCAGCATATCCATCGCAGCTCTGTGGTGATAGCCAGTCCAGATCCAGTGTGAGCACCAGATATAGCCTAATGGGGCCCATGCTGTGGATGGAAGTGGCAGCGTTCAGTACTATTGTTGCACTGCTCAAACTGTATGTTTTGACTGAGCTGGGTGTTGTGACTGACTGACTGACTAACTGGGCTAAAGGTTTCGCTCTTTCACACACTACATGGCCAAAAGTGTCGTCGAACATGTCATTCCGAAATCATGGGCATTCATATGGAGTTAGTCCCCCCTTTGCTGCTATAACAGCCTCCGCTCTTCTGGGAAGGCTTTCCACTAGATGTTGGAACATTGCTGCGGGGACTTGCTTCCATTCAGCTACAAGAGAGTTAGTAAGGTCGGGCACTGATGTTGGGCGACTAGGCCTGGCTCGCAGTCGCTGTTCCAATTCATCTAAAAGGTGTTCTAAAAGGTGTTCAATGGGGTTGAGGTCAGGGCTCTATGCAGGCCAGTCAAGTTCTTCCACATCGATATTGACAATCAATTTCTGCGTGGACCTCGCTTTGTGCACGGGGGGATTGTCATGCTGAAACAGGAAAGGGCCTTCCCCAAACAGGAGCAGCTCTACTGCAGCAGGGCAGAAATTTGGCCAAATGACTTGTTGAAAAGGTGGCATCCTATGAAGACACCACGATGAAAGTCACTGTGCTCTTCAGTAAGGCCATTCTACTGCCAATTTTTGTGTATGGAGATTGCGTGGCTGTGTGCTCGATTCTATACACCTGTCAGCAACGGGTGTGGCTGAAATAGCCGAATCCACTAATTTGAAGGGGTGTCCACATACTTTGAATATATAGCGTATGTATTCTTCTATCTTTCCCTTTCTCTCTCTCTCTCTCTCTCTCTCCCTTTCTCCCCATCTGTCTTTTCCCTCCAATGATCTTTGGGTGGATCAATATTTCTGTATTTCTGACAGGAGCAGAATAAATACGTGTGTGATAGGTCAAACCAGGGGATCAGCTGTGTATATTCAGAGCTATGGCCTAATATCGGGAGCCTCAGGGCTCTAAAAGTCTACTGTGCTCACTGGTCATGTATCTATCTGTTGCAGAAGGGATTAAGTCATGTATATGAATGTAAAGGCTGTTCCCATGTTTGTATCATTCAGAGAGGTACATGTAGACTGATGGGCTATCTCAGTGCGATCACAATACTCAGTGTGACCACAATACTCAAGTCCAGCAGTTTAGTAGAAATACACACACTTGTTATTTTCTATACCTACTACATCCCCTTAACACACACTAACACATAAATCACACACACATTCACCCAAAGTCACCCAGACACACACACCATCCCAGGGGATAAAAGTATACTGTAGTTTGTAGACCAATCCTTTTCAAAGGGGTTCAACATCTTCCCTTGGTAGCCAGGGCAGACTGACAGCCCTCCACAGATCTTTCTCTAATGAGAGATTCACTGTCAGCAGACAGGCAGAGAGAATGCCCCGACAGCAGAAACTAACAGAGTAGAGTTTGATGCACTCGCTACTTTCTACCTGTACTGTCTCTGCATGCTGGCTCAGCATTTGTTCGTAGCTGATACCCTATAAGGTCTTCATCTTGGGAGACTGCACTGTGGAAAAGGTCCAATGATAGGCCTACTACTTCATAACTTTGAGCCATTGGTTCAACCTGATCCACTGCATGCCTGCTAACTGATATTGTCAGATGAAGCAAAACTATTGGTCTGAAGTACTGGGTAAAATATTGGTATGAGAAAGACTTATGCATGTCTCCTTAGAGCAGGCCACCTTCTGTACATCAGTGTCCCCACAGGCCGGTGTGCCTTTACTATGTTGGCGGGATCCGTATGATGTTCTACCCCTTAAAGTGAAACACAATAAAAATCATTCATTTTCCATTAGCGTTATTTTGTTGTGCTGTGAATGGATTTGACACGGCTGCCTGCAGTCCTGTGTCCTCCGGTGGAAAGGGAAGCGACTCACATTATTGGTCGGCTCTGCTAACTGCTCTGTCAGCACATAGTGATAGGGGGAAATAATGGTTTCCGAAAAAACCCTCCCTCGCTTCCAAGAAAATTGACCATGGATTACATAAAATGTCTCATTGTGGCTTGTTTCGCCTCTCCTAGCCAACAGTGATGGCTATCAGGATATTTGGTTGGAAAAGTCTACCGATTTCCACACCTCAGTAAATTGAATCTCTCTTCTGTTACAAATGTCTCAAAGTAGTTCTGAGTAGAACCACATAATTATAGAGTGTCACAGTCTGCAGTCAGAGGCTCCCAGAGGCAGAAGGATGCCCATGCATGTCTGGACCACGAGGATGATCTCACTGGTAAAACTCTCTCTCCCAAGACTCTTTGCTGCACATCTGGGACACATTACTGGGGCAAACACAAAGAATATCAAGGCCTTGTTGTGTGTATCAATATGTCGCACTCCACCCCTTGTCCCCTACCCAATCGATGCAGGTTACAAACCCCTACATCTTCTCACACACCTACTGTGTTACTCCTCTCCTAGTGGGAAGAGACCACGTTGATACAAAACAGGTACAGTGATACAGTAACTGAATTTAAGATGGCGCCGTAGAACATGGCTGACATTTTACATTCTCCCAACCAATTGTGCAATTTTGTTAGCTATTTTGTTCGTTTTTTAGCGTAACTTATTTTTTAACTTATTGTGTACATAATGTTGCTGCTACCGTCTCTCATGACAAGATAATAACTTCTGGACATCGGAACAGCGATTTCTCACCACGGACTGGAAGAAACTTTTTCCTTTGACGAGTCCGATGAGAAGGATACACTGCTTTCACTGGAACAGGCCCAGATCTCAGCCTTTTGCGTGAAGAACAGACGCAGGAAAAGTGGCCGCAGATCGGGCAGCATTCTGAGAATCCGTAGGCGGGCTAGTAAACTCCCACTGCCATCCGTTCTCCTTGCTAACGTGCAATCATTGGAAAATAAAATAGTTTACCTACAAATAAGATTATCCTACCAACGGGACATTAAAAACTGTAATATCTTATGTTTCACCGAGATGTGGCTGAACGACGATACGGACAATATAGAGCTAGCGGGATTTTCCATGCACCGGCAGAACAGAGACGCTACCTCTGGTGGGGGTGTGTGTCTATTTGCCAATAACAGCTGGTGCACAATGTCTAATATTAAATAAGTCTTGAGGTATTGCTCGCCTGAGGTAGAATACCTTATGATAAGCTGTAGACCACAATATCTACCAAGATATTTCTAATCTCTATTATTCGTAGCCATCTATTTACCACCACAGACGAAGCTGGCACTAAGAACGCATTCAACCAACACTATGAGACCAAAAGCAAAGAAGAAAATGTTAATTCTGAAGTGGTGCTCCTAGTAGCCGGGGACTTTAATGCAGGCAAACTTAAATCAGTTTTACCACATTTTTACCAGCATGTAACATGTGCAACCAGAGGGAAAGAAATTCTAGACCACCTTTACTCCACACACAGAGATGCATACAAAGCTCTCCTCCGCCCTCCATTTGGCAAATCTGATCATAATTATATCCTCCTGGTTCCTGCTTACAAGCAAAAACTAAGCAGGAAGTACCAGTGACTCGCTCAATACGGAAGTGGTCAGATGACGCGAATGCGAGACTACAGGAATGTTTTGCTAGCACAGACAAAAATATGTTCCGGGATTCATCCAATGGCATTGAGGAATACACCACCTCAGTCATCGGCTTCATCAATAAGTGCATCGATGACGTCGTCCCCACAGTGACTGTACATACATATCCCAACCAGAAGCCATGGATTACAGGCAACATCCGCATCGAGTTAAAGGTGTTACGTACACCTCTGTGAAGAGGGAATGCAACACCCTGCTACAACTCAACTCTCCGTGAAACAAAAGAGGTATGAACTGTAGGTGCGAGTAAGGATGACAAAAAGGCAGAATTGACCACTTACTAGGATTTATTTCCTTTACACGGTAATATGGGGAAAGGGGGCAGGACGGAACCAAAGCAAAGAAAGTAAATGTCAAAGCTCCCCCTCTCCTATCTAACCTGCCTACCCACTACTTACCTAACTTAGCACTACCTGGTGCACTAACCAAAATACAGGGGGTGGTCCGCCCAGGTCTTACCTAGTGTGCCTAGACAGTGAATACACTACGGGTATATGTATGCCCGCGGACCTCTTGCCTAAGCACTCCCAAAGTGCCTTCTCCTTCCCCCCTGGGTACAAATGAAACAGAATAACAAACAATCCACTTCACAACAAAACTGAGAAAACTAACTCAGGTCACTAAAGAAGTTCTGACAAAGCAACAAACACAGAACATAGCAAAGCTGCTACCAACAACAACTAACACAGTGCATACTCACGACCAACATGCTATAACCCCTCAGCCATAAACCTCTCTCTCAGCAATGATCTATATAACATTCAATCTCAGCCTACAATGATCTCTCTCTTACTCTCTCTTCTGAACAGAACACTGGCTTTTATATTTTCAAGTGGCAATGGTAATTAGAAACAGCTGATTCTTGACGAGGGGGCGGGGTGAGCTCTCCAATCATCAATTGGGGCCGACCAATCAGTTGCTTGGGGAGAAATTCCAGGAAGCCATCTCCTGAAACACACTCAAATAGAAACTACCACAGAAACTGGGGAACGTAACAAAAGGCTAGAGCTGCCGCTATCAAGGAGTGGGAGACTAATCCAGACGCTTATAAGAAATCCCGCTATGCCCTCAGACAAACCATCAAACAAGTAAAGCATCAATACAGGATTAAGATTGAATCCTACTGCACCGGCTCTGGCGCTCGTCGGATGTGGCAGGGCTTGAAAACTATTACAGACTACAAAGGGAAACCCAGACGCGAGCTGCCCAGTGACGCAAGCCTACCAGCCGAGCTAAATGCCTTTTATGCTCGCTTCAAGGCAAGCAACACTGAAGAATGCACGAGTGCACCAGCTGTTCTGGATGACTGTGTGATAATACTCTCGGTAGCCGATGTGAGCAAAATCTTTTAACAGGTCAACATCAACATTCACAAAGCCGCTGGGCCAGATGGATTACCAGGATGTGTACTCAAAGCATGCGCGGACCAACTGTCAAGTGTCATCATTGGCATTTTCAACCTCTCCCTGACCGAGTCTGTAATACCTACATGTTTCAAGCAGAGCACCATAGTCCCTGTGCCCAAGGAAGCAAAGGTAACCTGCCTAAATGACTACCGCCCCATGGCACTCACATCGGTAGCCATGAAGTGCTTTGAAAGGCTGGTCATAACCCACTCCAATTCGCATACCGCCCCAACAGGTCCACAGATGACCTGTGTGAGAATGCTATTAATTGACTACAGCTCAGCGTTCAACACCATAGTGCACACAAAGCTCATCACTAAGCTAAGGACTCTGGGACTAAACACCTCCCTCTGCAACTGGATCCTGGACTTCCTGACGGGCCATCCCCAGGTGGTAAGAGTAGGCAACAACACGTCTGTCATGCTGATCCTTAACACTGGGGCCCCTCAGGGGTGTGTACTTAGTCCCCTCCTGTTCTCCCTGTTCACCCATAACTGTGTGGCCAAACACGACTCCAGCACCATCATTAAGTTTGCTGATGACACAACAGTGGTAGGCCTGATCACTGACAATTACGAGACGGTCTATAAGGAGGAGGTCAGAGAACTGGCAGTATGGTGCCAGGACAACAACCTCTCCCTCAGTGTGAGCAAGACAAAGGAGCTTATCGTGGACTACAGGAAAAGGCAGGCCGAACAGGCCCCCAGCAACATCGACGGGGCTGTAGTGGAGCGGGTCGAGAGTTTCAAGTTCCTTGGTTTCCACATCACCAACGAACTAACATGGTCCAAACATACCAAGACAGTCAAGAAGAGGGCACGACAAAACCTTTTCCCTCTCAGGAGACTAAAAAGATTTGGTATGGGTCCCCAGATCCTCAAAAGGTTCTACAGCTGCACCATCGAGAGCATCCTGACCGGTTGCATCACCGCCTGGTATGGCAACTGCTCGGCATCTGACCGTAAGGCGCTACACAGAGTAGTGTGAACGGATCAGTACATCACTGGGGCCAAGCTTCCTGCCATCCGGGACCTATATAATAGGCGCTGTCAGAGGAAAGCCCATAAAATTGCCAGAGACTTCAGTCACCCAAGTTATAGACTGTTTCCTCTGCAACCACACGGCAAGCGGTACCGGAGCGCCAAGTCTAGGACTAAAAGGCTCCCCCAACAGCTTCCACCCCCAAGCCATACGACTGTTGAACAATTAATAAAATCGCCACCAGACAATTTACATTGACCCCCCCTTTTGTACACTGCTGCTACTCGCTGTTTATTATCTATGCATAGTCACTTCACCCCTACCTACATGTACAAATTACCTCAACTAACCTGTACCTCGGCACACTGACTCAGTACCTGTATGTAGCCTCGTTATTGTTGCTCTTATTGTGTTACTTTTTATTATTATTTTTTACTTTAGTCTAATTGGAAAATATTTTCTTAACTCTTCTTGAACTGCATTGTTGGTTAAGGGCTTGTAAGTAAGCATTTCACTGTAAGGTCTACACTTGTTGTATTCGGCGTGTGTGACAAGTAAAGTTTGATTTGATTTGAATCCCACATTCACTAGACATGGCCACTCACTATTCACTATATTTCTCAGAAACAGAGACAAACAGACAGAGAGTGAGTGACAATCACAAAGACAGAGAGAGACAGGTCTGGACACTGAGAGAGACAGGTCTGGACGCTGGGACAGCCAGCAGGTATCTGAGGGACAGGGGATCGAGCTGGGAGAAACATGACATCACAGCAGCCAGTATCAATGATGCCTATCGATTCCTCTGCTTCCTCCTGGGGATGCTTCCATCAATGGAGCTCAGCTTTTGAGGAATTTAACATTCGTCTTTAATCTTTATTTGATATAGTGTATACAGTATATTTAGTGTATGTACTTTTCAATTCAATGTGTACACTGTTAGGTTAAATTTAGAATTCTGTATTTTGGTTTCTGGGCAAAAATGAAAATTACTTCAACATAAAAAGGGTAAGACTTTCTGTGAGCAAAAGAGAAACTAACCGGAGGCTGTGTCAAGTGTTATCATTTCATTAGAATGTTTTATGCTAGAGCGAGCTAATCAAACAAAATTCTGGCTGCCAAGAAAAGGTAACCTCATTCATATTCACATATTCATTTATATTCCATAAATGGAATCAGATTTAAGTGAAATACTCTGGGAGAGTTTGGCAGCACTGTCACTAACTGTCTCTTTGTTTATTTCACCGGTGAATCCTTTCGGCTAAGTAGGGGTCTTAAAAAGAAACGGACATGCAGTATAGTAGCTTAACATCAAGGGAAGAAAAGGTACGGTCTGAAATATATTGAGGGGAAAAAAAATGAATTCTTTATGATTCAACTGCAACACCTATGAGTTGACCCTTTCGTACGCCTTGAGGTATACAGCACAAAAGCCAATTGCTGGACCTTTCTGACAAAGAGCAACTTTCAACTGCTGTCCCATCTGGACGATTCTGCTTGGGATACTGGGATTGTGTCACAGAAGTTAAGGACGGCATGGTCGGCATGAAAGGCCTCGTTAGATATGGTTGAGTTATGTGCATTAACAGTTTATAGTGATGTGTTTTTTTTCTCTCATGGAAGTATTTCCAGTGACTATCAATCCTTCTATTCTATAGTTTGGAGGGTCTGAACACTTCCCGAACACCAATATGCAGGGACAACATAGCTAAAAAGACATACATTACACATGTCTATGCTAAGGACATAGCAGATAGATCCAGTAAGGTAATAATAATCTCCTGTAGAGCATATGATGTTCGTACATCACTCAATATTGGTCATCCAGACTTGAGAATACAAGTTTTAAAACTGTGAGCAAGTCTGATGCTTCAACAAATAACCGGCCCTTCTTACCGAAGTCCAACTGTGATTTCATTGATTTTGAATGCTTGGTCAGGGGAAAGCTGGCCGAAACATTCATGAAAACAACTACTGAACGTAAGGATCCCAATCCTGGGTCTTTCCTCAGGACCTATCAGTGGTGAATGGATGGATAGAGCAGACAGAGATAGACCACAGAGAACTAGCGTGGTTCTACAGGGACTGGTAGACTACAGCATGTAGGAAGGGGTTTAACAGCAGCTATCAGACTGGGTTGGATAGCAGCTCGGTCCCTCTGTCACTTCTTTCCAATCAATCAGCCTATCCATCACGGCTCTGTGGTGGTTGCCAGGGATACTGTTTTTCTAGAAGTGATTAGCACAGCTGTGGCTGGACTCCCACTGTGTCAGGACGGAGACGCGCACGCACACACGCGCACACACACACACACACACACGCGCACACACACACATCTACCTCTCCAGAGCAGAGTGGGACTCCCAAGGTGGGAAGAGGAAGATAATGAAAAGTGGAACGTTTAGGCCACCCGAACGAAAAAGTGAAGGGGCCTGCAGCTCAAACCCACATTGGTGGGGGCTAATACAGAGTACACACAGGGTACGTACATCCTTTTTAATTGTTGTGTAGCCAGTATTTCCACCCTAGATTGTAAGTAAACCCAGCGTCCTTGAATTCAGCAGTGTAGCAGCTGCACACAGGTGATATTGTCATTAGTTGTGAAGAATAAATAGATAAACACGGACAGGACAGGAGTTACTTTGTTACATTATAGACATCTCAATGTGACAAACGAAAAGGAGGCAGTGTATAAAGCCGCCAATTCCCCTACAGATTAACCCTGACATTACACGGAACCAGGCATCTACACATAAACCATTACTTAACACTCTACAAGGCACAACAAATATTTAAAATACAATATTCAACCCACAAGATCCACGGATAAGTCCATAAATAGCATTCACATAGTTGGATCCCCTGGCAGTGATAAAACAGCCAAATCCCCTGCAGATGAACCCTTTGACATTACATGGAACCAGGCATCTACACATAAAGCATTACTCAGCACTCCACAAGGCACAATGCATATTTAAAATACAAGATTCAACCCACAAAATCCAGGATAAGTCCATAAATAGCATTCACATAGTTGGATCCCCTGCCTACAGTTACCCAAAAAGCACTAATAACACATCACATTTCTCAGCAGGAAATTCTGCAGCTTTATAAACCAGACAAACACATTTCTCTTTCTATTCAGACTATGGAATCTGTTTTGGGGGCCTGTGCCTACAGTATGCCTCCCTCCATTTCTTCAGAGCTCTTTCTCCAGCTGCCAAGCGGAGATAACAAAAGCACTGGATCCTGAGGAGGATGGCAGATGGCAGGATGGCGCTGTGGCAGAGCCAATGGGCTGTCATCCACCGTACACCCTCATTACCATAACAAAGTGTGTTTATCACACAGATTTCAAATCGCATTACAAAAACCTCTCCATCCATCCGCCATCTGAAAAAAAAGGGGACTTAAGATCTTCTGGGTGTTAATATTGACATTTCACCACGCTAGTTAAAAAACATTTCATTTTAGACAGCTTGACAGATATGAAAGGGAAAGGGAAACTAAGGTAATGCAGTTCTGTGACGCGACTAAAGACAGCTTGGCTTGCCTACTCCAGATACTTGATTCCACATCCATTCATAAGCCAAGTACAAAAAACATTTATATCACTGGGCGAAAAGGGTCAATATCAGGGGACATCTTTATATATACTTTATATATGTATATATATACTATCCTGAAATCTGACATTTTATTTGATATAAGGACTAGACCTGCTCCAGATATGCATGTTCTTAATTCCATATATGGAGCTAAGATATTCTCCATTGTAACGGCTGTCATATTCTTCCTCCTCCTCGGACGAGGAGAGGCGAGAAGGATCGGACCAATATGCGGAGTGGTTAGTGCTCATAATGATTTATTATAACGAAAATTGAACACTGAAATACAAAACAAATAAACGAAGTGCAGAAAACCGATACAGTACCGTGTGGTGCAACAAACACAGACACAGAAACAAACACCCACAAAACACACGTGAAACCCCGGCTGCCTAAGTATGATTCTCAATCAGGGACAACGATTGACAGCTGCCTCTGATTGAGAATCATACCAGGCCGAACACAAAATCCCAACATAGAAAATCCCACCCACCCAACTCACAAACCCACCCAACTCACGGCCTGACCAACTAAATAAATACAAGACAAAGGAAAACAGGTCAGGAACGTGACATCCATAATGTGACAGTTTCTTCATGTATCCAATCCAGACCTCAGAAATCTCCCAATACCGTGAGTCCAGCGGGTGAGATGCCTTCAAGACACGCCCCTGATGTGTGTGCACCCGCTCACATATTTGTAGAATATTTTAACTTCGGAAAGGGCATGTGTCCACATGCTGACATATCTAAGCCTTTATACCTAGGCATGAACGAATCCACATACTTTCAGAAATGTATCACATCTATAGTCATTACCTGATCATTTACGGAGGCGTATTAAAAAATATATATCATCATTTCAATAGATATCCTTACATATGTAATATTCGCCGTCATGTGTCTGATTGAAAATGGGCTAAATCCGACTCATGATCAATGTCCAGCGCCCACATTTTTGACCTGGTCATGCGCTGAAAATCATTGTGCTTCTTCACATGAAAGTGACATTGCTGAGCATTCATTTGCACCGTATTCAGTAAAAGGCTACAAGGCATGGAAAGGCAAACACTGTCATATTTAATCCAAAGCACATCTCTGTTATATCAGTTGAAATGCAGCACAGCAAATCCAGAGCTCCAATCACAACACATGTTCTCTGTAAAGTTGCAAACGTAGGGCAATCTTTGCTAAAACATGATTGTTTATTTTTTTTACAGAAAACAAAAGTTGCACAACCTCAATACCCCCTGCCTGCCCTGTTTGTTATGTACGATGGATGCAGAAAGGGTCGTCAGCGGTGCCGGCGGAAGTCCATCACAGACCCAACGTGGTAGTTTTGGTTTGTGATCCACTCCAAACTGTCAATGCATAGATCATGAATCAAAATTGTGTCGATATTGCAAGAAAATATTGATATTTCACATTACTATACCACAAGGTAGCTAGCTACTCTACCTGCTTCATTCATTCATATTCATGTTTTTTACCCCTTTTAGTGATATCCAATTGGTAGTTACAGTCTTGTCCCATCGCTGCAACTCCTGTACGGACTTGGGAGAGGCGAAGGTCGAGAGCCGTGCGTCCTCAGAAACACGACGCCGCCAAGCCGCACTGCATCTTGAGACACTGCACGCTTAAACCGAAAGCCAGCCGCACCAACGTGTTGGAGGAAACACTGTACAGCTGGCCACAAGGAGTCGCTAGCGCGGGATGGGACAAGGACATACCAGTCGGCCAAGCCCTCCCCTAACCCGGACGGAGGGCAAACTGTGCGCCACCTCATGGGTCTCCCAGTCACGGCCAGCTGCGACACAGCCCGGGATCGAATCTGTAGTGATGCCTCTAGCACTGCGATGCAGTGCCTTAGACCGCTGGGCCACTCGGGAGGCTCACTACCTGCTTCATTCATGATGAGAAAACTAACTGGAACAAGCTAGCTAGCCAAGTTGCTAGCTAGCTAGCTAGCTACAGCAAGTTAGATAGCACTGTAGCTATCTTATATTAAACAGTAATACAACATATGCTCAACCTTTTTAAAATGTTATCTGTAACCTTGCTTGAGGCTTGATGGGGGTAAAAAAAAAGGGAAAGAAAATGTCTTTATTTGTTAGCTAGGCTACCAGTTAGCGTTTACCCCGCTATCAAGCCCAGCTAGCTAGCCCTACTGGCTGCTGGCCATATTAGCTAACATTCTTGATTCTAGTTACTAAGATAAATAAAACATATCAAATTAGCTACTCACTTTAGCGTTAACTTCTTTGAAGTATTTTCTGAACAGCTTCTCACTTCTTTGTTTCTCCAGTTGTCAGTTCGACCACACACACCACCAAACTCATGTATTGCACCCAAACACAAAAATGACATTTAGAACTTTACAGCAGAAAATACATGATTCTTGTTACTACAGTAGGCTACCAGTTGCAATGCTTTTAGCTTGTGGTTTGCGCGTGCCTTTATACAGATGCAATACAAAAAGTTTAGCTAGTGTCTGAAATAAATATATGGATTTAAAATTTGTCAAATTGTTGAACATGTCTTCAAAGCTCAAATAAGCATCAGAAATTGTTCTTATTTAGCCTATCAAAAAACCTATCAAGATCCTGATATGGACCTCAGTCAATATGCATTGTATGTAAACAGCCATGCAATCTCCATAAACAAACATTGGCAGTAGAATGGCCTTACTGAGGAGTTCAGTGAATTGCAACGTGGCACCGTCACAGGATGCCAAGTTTTCAACAAGTCAGTTCGTCAAATTTCTGCCCTACATGAGTCAACTGTAAGTGCTGTTATTGTGTAAACTTCTAGGAGCAACAATGTCTCAGCTGCGAAGTGATACGCCACACAAGCTCACAGAATGGGGCCGCTGAGTGCTGAAGCACGTATCGCGTAAAAATCGTCTGTCCTCATTTGCAACACTCACTACCGAGTTCCAAACTGCCTCTGGAAGCAACATCAGCAAAATAACTGTTAGTCGGGAGCTTCATGAAAGGGGTTTCCATGGCAGAGCAGCCGCACACAAGCCTATGATCACCATGCGCAATGCCAAGCTTCGGCTGGAGTCCGACGGACAAATCTGGGTTTGGCGGATCCTAGGAGAACGCTACCTGCCCGAATGCATAGTGCCACCTGTAAAGTTTGGTGGAGGAGGAATAAAAGTCTGGGGCTGTTTTTCATTGTTCGTGCTAGGCGCCTTAGTTCCAGTGAAAGGAAATCGTAACACTACAGCATACAATGACATTCTAGATTATTCTTTGGTTCCAACTTTGTGGCAACAGATTGGGGAAGGCCCTTTCCTGTTTCAGCATGACAACGTCCCCGTGCACAAAGCGAGCTCCATACAGAAATGGTTTGTCGAGATCGGCGTGGAAGAACTTGACTGGCTTGTACAGAGCCCTGACTGGCTTGTACAGAGCCCTGACCTCAACCCCATTGAACACCTTTGGGATGAATTGGAACACTGACTGCGAGGCAGGCCTAATTGCCCCAACATCAGTGTCCTACCTCACTAATGCTCTTGAGCTGAATGTAAGCAAGTCCCTGTAGCAATGTTCCAACATCCAGCAGAAAGCCTTCCCAAAAGAGTGGAGCTTGTTATAGCAGCAAAGGGGGGACCAACTCCATATTAATGCTCATGATTTTGGAATGAGATGTTCAATGAACAGGTGTCCACATACTTTTGTTCATGTAAACTCAGCAAAAAAAGAAACGTCCCTTTTTCAGGACCCTGTCTTTCAAAGATAATTCGTAAAAATCCAAATACCTTCACAGATCTTCATTGTAAAGGGTTTAAACACTGTTTCTCATGCTTGTTCAATGAAATATAAACAATTGAGGAACATGCACCTGTGGAAAGGTCGTTAAGACACTAACAGCTTACAGACGGTAGGCAATTAATGTCACAGTTATGAAAACTTAGGACACTAAAGAGGCCTTTCTACTCACTCTGAAAAACACCAAAAGAAAGATGCCCAGGGTCCCTGCTCATCTGTGTGAACGTGCCTTAGGCATGCTGCAATGGGCATGAGGACTGCAGATGTGGCCAGGGAAATAAATTGCAATGTCCATACTGTGAGATGCCTAAGACAGCGCTACAGGGAGACAGGATGGACAGCTGATCGTCCTCGCAGTGGCAGACCACGTGTAAAAACACCTGCACAGGATCGGTACATCCGAACATCACACCTGCGGGACAGGTACAGGATTGCAACAACAACTGCCCGAGTTACACCAGGAACGCACAATCCCTTCATCAGTGCTCAGACTGTCCGCAATAGGCTGAGAGAGGCTGGACTGAGGGCTTGTAGGCCTGTTGTAAGGCAGGTCCTCCCCAGACATCACCGGCAACAACGTCGCCGGAAAAAACTGTAAAAAGTGCTCTTCACTGACGAGTCGCGGTTTTGTCTCACATGGGGTGATGGTCGGATTTGCGTTTATCGTCGAAGGAATGAGCGTTAAACCGAGGCCTGTACTCTGGAGCGGGATCGATTTGGAGGTGGATGGTCCGTCATGGTCTGGAGCAGTGTGTCACAGCATCATCGGACTGAGGTTGCTGTCATTGCAGGCAATCTCAACGCAGAGCACATCTTGGACCTGTTGGATCGGAGGGTGAGGGCTAGTGCCATTCCCCGCAGAAATGTCTGGGAACTTGCAGGTGCCTTGGTGGAATAGTGGGGTAACATCTCACAGCAAGAATTTGCAAATCTGGTGCAGTCCATGAGGAGTAGATGCACTGCATTACTTAAAACCTCTCTGGGGTAGGTGGGACGCAATCGTCCCACCTGGCCAATAGCCAGGGAAAATACAGAGCGCCATATTCAAATAAAATGATATAAAAATCTAACTTTCATTAAATCACACATGTAAGATACCAAATTAAAGCTACACTCGTTGTGAATCCAGCCAACATGTCAGATTTCAAAAAGGATTTTTGGCGAAAGCATAAGATGCTATTATTTGATGATAGCACAACAGTAAACAAAGAGAGTAGCATATTTCAACACTGCAGGCACGACACAAAACGCAGAAATAAAAATATAATTCATGCCTTACCTTTGACGAACTTCTTTTGTTGGCACTCCAATATGTCCATTATGTCCCATAAACATCACAAATGGTCCTGTTGTTCGATTAATTCCGTCGATATATATCCAAAATGTCAATTTATTTGGCGCGTTTCATCCAGAAAAACACAGCTTCCAACTTGCGCAACGTCACTACAAAATATCTCAAAAGTTACATGTAAACTTTACCAAAACATTTCAAACTACTTTTGTAATACAACGTTAGGTATTTTTAAACGTTAATAACCGATCAAATTGAAGACGGGATGATCTATGTTCAATACAAAAAGAAAACAAACTGACGCAACTTTTCTGGTAATGTGCCTCTCTCAAACAATTTACTTCAAGTGACCCTCATTTAAGATGGCCGTACTTCTTCATTACACAAAGGAAAAACCTCAACCAATTTCCAAAGACCGGTGACATCCAGTGGAAGCGGTTGGTGTCCCAATGAAAACTCATTGGTGTCCCAATGAAAACTCATTGAAAAGACAGTGACCTCAACAAAAAAAAGAATTCTGAATGGTTTGTCCTCGGGGTTTTGCCTGCTACATAAGTTCTGTTATACTCACAGACATGATTCAAACAGTTTTAGAGACTTCAGAGTGTTGTCTATCCAAATCTACTAATAATATGCATATCTTATATTCTGGGGATGAGTAGCAGGCAGTTGAATTTGGGCATGCTATTTATCCAAAAGTGAAAATGCTGCCCCCTACCCCGAAGAAGTTAATGCAGCTGGTGGCCACACCAGATACTGACTGTTACTTTTGTTCAGGGACACATTATTCAATTTCTGTTAGTCACATGTCTGTGGAACTTGTTCAGTTCATGTCTCAGTTGTTGAATCGTGTTATGTTGATACAAATATTTACACATGTAAAGTTTGCTGAAAATAAACAGTAAACAGCAGTTGACAGTGAGAGGATGTTTCTTGTTTTGCTGAGTTTATTGTATCTTGAATCTGCAGAGAACACAGATATGTGATGTATACAGTCAGTATTTGTCAACATGAAGAGAGAAAATAGGATGTCTAATATCTCAGAATATTGAATGAGTCCATATCTGGCAATAGGAAATGTCCATATTATAACAAAGCAAAAATGGGTTTTTCGAGAAACAGAATCTGAAATATCACATTTACAGTTGAAGTTAGAAGTTTAGCCTGAGCCAAATACATTTAAAGTTAGGTTTTCACAATTCCTGACATTTAATCAGAGTAAAAAATCCCTGTCTTAGGTCAGTTAGTATCACCACTTTATTTGAAGAATCTGAAATGTCAGAATAATATTTGAGTGAATTATTTATTTTAGCTTTATTTATTTCATCACATTCCCAGTGGGTCAGAAGTGTACATACACTCAATTAGTATTTGGTAGCATTGCCTTTAAATTGTTTAACTTGGGTCAAGCGTTTCGGGTAGCCTTCCACAAGCTTCCCACAATAAGTTGAGTGAATTTTGGCACATTACTCCTGATAGAGCTGGTGTAACTGAGTCAGGTTTGTAGGCCTCCTTGCTCGCACACGCTTTTTCAGTTCTGCCCACAAATGTTCAATAGGATTGAGGTCAGGGTTTTGTGATGGCCACTCCAATACCTTGACTTTGTTGTCCTAAAGCCATTTTGCCACAACTTTGGAAGTATGCTTGGTGTCATTGTCCATTTGGAAGACCCATTTGCGACCAAGCTTTAACTTCCGGACTGATGTCTTGAGATGTTGCTTCAATATATCCACATAATTTCCCTCCTCATGATGCCATATATTTTGTGAAGTGCACCAGTCCCTCCTGCAGCAAAGCACCCCCACAACATGATTCTGCCACCCCCGTGCTTCACGGTTGGGATGGGGTTCTTCGGCTTGCAAGCCTCCCCCGTTTTCCTCCAAACATAACGTTGGTCATTATGGCCAAACAGTTCTATTCTTGTTTCATCAGACCAGAGGACATTTCTCCAAAAAAGTCTGATCTTTGTTCTCATTTGCAGTTGCAAACCGTAGTCTGGCGGTTTGGTGGTTTTGGAGCAGTGGCTTCTTCCTTGCTGAGTGGCCTTTCAGGTTATTTTGATATAGGACTCGTATAACTGTGGATATAGATACTTTTGTACCTGTTTCCTCCAGCATCTTCACAGGAGCGGTAGAGATACTCTTAATGATCGGCTATGAAAAGCCAACTGACATTTACTCCTGAGGTGCTGCACCCTCGACAACTACTGTGATTATTATTATTTGACCATGCTGGTCATTTATCAACATTTGAACATCTTGGCCATGTTCTGTTATAATCTCCACCCGGCACAGCCAGAAGAGGACTGGCCACCCCTCATAGCCTGGTTCCTCTCTAGGTTTCTTCCTAGGTGTTGTCCTTTCTAGGGAGTTTTTCCTAGCCACCGTGCTTCTACACCTGCATTGCTTGCTGTTTGGGGTTTTAGGCTGGGTTTCTGTACAGCACTTTGAGATATCAGCTGATGTACGAAGGGCTATATAAATACATTTGATTTGATTTGGGATTGATTTGCACTTTCCGCACCGAAGTACGTTCATCTCTAGGAGACAGAACGCGTCTCCATCCTGAGCGGTATGGCGGCTGCGTGGTCCCATGGTGTTTATACTTGCGTACTATTGTTGGTACAGATGAACGTGGTACCTTCAGGCGTTTGGAAATTGCTCCCAAGGATGAACCAGACTTGTGGAGGTCTACACATTCCCTTGGCAGGAAAAGCCTCTCGGTGGATGCTGCAGTGTACCCATGTGGTGTCAGGAGCCACTGCTTGCACGCGCGTTACCACTCCACTATGTCTCCCTGTCATGGCTTTTGGGCCATCAGTACAGATACCAACACATCTTGACCAGTACTTTAAAAATATAATCTCATGTTGTCCAGGTTTCTGGTGGTTTGCATGAGAGAATGTCTTCCTTAATTGACCCTATTAAAAGTAACGGACATATACCAGGAGCTGTGCCAGGCCCGCTACGTCTGTTGAGAGCATCCTGACCAGTTGAGAGCATCCTGGCTGGTTGCATCACTGCCTGGTACGGCAATTGCTCGGCCTCCAACCGCAAGGCACTTCAGAGGGTAGTGCGTACGGCCCAGTACATCACTGGGGCAAAGCTCCCTGCCATCCAGGGGTCTAGAGGAAACATAGCACCATCCCTACGGTGAAGCATAGTGGTGGCAGCATCATGCTATGGGGATGTTTTTCAGCGGCAAGGACTGTGAGATTAGTCAGGATTGAGTGAAAGATGAACGGAGCAAAGTACAGAGAGATCCTTGACAAAAACATGCTCCTGAGCACTCAGGACCTCAGACTGGGGTGAAGGTACACCTTCCAACAGGACAACGACCGTTTGCACACAGCCAAGACAACGCAGGAGTGGCTTGGAGACAAGTCTCTGAATGACATTGAGTGGCACAGACATAGCCTGGACTTGTGCCCGATCGAACATCTCTGGAGAATCCTGAAAATAGCTGTGCAGCAACGCTCCCCATCCAACCTGACAGAGCTTGAGAAGATCTGTAGAGAAGAATGGCAGAAACTCCCCAAATACAGGTGTGCCAAGCTTTTAGCGTCATAGCCAAGAAGACTTGAGGCTGTAATCTCTGCCAAGGGTGCTTCAGTAAAGTACTGAGTAAAGGGTCTGAATACTTACTGTATGCACTGTACTTATGTGAAAGTGGATTCTCGGCCCTCACTAGCATGAAAACTAAGTACAGGCACAGACTGTATGTGGAAAAGGATTTAAGACTGAGACTCTCTCCAATAAAACCCAACATTGCAGAGTTATGTGCATCCTTTCAAGCACACCCTTCTCATTAACCGCTGGTGAATTATTCACCATTTCTGATGAACAAATCAGGTTTTATATGTAAAATGGCAAAATAAAGAGCAAAATTATTGATTATTGTTATATTATTATTTGTGCCCTGGTCCTATAAGAGCTCTTTGTCACTTGCCATGAGACGGGCTGTGTCAAAAACTCATTCTTAAGTTTAATAAATGTATTGTATAGTGTGTGTGTGTGGCAGGCTTACAATGATGGCAACAACAAAAAAAATCAGAGTGCACTGACCCTGGTGCTAGAGGGGGTACGCAGCTGGAGGTTGAATGTTTGAAGGGGTACGGGACTATAAAAAGTTTGTGAACCACCGCTCTAGAATATCAAAACGTGTCATGTAAAAATATCCCCGGATATGGACCCTTTTCGCCCAGTGTATACCAGTATTCCTATCAACCGGCTCTTTCATAAATGGTGTTTGGCCTCAGTATTTTTTACGAGGTAGAGCAGTTAAGAGGCCTGGTGGCACGGGAGTTTATGACCAGAGAAGAACAACTCACCTGCTGGACACATCTGTGTGTTACAACATGGGTAACACACTGTGGTACACTTAATGAATGAATGACTGTGGTTCTACACAGAGCTGCTGTGGTGCCAAGTCAACCACACAGCAGCACTACCTACTACTTTACCATTAAGACCAAACCATGGTGCCAAACCATGATGGGGAAAACAGGACTAATCACACAGCCGATGATTGCTATGTCTCTCTGCCTCTGTCTGTCTCTCATGTGAGCTTCTACTAGTGCCCCGCTTTTACCCAACACTGCCCACACAGTGTTCGGTGCTCCATAGGCAAAACCAATGCAGCTGTGTCAACAACAAATAGCCAGAAAATAACATGTTGGCAACAGACAGACACAGATCAAGACATAGACCAGAACACAGCCACAGAGAAAAATGCTTGCGCACACACACACACAAACACTTGTCTACCTACCCATCATGTGGTCTCCGGTGGGAGTAGGATGGAGATTTGTAGTGCTATCAGTTCAGCTCCAGACCAGTGATCAGTCCCCCATGCTCTCCAGATGAAGTGTCCAGTAGAGATATCACACCTCATGAATAACGTCTGTGTAATGAGAGCTAATAAATATTCCCTGTGATTAGGAGGCAGGAGGTGGAGCTAGTCGAGGCACATCTGCTGTGATAGGGTGATAGGAAGACTTCAGACAACCACAATCTCTCACATCAAAGCCCGAGGAGCTCAGGGGTCTCTCCGGCAACCAGATTGCCACGGTAACATTACATTACCTACTGCTCCAGGAACCAGGGCCAAGCTACTCAGCATCTCTCTCTCTCTCTTTCTCTCTCTCTTTCTCTTTCTTTCTTTCTCTCTCTCTCTCTCTCTGTCTCTCTCTCTCTCTCTGTCTCCTTCTCTCTCTCCCTCTCTCTCTCTCCTTCTCTCTCTCCATCTCTCTCACATGACACCGTTTTCTCTTTCTAGCTCCCCATCTCTCTCATCACCTCTTTTTCATGGTACATCATGGGGTCCTTTGATGCCTGTTTCACACAGGTCGACCCTGTCAGGCTCGTACTGTACTCATGTCTCCTTTTCCCACCTACCCCTGTACTGTACATAGTATGCTATATGTTCAAGAGAGTGAATCTCTCTCTCTCTCTCTCTCTCTCTCTCTCTCTCTCTCTCTCTCTCTCTCTCTCTCTCTCTCTCTCTCTCTCTCTCTCTCTCTCTCTCTCTCTCTCTCTCTCTCTCTCTCTCTCTCTCTCTCTCTCTCTCTCTCTCTCTCTCTCTCTCTCTCTCTCTCTCTCTCTCTCTCTCTCTCTCATCATATTTTCCATTCAAGTTTCTTCTGGTGTTTTTTTCTTCTTACTCTACCTGTCATTTCCTGTGTGATTCGCTCTTAATACCAGCACACTCATTAGAATGTAAAGCACCTCTCCGATGCTTTGAAAGCACACTGCAGTCTTCAGAAATAATTGACCTCCTGTGAATGTCTTAAATCCGTCATTATTGCAAGTCTATTAAGTCTATTAAAATGTGGACAGGCATTTGGAGAAGAGGGGTTTAGAGTTGGTCTATGTGGCAGTGGTGGATGGGGTGGAGGATCTGCCTGCCAGAGAGACAGAGACAGCGGTGACTGATCAGGGATTTTGGGAAGGCAGGGTAGACTAAAGAGGCTTACAGGGTCATCATGTCAGCACCTCAGGCCACGCTAAAGAGACACACTCCTCACGGCTAGGGTCAGGATTTCAGGGATTTGTTGTTGTACATACATGCAGCTTTTCAGAAAGCCTGATTACTTTTCGCTTTCCAATAACCTGCTTCAGTAATTCGACATTCAACATAGCATTTAGA
Organism: Salvelinus fontinalis; assembly: GCF_029448725.1. Lineage (NCBI taxonomy): Eukaryota > Metazoa > Chordata > Actinopteri > Salmoniformes > Salmonidae > Salvelinus > Salvelinus fontinalis. The sequence continues at coordinate 2,961,746 of NC_074684.1, forward strand.
CCCATGAAAAACTTGATGAAAATATGACCTGAAAGAGGAGGATCTATTTGTTTGTGGACAATAGTCACAGGAACCCAAAGTTGGTGAGGGCTATGTAGGATTCTACTAACAGTAGGTGTAGCCTAGCGGTTAAGAGTGTTGGGCCAGCAACCAAAAGGTCGCTATTTCGACTCCCTGAACCGGCAGGGAGTAAAAATCTGCCGTTCTGCCCTTGAGCAAGGCAGTTAACCCCTAATAACAACTGCGCCCATGACGTCAATGAAGGTAGCTCACCTCTCTGAATCAGAGGGGTTGGGTTAAATGCAGATGACACATTTTGGTTGATTGCATTCAGCAACTGACTGGGTCAGCACTGCTCTCAAACGCTCCAAATGTTTAGCCAATTAAACGACTCTCTCTCTCGAGGCAAATAACCGATATATAGAGTGAAATAAAGTTATCATTGTACAACCTTAGAAAAAAGGGTTCCAAAACGGTTCTTCACCTGTCCCCATAGGAGGATTTGGGTTCCATGTAGAATCCTCTGTGGAAAGGGGTTTTACATGGAATGTCACGTTCCTGACCTATTTCTGTTAGTTTGTTGTATGTGTTAGTTGGTCAGGATGTGAGTTTGGGTGGGCATTCTATGTTGTGTGTTTCTATGTTGGTTTAGGGTTGCCTGGTATGGCTCTTAATTAGAGGCAGGTGTTTTGCGTTCCTCTAATTAAGAGTCATATTTATGTAGGTTGTTTCACTGTGTTCGTTGTGGGTGGTTGTCTCCTGTGTCAGTGTTTGACGCACCATACGGGACTGTTCGGTTTGTTTGTTCATCGTCATTTATGTGTAGGCTATTTTCCCTGTTCGTGCGTTCTCGTGTTTTATTGTAAGTTCGTATGTCCAGGTTTGTCTACTCCGTTTTGTTATTTTGTTAATTAGTCAAGTGTATTTTGTTTTCGTGTTTCCCGTCTTTATTTAATAAATATCATGTCTTCACAATCCGCTGCATTTTGGTTCAATCCCTGCTCCTCCTCTTCGGATGAAGAGGAGGAGGACAACCATTACATGGAACCCAAAAGGGTTCTACCTGAAACCAAAAAGTGTTCTTCAAAGGTTTCTCCTATGGGAAAAGCCGAAGAACCCTTTTATGTTGTAGTAGTATGTGAGGATATTTGAACATGTTTGAGAGGTCATGTTCTGCGTTTATGATTGAATGTCAGTGACACTTTATAGGCCTAATTCAGACCACATGGCTTCTTAGTAAATTGTTCATGTTCCTTTTACTGGCCTTTTACCGACTCTCAATACTCTAACTGGGTAATCCAATGGGAGAGGAGTAATACTGTGTGTGTGTGTGTGTGTGTGTGTGTGTGTGTGTGTGTGTGTGTGTGTGTGTGTGTGTGTGTGTGTGCGTGCGTGCGTGCGTGCGTGCGTGCGTGCGTGCGTGCGTGCGTGTGTCTGTGTGTGTCTCTGTATGTGTGTATGTATGTGTGTGTGTGTGCTCGTGTGCATATGCACGTGGGTGTGTGCTATGTTAAACTAGATTACTGAGAGTGAATCACTGACAAATGATTAAGACCTTGGATTTAGTTTTTTTTGTGAACCAAAACAGTGCAACACTGAGGCATTTTACAAGGATAAGATCATGTTTATGATGTGCTATTTCTGCTGGAGGTTTTGGAGAAGAGAAACAGAACATTACAGCTCTCTGCCATAGATTGATCTTCTCTTTAGGTGGCCTGTAACTTTTCTCTGAGAGAAATTGAGCTCATTAGATTGTACTTTCAATTCTGTTTAAGCACGAAAACCTCTAGACAAGAAAACACAATAAAGTAAATCATATAATGTGATTTGAATAACAATTGTAGACTCAATTTGCATCATCGTTGTTTAGAAGTTGAGGTGTGAGCGTATTATTCTCACTTTGAAAAGGATGTTACTAAACCCTTATATAGTAGGCGGGTGACAAAAACATTGGTTAGAAGGCTAATTGAATTAGATCCCATGACGAATTATCTACTTTTCAATCTATAGACCAGATGAAAATACGCAAATCAGTTGACATGAAGGTTAATTGTTTTTGTTTTTTTAAACATTTTGATATTCCAGGATATGATGGCGATGTGACTTTCCCAAAATGGCAATTAGACATTACAATGGAATAATACTGGAACAGAATAGTTATTTTCATCAAAGAAGTCCCTTCAAAAGAACAAAGCAACAACACTTTATCCTGGAGAAACAGAAAAGATTTTGATTGTGATACAGAACAATATGAAACAACAATATACCAGGTGGCCTTAAAAATCGCCAAAGACTCCAGCCATCCTAGCCATAGACTGTTCTCTCTGCTACTGCACGGCAAGTGGTACCAGAGCGTCAAGTCTAGGTCCAAAAGGCTTCTTAACAGCTTCTAACCCCAGGCCATAGGACTCATGAAAAGCTAATGAAATGGATACTATTTGCATTGTCCCCCCACCCCCATTTTTACGCTGCTGCTTCTCTCTGTTTATTATCTATGCATAGTCACTTTACCTCTACCTACATGTACATATTACCTCAATTACCTCGACTAACCTGTGCCCCCCGCACATTGACTCTGTACCGGTACCTCCTGTATATAGCCTCGCTACTGTTATTTTATTGTTGCTGTTTAATTATTTGTTATTTTTATATTTTCTTATTTTTTTCCCAGTTTATTTTAGTAAATACTTTCTTAACACTTATTTTTCGGAAAACTGCACTGTTGGTTAAGGGCTTGCAGTTTGATTTGACTTGATTTGAAACGTGTTACAATTACTTAATTACATTCACAAAATGTCTAAGCTACAGCAAGGCATTGGTGAGAAAATTGGAGGAAACATTTTAAAGTACTGTTTCCACTGTGTCCACTGTTTCCGCTACAAAGCTAACACTAGCTAACTTCTTTTTCATTGAAATAACATGGCTGGTTAGCTGGCTAGCAGATTAGAGCCTTCTGGCTAGCCTGTAGCTAATGCTTGTTACATTGTGTATCAGAGCAATAGGTCTATGTACTTGTCAATTGGTTGAGACTAACATTAGTTTAGAAAATAATTGTTTGCTCTGTGTATATTTGTTGTGTAGTTGGTCGGCTTTGCTAGTTAGCAAGCTGAGATCTCTTTGCTCCAGTTGGCTAGCTAACGATTTGCAGAGAACATGCTAACGTTAGCGCCCCGTAGAATCTAGACAAGAGGGGATGGGGAAGAAGATCAGGCGTGCAGCTGCTTCTATCTGGCTGTTGCTGTGCCCAGAGAAGGCGAGTGCAAACTGCTACAGAGATAAAAAGGTAAGATTCTCTCAAATTCTATCTTGATTAGCGAGATTTCAATGTTGAACTAATGCGAGATAGACATTGTGTTGGCTTGCTAAATTGGCTCGCTACCACCAGTATCACGACTGTGTCATTTCTCATCAGCTGCTACAGCTAAACCAATGTACTAATGTTTATTGCACCGTATATCTTTTTTTCCCCATACAATATCTATGGCCAGGTAGACACTGTGCTTCTGCCTCTGCATTGCTTGCTCTTTGGGGTTTTCGGCTGGGTATCTGTAATGCACTTTGTGACAACTGCTGATGTAAACAGGTTGATCTGGGCTGCCATCCAGGACCTCTATACCAATAACCAAATGCAAGACCACACACGTGGAGATGCATTCAGAAGAACAAGACCATTTCGTGTTATCATAAAATATATTAATTGAATCTACCATTCCTGTTCCTTTACGATTTCCACATCGGTGACTTTCATATACGGTGTACGTCTCTGAAGCAATATTCTCCATTTCAGTTAGTGCTTAACATCAATATACAGTGTAAATTCAAGCTTGGCCGTTATATAAGTGAACACAGAGTACTTTGACGGTCTTTGACGCGCAGTGGCAGAGGGCCTAGAGGGGCAACGGGTCAAATATCCCGTGAGAATTATGTAAGCACTATATCTATAGTGCTTACATAATTGTGAATACACTATGCACATTTCCATATGTGGCTCACGCACGCATAAATACACGTGCATGTGCACCCGCACGAGTGCACACAGACACACATTTTTTTATATATTTTTTAATTAAAAAATATATATATTTAAAGTAACATGCAAAACATAAACATAACAGCCAGAGGGATTCCACAAAGAAATGAGAATAAAAAGAAAACTAAAACTAATCCACATTATATCAATTCAAATACAGACATGTAGCGAATACATTTTTTTTACATTTTGTTTTGTATACATTTTAAAGACTAAATAGTCTTCCAAATCAGATAAAAAAATGAAGAAAAAAGGCTTTTTCTTCATAAATTTAGATTTGTGTATGAACATTTTCCAAATAAAAATAAAGAGATTGATGACATACTCACGTTCAATTGTTGAATCAGTGTAGTAAAATAATATGTCAAACTTAGAAATTTCAATGGTTGTATGCAATTTGAGGCCAAGATATAGTTTTACATCAGTCCAGAAAACTTCACTTTATAAGCAATGACAGAATACGTGTTAGATTCAGTTTCTAGTTCACAAAAACTGCATTCACTGGTAACGTCAGGTATATATTTAGAAATCAAGCTATTACACGGATAGAATCTAAGGATAATCTTAAAGGAGATCTCCTTTACTTTATTGGTCACCATACATTTGTGTGGGGTGAGCCAAGCACGGCGCCAGTTTACATCAAACGATGAAGCCCAACAAAATATCGCAGAGGGAATACACTTCCTGTAGAAAATATGCCTAAATAAACGATTGTTGAATTTTGTATCTAGTAGACCAATGCCATTCACCTGGATATCGCTTACAATCGGAGATATTCCAAAACATATATTATTCTGAAATAAAGTTTTTATCCCACTAGGTATATATTTAATAACAGTGTTATAATCCTTGCTTGAAACCTCAAAGTCGTATCTTTCCATAAATTCTCTCCGTGTAAATAAATTACCACTAATATTAACTAATTGGCTGACAAGGACAATGTTTTTTGAGAACCATTTATGGTTAAATAACATCTTGTTTCTATGTAATATCGACCCATTTTTCCATATAAAACATTTATGAGGTGAAAAGTTCTGTTTATACAACAAACCCCAACACATTAAAGCCTGCTTGTGAAAAGTCGGCAGTTTCACAGGAAGTTTACCCACATTATATGGACATTGTAGTAAATACTTAAGCTCTCCGAACTTCTGAAAAACAAAATGAGGTATAATATTCAAGAAACTATGAGGATTTTTTATGTACCTTTTAATCCAGTTGACCTTTGATATCTGATTAAAGAGAGTGAAGTCTGAGACATTTAGACCGCCATCACAAACCCTGTTGGTGATAACATCTCTTTATATCTTATGTGGCTTGTTTTTTCCATATGAAGTTGTACAAAAGCCTATCTAAGGTACAGCAAGTGGATTTGAGAATGTCAATAGATGAAAAAAGAGGATGCACGAGATAGCCCCTCAGCTTTGGATAAAAGCACCCTTCCTTGAAGACTTAAATCCCTCACTAACCATGAGGATATATATTTTTTGACAGATTCAGTTACAGGGTTCAAATTAAGATCATTCACAGCCTTAAGATTTTTGGTGATCTTTACAACGAGGTAGGTTACAGTATCTTTTTCAGAGATAATATAATCTGCTGGATTGACAGCTCCTTTCAAAACAAACATCTCACATTTGGAAAGATTTCATGCCAAACCTGAGATTTTGGAGAACTGCTTCAAGATATCCAATGCATGTGACACATTTTTCAAAAGAAAGTGAGGTGTCATCCGCCAGTTGGGATATCTTGATCTCTCTGGCCTGGAATGTAAATGCCTTCAAATTGACTTTTATGAACTAATGAGCATAACATTTGAGATACTAACAAAAAAAAAAAAGGGGGGAAATTTGACAACCTTGTCGTATTCCTTTGTAAATGTGATAAGAGAATTTCCAATCCCAATGTAATAACAATCAATCAATAGCTCTGACCAATTCCCAAGGTTTGTAAGACAATGGGTATAATAATAGTTAGTCAAAGACTCAGCTTATACAAAAGGTTCGTACAGTTTATTCAGAGAACGTTCTAAAGGCAAGAATAAAAACAATTAATTTTATACTGACTTCTCACGCCCACACATTCACACAACCATACGCACACACATACACACAAACAGACGCACACACATACACATACACACATACACACACACACATGTCCTGCTACCCAGCCGCCAGAGATCAGTGACCTTGTCCTTGAGACACACTCCCTGTTCTTCTCCCAAATCTCTAGTCAGTTCGGCACCAAGCTCAGACAGTCTGTGTTTATAATACCATAAAGACATATTGCCTCTACCCTCATTCTGACTAGGACTACACATTTATTGATGATGATTTTATTCATTCTAATAACTTCCATACAATTATATGTTTCAGGGCGGAATATTCTAATCATTCAATTAACAGATCATTCTCACCTAACAAAATGTTAAACCTTGAGGATGTTCCTTGACAGAGTTCGATACAGCTACTGGCACCATTATACAGCGTTCTAATAGCATCAACAACAAAACAACCAAATTTCAAATGCTCAAGAAAATCAAAGATTGAATTGTGACTTACTGTATCAAATGCTTTCTGAAAATCCCAAAATAGGATAACAGAGAAGTCACCCAATAGATCCCAATACTCAACCAAGTCTAACACCAGCCTCAGATTATTAGATATATGGCGCCCTTTCATAAACCCTGATTGACATTCATCAATCAGATCATTCAAGTAAGACTTTAACCTTTTTGCAAAGATTAAGGCTATCATTTTGTAGTCGTTATTTAGGAGTGTGATTGGATGCCAATTGTCAATATTTAAGAGATCCTTGTGTGGTTTAGGTATAAGAGTAATAATCCCTTGCTTCAGAGAGGCAGGTATTTCTCCCTTCTTTATAGCCTCCTTAAAGGTTTCAAGTAAAAATGGTGCTATTTCTTCAGAGAAGGTTTTGTCAAATTCAGAGGTTAATCCATCACAACCTGGAGATTTATTATTTTTAACTGAGCATCCATGTACTGGATGTCCATAATGGATAAATCTTGACAACAAGATTTATCCATTTATCCATTGTCCATTGGTGTCCATTTGAGAAAAACAAAAATTTCCCTTTGAAATTGTGTGCTAAAATTGCAACCCCAGCTGAATGATTAGCCCCGTGGGACAAAAAAATGACATTGCCCACTGATTTTTCCAATAATTATAGTCCTCTTTGCATGAATGTGTTTCTTGAACGAATACAAGATCAGCGTTGCAGTCCATACAAAACATAAAAAAAGCTTTTCTCTTCAACAGGTTTCGTATCCCCCTGGCATTGATTGACATAAACTTCAAGTCCATATCTACCGAATAGAAAGAAAAATCCGATGCAATCTCAACTCTGCCCTCTCTATAGAAAGTTGCTTCATATATGAATTAACAGAAGTCTTAACTTGTAAACAGTAACACCATAATTCAAAACTAGAACGCTCAGTTTGCAGTGGGGAAGGCACTACCTTATAAACCTACCAAAAAAGGCTCTGATTCCCCTGTAGTATCCACTCTTTCCTTGATTTCGGGCCTGTTGTACAAGAGGCCACAATTTTGCCTTTGCTGCCTTGCCTGCTGCAGTCAAGTCCTCACCAAATCTAAATGTTCTCTTTTTCAGAAAGGCGCTTGCCTTTCAAACTGCAACTCTCGCTGTGCGAAAAGCAAACTGGGTGATGATCGAGCGGCGTACGATGGCATCTTGCTTCTTCCCAATACGATGAGCGACATCCACAGCCATATATCCATCGGGGAAGTCTGGTGCCACATGGTTACAAATGTCTCTTACGAAGCGCTTCACATTCTCATCCTGGTCCTCGGGGACACCGTAAAGCCATAGCCCCCACCTTCTCCGGTATCGCTCTGCTTCCGATAAGCGCTCTTGCATGTCTGCGATGGTCTTCTCCTGTGCTGTGCATTTCTCCTGAAGTAGCCGTGTTTGCAAGTTTAAGCTCTTCGATGCTCTTGTATGCATGATTCAGAGAGGTCTCGAGGTCAACTATTATTCATGGATTTTCGCGTACCATTGACAGCATCGATAATGTTGAAACGTCATACCTGTGGTATACGGTCTGATATTCCACGGCTGTCAGCCAATAAGCATTCAGGGCTGGAACCACCCAGTTTATAAAGATAAATAATGCACCCTCTAGAATGCCCTTCAAGCCATTTAGACAAGTATTCAGCAATGCCATGCTATAATCACAGCTATGTCAACTACTGGCTGACAGAAAAGAGAGGGGACCTCGTTGTTTGCCTTGGCCCTACTGTCTTTGTTGTGCTCCTGGCAGAAACAGAGGTTTCTGTCATTTCAGGGGACAGAGGTTGAGAGAGAGAGAGAGAGAGAGAGAGAGAGAGAGAGAGAGAGAGAGAGAGAGAGAGAGAGAGAGAGAGAGAGAGAGAGAGAGAGAGAGAGATGAGAGAGAGAGAGAGAGGAGAGGAGAGAGAGAGAGAGAGAGAGAGAGAGAGAGAGAGAGAGAGAGAGAGAGAGAGAGAGAGAGAGAGAGATGAAAAGGCTGTGAAAGGGGTAATTATAGTATTTTTAAGCACAGGGATGTGGAAACCTATTTCTGTCAAATGATGTTATATTAGTGTTTTTACACCATGATGATACAGCTCGAATCCTCCTAATGGGCCTAAGGTCCAAGGTCGCAAGGCGTTGGGTGTCCTATACTCATACTGAGCCTGGTTAAAGCTTTCAGTTTGGTTTAACCATACCGAGGAGCTACATGAATAAATAATGTTACCTCATAGTCATAGGATGACCTCCAACATGCTGATTGGGTGATCTTCTCCTTCATTAGTAGGAGATCATTGGCAAACTGATAGGGGTGCGAGCATCAACACACAGTATCCAATAACTGCATATTGTATTGATTTCAGGTGTAAAGGACAGTAAATGATGCGTATTCAATTGTGTCACCTTTTCTTCTATAGATGGAGCGTGCACTCCCACAGTCAGACACATACTAGGTGGGAAACCAGGGCTAAAAGGGCTGACCGGGCAAAGTGAAAACAATCGTTCCTTCCCCTAGCTCGTTAGTATGTCTAGTGAGAGGTGTGGACCCAGTTGCTGGTGTTGAAAAATGACCCCGTGCTTCCACACTTACCAACCCACCGCTTCCTCCCAGGTCCCAAGTCCAACAGCAAAATACATTCACTTACCTGGAAGAGAGGAGAGACAAGAAAATCAATGACCAGCGCACTCAATTATATCACAACTCACAGCTTCTTTGTTTTGCTTCCTGCCCCATCGCTGCGGTCGACAGCACACGGCACTACATCTCGACACACAGAACTACGCACTTCAGGGATATCTGTGTGGTCTCTGCCTGTGCTCTGAGAGACACGTGCTAACTGTTTCAGTACAGAAATACCAATCAACCCACCGGGCACAGACGTCAGTTCAACGTCTAATGTTGACTATACATTAGGTTGAGCTGTCAATTAACGTGAATTCAACGTGAAGTCAACAAAACATTTCACCATATCAGTGGATTTAGGTTGCAACACTATGAAATCCCCTTCAGTTGATGACTTTTTTCAAACCAATCAACCAGTTTTCCACGTTGATTCAACGTTAGATACTACTGCACTGTTGGAGATAGGAACACAAGGATTTAGCGACACTCGCAAGATAACATCTGCATGTGACCAATAACATTTTGATTTCATCTGATTTGATCACGTGACAGTTTTGGTTGAAATGACGTGGAAGCAACGTTGACTCAACCAGTTTGTGCCCAATGGGAAGTCTCATTCATCACACTAACCACACTATAGCTCAAAGCTTTTACATGTACGTCCAAGATGTAGTGTATCAATCATGTGTGAATATGCCTTTGTTCTATAGTACTGTAGAACATGACAAGGATAAGCCGGGGATGAGGACAGAATGCCCTTGAGCCTGTTCACTCAATCCTATTTGATATTAGTGATGTCGAAGGGCCACAATATGTCATAATGTAATAATAATCCGAGAATTTACACTCAGACATGGAGGAATCAAAGACAGAGAACAAAGACAGTCTGTATAGTGGGCTATATGACCTCCCATAGCAGCCATCCATCTCCATTTTGTATTCTGGATATCACATGAGGAATGGGGAGGTAATGTAGCAAGACCTTCCACGGGAAACCCATCTGCGCGGGCGCGTGCGCACACACACACACACACACACACACACACACACACACACACACACACACACACACACACACACACACACACACACACACACACACACACACACACACACACACACACACACACACACACACACACACACACACACACACACACACACACACACACACCATGTCAAACTCAATATCAAAGAAGCACTTTGCAGACTGCTACATCATGCTTTCACTCAAATACAAAAATATCAATTGAGATGGTTTCTACTGGGATCTACTGTGGATGGAACAATTCCCTATTGACATACAACAGGCTTTGTGACCGACAGGGTCAACGAAACGTTTCCTCTGCTTTTACTGCCCGGCAGTTGCAGGAACACGTGTCATATTACCTCACAGTTCCAGGCTGTCGGTAATTCCAGAGCTGATTCACTAAGTACAGTTGTTGCAGCGCACAAATCACAGCCATTGGAAAATGGTGACTATTGTTAGCTGGGTGAAACATGGGCTACGGGACAAAGGATGAACAAAAACTTCAAAGGGAGCGAACGTTTCCTTTTCCATTCAGTTGAGTTTTCCATTTCTACTTAAGCCACCCACTCCAACACAGGCTGTGGAGCAGTTACTGACACCACTTAATAGCTCTTGATTAAAAACCTGATGTTTAGCTACAGCAATTAGCCTACTGATAAATGATGTCGTTTCAATGGAGTAGTACTGCACTGTGTGTTCACTAAGTGCAGTAGCTCTTTCAGAGTAGTGCACTATGTAGTGCATAAAGTACTGGTATGTGTAGTGGAGGTTAAACGCACGACATGAGACACATGAGACGTGAAAAAAACATTGTTTAACAGTTGCGTGTTCTAATCTGATGTCTTTGAGAGTGAGAGAGAACTAGAGGAGAGGAAGAGAGAGAGAGAGAGAGAGCAGGGCTGATCAATAATTAACACGAGGACATGATGCTCCAATGAGCTTTAACACCGATTTAGGAGATAACACCATAACACCTGGGGTATGACTGACTGAACCTCCATGCCTCATACCAAACCGCTCAACACCTCATCACTTGTTACTGTTCACCTCTCTCTCTTTCTCAAGTGTTTCTCTCGCTTGTTCTCTCGCTCGGGTTTATTGAAATGCTGTCCTTTTTTTTTGTCTTGGTAATTCCCGTCTTATCCTTCTCTATTTTCAGTCTCACTCTCTACTCTAAATGAAGCATCTCCTCTCTTCCTTCCCTTTCTTGACACATCCACCCACTCATCCTTATTCCCTGAGTGTAGCCATCTAACATCTTCCATCGTCCTCAGTCCTTTCTCCCCCTGCCTCTGCTCTTCTCTGGTAGTAAATGTTGAATGGTGTGGAAACCTTCACGATAACACATCAATACATCTCCCAATGCTGTACGACGTGCGGTAAGGACCATTCCTCAGGCCATCCATCACCCCTCCCCTCCCTCCCTCCCTCCCTCCCTCCTCAGTCGTCCTCCAGACAGAGTTTAATAGGGCCCATTAATCAGGGGGCCAGACTCTAATCAGCTGAGAGAGAGAGAGAGAGAGAGAGAGAGAGAGAGAGAGAGAGAGAGAGAGAGAGAGAGAGAGAGAGAGAGAGAGAGAGAGAGAGAGAGAGAGAGAGAGAGAGAGAGAGAGAGAGAGAGAGAGAGAGAGAGAGAGAGAGAGAGAGAGAGAGAGAGAGAGAGAGAGAGAGAGAGAAATCCCTCTGAGAGAATGAGAGAACGTACTATTGGTCCTCAAATGTAATGTGCAATACATAGGGAATAGGGTGCCATATAGGGAATAGGGTGCCAGATATAGCCACACTGTAGGCAAGCAGACCTGCAGGCATTATATGGGATGCCTAAAAGTTCAGGACTGTAAAAAAATATATGTCTATTGCATTGTGATTAGGCACTATTAATTAATTAATTTATGGCCCTCACAATGGTGTGTGATAAATGTCTGTCTGTGCAGACTAGATGATAGATGCTATGAGGCAGCTAAGCTGTAACTGATAGTGGCCCTCATCCCTCCCTGCACCTATTGAGACTGTCTGGGCCTCTCCTACAATAGGACCCTCTTAGAGGACTTATTAAAAAAAGAAGACAAAGAAAGACAAAGGACGGTGAGAATGACAGGTCATTGAGAGAATGAGGAGGAAAGAGGATGGTTGAAACACTGAGCTGATGCAGCTCTAACTGGGGAACACACATGGGTGATGTGGCGATGGAGAGACAATGAGCAGTAGTCTTTTTGTGTACTTAGGGTGTTCACACAATTGAGATGCCTCAGGCTTTTACAGCATCATCTGCTACACACAGTTACAATAAGTCTGACTGCAGTACAGCTGGCAGAGAAGGGGTTAATCGTTAAGTGCAGCAGCTGCAGCAGTAGTAGTGCATTCCTCTTTGTCTACAAGGACGGATGATCGGTACAAGTATGGAGCACCCTAACATCATAGAGGCATGTACCATTTTACTTAGCAATGGGCCAGTTAGGGGACAGTATTAGTCCGTGTAACTAATTTGAAAGATGAAAATGGAGGATGTATACAGATGTAGGATCTTAATTTGATCACTCTTTTGTTGCAGATAATTTTCCTGCCCGGCAGGAAATGCAAACGTGCAGCGTATTGAAAGTTTAAAAGGATTCTAAAGTTAGTAATTTCCACTTTAAAATGGCAGACTTGATTTGCCCTAATGAAAAATGTATCAACCCCTACGAAAAATGTTAATTACAGTCCCGAAATAATTCAAATTTCAGGCTGTAGCAAACTGGCTCAAATTAAGATCGTACATCTGTAGGTACTAACTAGTTAAGCATTAATTCAATTACTCAGTGAGGTATTCATCACTGTACTGAATGAGAGAATAAGGGGTCTGCCGCCCACCCTGCACCCCACCCTCCCAAACACTCCTGCAATGCAGAGACTAAACACAGCATTATGAAATGTCATTTAGATAGCAGAATGCTGTGTGACATGTCATTAAGAAAGCAGAATGCTGTGTGACATGTCATTAAGAAAGCAGAATACTGTGTGACATGTCATTAGGAAAGCAGAATGCTGTGTGACATGTCATTAAGAAAGCAGAATGCTGTGTGACATGTTATTAAGAAAGCAGAATGCTGTGTGACATGTCATTAAGATAGCAGAATGCTGTGTGATATGTCATTAAGATAGCAGAATGCTGTGTGACATATCATTAAGAAAGCAGAATGCTGTGTGACATGTCATTAAGAAAGCAGAATGCTGTGTGATATGTCATTAAGAAAGCAGAATGCTGTGTGACATGTCATTAAGAAAGCAGAATGCTGTGTGATATGTCATTAAGAAAGCAGAATGCTGTGTGACATGTCATTTAGATAGCAGAAGGCTGTGTGACATGTCATTAAGATAACAGAAGGCTGTGTGACATGTCATTAAGAAAGCAGAATGCTGTGTGACATGTCATTAAGAAAGCAGAATGCTGTGTGACATGTCATTAAGAAAGCAGAATGCTGTGTGACATGTCATTTAGATAGCAGAATGCTGTGTGACATATCATTTAGATAGCAGAATGCTGTGTGACATGTCATTAAGAAAGCAGAATGCTGTATGACATGTCATTAGGAAAGCAGAATGCTGTGTGACATGTCATTAAGAAAGCAGAATGCTCTGTGACATGTCAATACGATAGCAGAATGCTGTGTGACATGTCATTAAGAAAGCAGAATGCTGTGTGACATGTCATTCAGAAAGCAGAATGCTGTGTGACATGTCATTAAGAAAGCAGAATGCTGTGTGACAAGTCATTAAGAAAGCCGAATGCTGTGTGACATGTCATTAAGAAAGCAGAATGCTGTGTGACATGTCATTAAGATAGCAGAATACTGTGTGACAAGTCATTAAGAAAGCCGAATGCTGTGTGACATGTCATTAAGAAAGCAGAATGCTGTGTGACAAGTCATTAAGAAAGCCGAATGCTGTGTGACATGTAATTAAGAAAGCAGAATGCTGTGTGACATGTCATTAAGATAGCAGAATACTGTGTGACATGTCATTAGGAAAGCAGAATACTGTGTGACATGTCATTAAGAAAGCAGAATGCTGTGTGACATGTCATTAAGATAGCAGAATGCTGTGTGACATGTCATTAAGAAAGCAGAATGCTGTGTGACATGTCATTAAGAAAGCAGAATGCTGTGTGACATGTCATTAAGATAGCAGAATGCTGTGTGATATGTCATTAAGATAGCAGAATGCTGTGTGACATGTCATTAAGAAAGCAGAATGCTGTGTGACATGTCATTAAGATAGCAGAATGCTGTGTGACATGTCATTTAGATAGCAGAATGCTGTGTGACAAGTCATTTTGAAAGCAGAATGCTGTGTGACATGTCATTAAGAAAGCAGAATGCTGTGTGACATGTCATTAAGAAAGCAGAATGCTGTGTGACATGTCATTAAGAAAGCAGAATGCTGTGTGACATGTCATTTAGATAGCAGAATGCTGTGTGACATGTCATTAAGAAAACAGAATGCTGTGTGACATGTCATTAACATAGCAGAATGCTGTGTGACATGTCATTAAGAAAGCAGAATGCTGTGTGACATGTCATTAAGAAAGCAGAATGCTGTGTGACAAGTCATTAAGAAAGCAGAATGCTGTGTGACATGTCATTAAGAAAGCAGAATGCTGTGTGACATGTCATTAAGATAGCAGAATGCTGTGTGATATGTCATTAAGATAGCAGAATGCTGTGTGACATGTCATTAAGAAAGCAGAATGCTGTGTGACATGTCATTAAGATAGCAGAATGCTGTGTGACATGTCATTTAGATAGCAGAATGCTGTGTGACAAGTCATTTTGAAAGCAGAATGCTGTGTGACATGTCATTAAGAAAGCAGAATGCTGTGTGACATGTCATTTAGATAGCAGAATGCTGTGTGACATGTCATTAAGAAAACAGAATGCTGTGTGACATGTCATTAAGAAAGCAGAATGCTGTGTGACATGTCATTAAGAAAGCAGAATGCTGTGTGACATGTCATTAAGATAGCAGAATGCTGTGTGACATGTCATTAAGATAGCAGAATGCTGTGTGACATGTCATTTAGATAGCAGAATGCTGTGTGACATGTCATTAAGATAGCAGAATGCTGTGTGACATGTCATTAAGAAAGCAGAATGCTGTGTGACATGTCATTAACATAGCAGAATGCTGTGTGACATGTCATTAAGAAAGCAGAATGCTGTGTGACATGTCATTAACATAGCAGAATGCTGTGTGACATGTCATTTAGATAGCAGAATGCTGTGTGACATGTCATTAAGAAAGCAGAATGCTGTGTGACATGTCATTAAGATAGCAGAATGCTGTGTGACATGTCATAAAGATAGCAGAATGCTGTGTGACATGTCATTTAGATAGCAGAATGCTGTGTGACATGTCATTAAGAAAGCAGAATGCTGTATGACATGTCATTCAGAAAGCAGAATGCTGTGTGACATGTCATTTAGATAGCAGAATGCTGTGTGACATGTCATTAAGAAAGCAGAATGCTGTGTGACATGTCATTAAGATAGCAGAATGCTGTGTGATATGTCATTAAGATAGCAGAATGCTGTGTGACATGTCATTAAGAAAGCAGAATGCTGTGTGACATGTCATTAAGATAGCAGAATGCTGTGTGACATGTCATTAAGAAAGCAGAATGCTTTGTGACATGTCATTAAGAAAGCAGAATGCTGTGTGACATGTCATTAAGAAAGCAGAATGCTGTGTGACATGTCATTAAGAAAGCAGAATGCTGTGTGACATGTCATTAAGATAGCAGAATGCTGTGTGATATGTCATTAAGATAGCAGAATGCTGTGTGACATGTCATTAAGAAAGCAGAATGCTGTGTGACATGTCATTAAGATAGCAGAATGCTGTGTGACATGTCATTTAGATAGCAGAATGCTGTGTGACAAGTCATTTTGAAAGCAGAATGCTGTGTGACATGTCATTAAGAAAGCAGAATGCTGTGTGACATGTCATTAAGAAAGCAGAATGCTGTGTGACATGTCATTAAGAAAGCAGAATGCTGTGTGACATGTCATTTAGATAGCAGAATGCTGTGTGACATGTCATTAAGAAAACAGAATGCTGTGTGACATGTCATTAACATAGCAGAATGCTGTGTGACATGTCATTAAGAAAGCAGAATGCTGTGTGACATGTCATTAAGAAAGCAGAATGCTGTGTGACAAGTCATTAAGAAAGCAGAATGCTGTGTGACATGTCATTAAGAAAGCAGAATGCTGTGTGACATGTCATTAAGATAGCAGAATGCTGTGTGATATGTCATTAAGATAGCAGAATGCTGTGTGACATGTCATTAAGAAAGCAGAATGCTGTGTGACATGTCATTAAGATAGCAGAATGCTGTGTGACATGTCATTTAGATAGCAGAATGCTGTGTGACAAGTCATTTTGAAAGCAGAATGCTGTGTGACATGTCATTAAGAAAGCAGAATGCTGTGTGACATGTCATTAAGAAAGCAGAATGCTGTGTGACATGTCATTAAGAAAGCAGAATGCTGTGTGACATGTCATTAAGATAGCAGAATGCTGTGTGACATGTCATTAAGATAGCAGAATGCTGTGTGACATGTCATTTAGATAGCAGAATGCTGTGTGACATGTCATTAACATAGCAGAATGCTGTGTGACATGTCATTAAGAAAGCAGAATGCTGTGTGGCATGTCATTAACATAGCAGAATGCTGTGTGACATGTCATTAAGAAAGCAGAATGCTGTGTGACATGTCATTAACATAGCAGAATGCTGTGTGACATGTCATTTAGATAGCAGAATGCTGTGTGACATGTCATTAAGAAAGCAGAATGTTGTGTGACATGTCATTAAGATAGCAGAATGCTGTGTGACATGTCATAAAGATAGCAGAATGCTGTGTGACATGTCATTTAGATAGCAGAATGCTGTGTGACATGTCATTAAGAAAGCAGAATGCTGTATGACATGTCATTCAGAAAGCAGAATGCTGTGTGACATGTCATTTAGATAGCAGAATGCTGTGTGACATGTCATTAAGAAAGCAGAATGCTGTGTGACATGTCATTAAGATAGCAGAATGCTGTGTGATATGTCATTAAGATAGCAGAATGCTGTGTGACATGTCATTAAGAAAGCAGAATGCTGTGTGACATGTCATTAAGATAGCAGAATGCTGTGTGACATGTCATTAAGAAAGCAGAATGCTGTGTGACATGTCATTAAGAAAGCAGAATGCTGTGTGACATGTCATTAAGAAAGCAGAATGCTGTGTGACATGTCATTAAGAAAGCAGAATGCTGTGTGACATGTCATTAAGATAGCAGAATGCTGTGTGATATGTCATTAAGATAGCAGAATGCTGTGTGACATGTCATTAAGAAAGCAGAATGCTGTGTGACATGTCATTAAGATAGCAGAATGCTGTGTGACATGTCATTTAGATAGCAGAATGCTGTGTGACAAGTCATTTTGAAAGCAGAATGCTGTGTGACATGTCATTAAGAAAGCAGAATGCTGTGTGACATGTCATTAAGAAAGCAGAATGCTGTGTGACATGTCATTAAGAAAGCAGAATGCTGTGTGACATGTCATTTAGATAGCAGAATGCTGTGTGACATGTCATTAAGAAAACAGAATGCTGTGTGACATGTCATTAACATAGCAGAATGCTGTGTGACATGTCATTAAGAAAGCAGAATGCTGTGTGACATGTCATTAAGAAAGCAGAATGCTGTGTGACAAGTCATTAAGAAAGCAGAATGCTGTGTGACATGTCATTAAGAAAGCAGAATGCTGTGTGACATGTCATTAAGATAGCAGAATGCTGTGTGATATGTCATTAAGATAGCAGAATGCTGTGTGACATGTCATTAAGAAAGCAGAATGCTGTGTGACATGTCATTAAGATAGCAGAATGCTGTGTGACATGTCATTTAGATAGCAGAATGCTGTGTGACAAGTCATTTTGAAAGCAGAATGCTGTGTGACATGTCATTAAGAAAGCAGAATGCTGTGTGACATGTCATTAAGAAAGCAGAATGCTGTGTGACATGTCATTAAGAAAGCAGAATGCTGTGTGACATGTCATTAAGAAAGCAGAATGCTGTGTGACATGTCATTTAGATAGCAGAATGCTGTGTGACATGTCATTAAGAAAGCAGAATGCTGTGTGACATGTCATTAAGAAAGCAGAATGCTGTGTGACATGTCATTAAGAAAGCAGAATGCTGTGTGACATGTCATTAAGATAGCAGAATGCTGTGTGACATGTCATTAAGATAGCAGAATGCTGTGTGACATGTCATTTAGATAGCAGAATGCTGTGTGACATGTCATTAACATAGCAGAATGCTGTGTGACATGTCATTAAGAAAGCAGAATGCTGTGTGACATGTCATTAACATAGCAGAATGCTGTGTGACATGTCATTAAGAAAGCAGAATGCTGTGTGACATGTCATTAACATAGCAGAATGCTGTGTGACATGTCATTTAGATAGCAGAATGCTGTGTGACAAGTCATTTTGAAAGCAGAATGCTGTGTGACATGTCATTAAGAAAGCAGAATGCTGTGTGACATGTCATTAAGAAAGCAGAATGCTGTGTGACATGTCATTAAGAAAGCAGAATGCTGTGTGACATGTCATTTAGATAGCAGAATGCTGTGTGACATGTCATTAAGAAAACAGAATGCTGTGTGACATGTCATTAACATAGCAGAATGCTGTGTGACATGTCATTAAGAAAGCAGAATGCTGTGTGACATGTCATTAAGAAAGCAGAATGCTGTGTGACAAGTCATTAAGAAAGCAGAATGCTGTGTGACATGTCATTAAGAAAGCAGAATGCTGTGTGACATGTCATTAAGATAGCAGAATGCTGTGTGATATGTCATTAAGATAGCAGAATGCTGTGTGACATGTCATTAAGAAAGCAGAATGCTGTGTGACATGTCATTAAGATAGCAGAATGCTGTGTGACATGTCATTTAGATAGCAGAATGCTGTGTGACAAGTCATTTTGAAAGCAGAATGCTGTGTGACATGTCATTAAGAAAGCAGAATGCTGTGTGACATGTCATTAAGAAAGCAGAATGCTGTGTGACATGTCATTAAGAAAGCAGAATGCTGTGTGACATGTCATTAAGAAAGCAGAATGCTGTGTGACATGTCATTTAGATAGCAGAATGCTGTGTGACATGTCATTAAGAAAGCAGAATGCTGTGTGACATGTCATTAAGAAAGCAGAATGCTGTGTGACATGTCATTAAGAAAGCAGAATGCTGTGTGACATGTCATTAAGATAGCAGAATGCTGTGTGACATGTCATTAAGATAGCAGAATGCTGTGTGACATGTCATTTAGATAGCAGAATGCTGTGTGACATGTCATTAACATAGCAGAATGCTGTGTGACATGTCATTAAGAAAGCAGAATGCTGTGTGACATGTCATTAACATAGCAGAATGCTGTGTGACATGTCATTAAGAAAGCAGAATGCTGTGTGACATGTCATTAACATAGCAGAATGCTGTGTGACATGTCATTTAGATAGCAGAATGCTGTGTGACATGTCATTAAGAAAGCAGAATGCTGTGTGACATGTCATTAAGATAGCAGAATGCTGTGTGACATGTCATAAAGATAGCAGAATGCTGTGTGACATGTCATTTAGATAGCAGAATGCTGTGTGACATGTCATTAAGAAAGCAGAATGCTGTATGACATGTCATTCAGAAAGCAGAATGCTGTGTGACATGTCATTTAGATAGCAGAATGCTGTGTGACATGTCATTAAGAAAGCAGAATGCTGTGTGACATGTCATTAAGATAGCAGAATGCTGTGTGATATGTCATTAAGATAGCAGAATGCTGTGTGACATGTCATTAAGAAAGCAGAATGCTGTGTGACATGTCATTAAGATAGCAGAATGCTGTGTGACATGTCATTAAGAAAGCAGAATGCTTTGTGACATGTCATTAAGAAAGCAGAATGCTGTGTGACATGTCATTAAGATAGCAGAATGCTGTGTGATATGTCATTAAGATAGCAGAATGCTGTGTGACATGTCATTAAGAAAGCAGAATGCTGTGTGACATGTCATTAAGATAGCAGAATGCTGTGTGACATGTCATTTAGATAGCAGAATGCTGTGTGACAAGTCATTAAGAAAGCAGAATGCTGTGTGACATGTCATTAAGAAAGCAGAATGCTGTGTGACATGTCATTAAGAAAGCAGAATGCTGTGTGACATGTCATTAAGAAAGCAGAATGCTGTGTGACATGTCATTAAGAAAGCAGAATGCTGTGTGACATGTCATTTAGATAGCAGAATACTGTGTGACATGTCATTAAGAAAGCAGAATGCTGTGTGACATGTCATTAAGAAAGCAGAATGCTGTATGACATGTCATTCAGAAAGCAGAATGCTGTGTGACATGTCATTAAGAAAGCAGAATGCTGTGTGACATGTCATTAAGATAGCAGAATGCTGTGTGACATGTCATTTAGATAGCAGAATGCTGTGTGAAATGTCATTAACATAGCAGAATGCTGTGTGACATGTCATTAAGAAAGCAGATTGCTGTGTGACATGTCATTTAGATAGCAGAATGCTGTGTGACATGTCATTAAGAAAGCACAATGCTGTGTGACATGTCATTAAGATAGCAGAATGCTGTGTGACATGTCATTTAGATAGCAGAATGCTGTGTGACATGTCATTAAGAAAGCAGAATGCTGTGTGACATGTCATTAAGATAGCAGAATGCTGTGTGACATGTCATTAAGAAAGCAGAATGCTGTGTGACATGTCATTAAGAAAGCAGAATGCTGTGTGACATGTCATTAAGATAGCAGAATGCTGTGTGATATGTCATTAAGATAGCAGAATGCTGTGTGACATGTCATTAAGAAAGCAGAATGCTGTGTGACATGTCATTAAGATAGCAGAATGCTGTGTGACATGTCATTAAGAAAGCAGAATGCTGTGTGACATGTCATTAAGATAGCAGAATGCTGTGTGACATGTCATTTAGATAACAGAATGCTGTGTGACAAGTCATTTTGAAAGCAGAATGCTGTGTGACATGTCATTAAGAAAGCAGAATGCTGTGTGACATGTCATTAAGAAAGCAGAATGCTGTGTGACATGTCATTAAGAAAGCAGAATGCTGTGTGACATGTCATTAAGATAGCAGAATGCTGTGTGACATGTCATTAAGAAAGCAGACTGCTGTGTGACATGTCATTTAGATAGCAGAATGCTGTGTGACAAGTCATTTTGAAAGCAGAATGCTGTGTGACATGTCATTAAGATAGCAGAATGCTGTGTGATATGTCATTAAGATAGCAGAATGCTGTGTGACATGTCATTAAGAAAGCAGAATGCTGTGTGACATGTCATTAAGATAGCAGAATGCTGTGTGACATGTCATTAAGAAAGCAGAATGCTGTGTGACATGTCATTAAGATAGCAGAATGCTGTGTGACATGTCATTTAGATAGCAGAATGCTGTGTGACAAGTCATTTTGAAAGCAGAATGCTGTGTGACATGTCATTAAGAAAGCAGAATGCTGTGTGACATGTCATTAAGAAAGCAGAATGCTGTGTGACATGTCATTAAGAAAGCAGAATGCTGTTTGACATGTCATTTAGATAGCAGAATACTGTGTGACATGTCATTTAGAAAACAGAATGCTGTGTGACATGTCATTAACATAGCAGAATGCTGTGTGACATGTCATTAAGAAAGCAGAATGCTGTGTGACATGTCATTAAGAAAGCAGAATGCTGTGTGACATGTCATTTAGATAGCAGAATACTGTGTGACATGTCATTTAGAAAACAGAATGCTGTGTGACATGTCATTAACATAGCAGAATGCTGTGTGACATGTCATTAAGAAAGCAGAATGCTGTGTGACATGTCATTAAGATAGCAGAATGCTGTGTGACATGTCATTTAGATAGCAGAATGCTGTGTGACATGTCATTAACATAGCAGAATGCTGTGTGACATGTCATTAAGAAAGCAGAATGCTGTGTGACATGTCATTAACATAGCAGAATGCTGTGTGACATGTCATTAAGAAAGCAGAATGCTGTGTGACATGTCATTAACATAGCAGAATGCTGTGTGACATGTCATTAAGAAAGCAGAATGCTGTGTGACATGTCATTAAGATAGCAGAATGCTGTGTGACATGTCATTTAGATAGCAGAATGCTGTGTGACATGTCATTAAGAAAGCAGAATGCTGTGTGACAAGTCATTAAGAAAGCAGAATGCTGTGTGACATGTCATTAAGAAAGCAGACTGCTGTGTGACATGTCATTAGGAAAGCAGAATGCTGTGTGATATGTCATTAAGAAAGCAGAATGCTGTGTGACATGTCATTTAGATAGCAGAATGCTGTGTGACATGTCATTTAGAAAGCAGAATGCTGTGTGACATGTCATTAAGAAAGCAGAATGTTGTGTGATATGTCACTAAGAAAGCAGAATGCTGTGTGACATGTCATTTAGATAGCAGAAGGCTGTGTGACATGTCATTAAGATAGCAGAAGGCTGTGTGACATGTCATTAAGAAAGCAGAATGCTGTGTGACATGTCATTAAGAAAGCAGAATGCTGTGTGACATGTCATTTAGATAGCAGAAGGCTGTGTGACATGTCATTAAGATAGCAGAATGCTGTGTGACATGTCATTAAGAAAGCAGAATGCTGTGTGACATGTCATTTAGATAGCAGAATACTGTGTGACATGTCATTTAGAAAACAGAATGCTGTGTGACATGTCATTAACATAGCAGAATGCTGTGTGACATGTCATTAAGAAAGCAGAATGCTGTGTGACATGTCATTAAGATAGCAGAATGCTGTGTGACATGTCATTTAGATAGCAGAATGCTGTGTGACATGTCATTAACATAGCAGAATGCTGTGTGACATGTCATTAAGAAAGCAGAATGCTGTGTGACATGTCATTAACATAGCAGAATGCTGTGTGACATGTCATTAAGAAAGCAGAATGCTGTGTGACATGTCATTAACATAGCAGAATGCTGTGTGACATGTCATTAAGAAAGCAGAATGCTGTGTGACATGTCATTAAGATAGCAGAATGCTGTGTGACATGTCATTTAGATAGCAGAATGCTGTGTGACATGTCATTAAGAAAGCAGAATGCTGTGTGACAAGTCATTAAGAAAGCAGAATGCTGTGTGACATGTCATTAAGAAAGCAGACTGCTGTGTGACATGTCATTAGGAAAGCAGAATGCTGTGTGATATGTCATTAAGAAAGCAGAATGCTGTGTGACATGTCATTTAGATAGCAGAATGCTGTGTGACATGTCATTTAGAAAGCAGAATGCTGTGTGACATGTCATTAAGAAAGCAGAATGTTGTGTGATATGTCACTAAGAAAGCAGAATGCTGTGTGACATGTCATTTAGATAGCAGAAGGCTGTGTGACATGTCATTAAGATAGCAGAAGGCTGTGTGACATGTCATTAAGAAAGCAGAATGCTGTGTGACATGTCATTAAGAAAGCAGAATGCTGTGTGACATGTCATTTAGATAGCAGAAGGCTGTGTGACATGTCATTAAGATAGCAGAAGGCTGTGTGACATGTCATTAAGAAAGCAGAATGCTGTGTGACATGTCATTAAGATAGCATAATGCTGTGTGACATGTCATTAAGATAGCAGAATGCTGTGTGACATGTCATTAAGATAGCAGAATGCTGTGTGACATGTCATTTAGATAGCAGAATGCTGTGTGACATGTCATTAAGAAAGCAGAATGCTGTATGACATGTCATTCAGAAAGCAGAATGCTGTGTGACATGTCATTAAGAAAGCAGAATGCTGTGTGACATGTCATTAAGAAAGCAGAATGCTGTGTGACATGTCATTAAGATAGCAGAATGCTGTGTGATATGTCATTAAGATAGCAGAATGCTGTGTGACATGTCATTAAGATAGCAGAATGCTGTGTGACATGTCATTAAGATAGCAGAATGCTGTGTGACATGTCATTAAGAAAGCAGAATGCTGTGTGACATGTCATTAAGAAAGCAGAATGCTGTGTGACATGTCATTAAGAAAGCAGAATGCTGTGTGACATGTCATTAAGATAGCAGAATGCTGTGTGATATGTCATTAAGATAGCAGAATGCTGTGTGACATGTCATTAAGAAAGCAGAATGCTGTGTGACATGTCATTAAGATAGCAGAATGCTGTGTGACATGTCATTTAGATAGCAGAATGCTGTGTGACAAGTCATTAAGAAAGCAGAATGCTGTGTGACATGTCATTAAGAAAGCAGAATGCTGTGTGACATGTCATTAAGAAAGCAGAATGCTGTGTGACATGTCATTAAGAAAGCAGAATGCTGTGTGACATGTCATTAAGAAAGCAGAATGCTGTGTGACATGTCATTTAGATAGCAAAATACTGTGTGATATGTCATTAAGAAAGCAGAATGCTGTGTGACATGTCATTAAGATAGCAGAATGCTGTGTGACATGTCATTAAGAAAGCAGAATGCTGTGTGACATGTCATTAAGATAGCAGAATGCTGTGTGACATGTCATTTAGATAGCAGAATGCTGTGTGACATGTCATTAACATAGCAGAATGCTGTGTGACATGTCATTAAGAAAGCAGAATGCTGTGTGACATGTCATTAACATAGCAGAATGCTGTGTGACATGTCATTAAGAAAGCAGAATGCTGTGTGACATGTCATTAACATAGCAGAATGCTGTGTGACATGTCATTAAGAAAGCAGAATGCTGTGTGACATGTCATTAAGATAGCAGAATGCTGTGTGACATGTCATTTAGATAGCAGAATGCTGTGTGACATGTCATTAAGAAAGCAGAATGCTGTGTGACAAGTCATTAAGAAAGCAGAATGCTGTGTGACATGTCATTAAGAAAGCAGAATACTGTGTGACATGTCATTAGGAAAACAGAATGCTGTGTGATATGTCATTAAGAAAGCAGAATGCTGTGTGACATGCCATTTAGATAGCAGAATGCTGTGTGACATGTCATTAAGAAAGCAGAATGTTGTGTGACATGTCATTAAGATAGCAGAATGCTGTGTGACATGTCATTAAGATAGCAGAATGCTGTGTGACATGTCATTTAGATAGCAGAATGCTGTGTGACATGTCATTAAGAAAGCAGAATGCTGTATGACATGTCATTCAGAAAGCAGAATGCTGTGTGACATGTCATTAAGAAAGCAGAATGCTGTGTGACATGTCATTAAGAAAGCAGAATGCTGTGTGACATGTCATTAAGAAAGCAGAATGCTGTGTGACATGTCATTAAGATAGCAGAATGCTGTGTGACATGTCATTAAGAAAGCAGAATGCTGTGTGACATGTCATTAAGATAGCAGAATGCTGTGTGACATGTCATTAAGAAAGCAGAATGCTGTGTGACATGTCATTAAGATAGCAGAATGCTGTGTGATATGTCATTAAGAAAGCAGAATGCTGTGTGACATGTCATTAAGATAGCAGAATGCTGTGTGACATGTCATTTAGATAGCAGAATGCTGTGTGACATGTCATTAAGAAAGCAGAATGCTGTGTGACATGTCATTAAGATAGCAGAATGCTGTGTGATATGTCATTAAGAAAGCAGAATGCTGTGTGACATGTCATTAAGATAGCAGAATGCTGTGTGACATGTCATTTAGATAGCAGAATGCTGTGTGACATGTCATTTAGATAGCAGAATGCTGTGTGACATGTCATTAAGAAAGCAGAATGCTGTGTGACTTCCATCAACCCATTTTGAGGAGTAGGTCCTGCTGACAAACAGAGAGCCACACAATTCACATACCAATGACAGGTGTTTCCTCCAACACTTTAAACTCTTTATGAGACCAGGCAAAATAATAATCAAAGCTACCACTTAAAAACAAATATATTCAAACATTTAAATAGTAGCATTTGGATGACTGGAGCTAACCTAACCCATCCAATCGACCGTACATGAAAAACAACAATAGAAAAAATGCTACACACAGCGAGTCCCCATGCGAGTGTGTAGTAAAGACAGACGGTTAGAAATTCAATAATTTAAACACATGTCATTCCCATTAGCCCAGGGAGTACGTCCATAAATAGTTAATGGGACTCTAATGTTTCTCCCCCTCTCATCTCCTCTCCTGTCCTCACTCGTATCTCATCCCTCTCTCCTCTCCTCTATAGAAAGCAGCAGGGAGGGACCTTGGGGGCAGAGAGACTAAGGGAGAGAGGGGGGGGGAAGAGAGCAGAGAGAGATAGAGAGGAGAGCTAACTGGTTATAATAGGCCCTGTGGGGGCCGGGGGGCTTCGAGGGAAGAGGGGAGACAGGATTTAAAGCTAAGGGGTTTGATCGGGGAGTGGAAGTGCCTGGTGTCTTACTTACACTTCACTTTGACAGCAGTGAAAAGGCCACTCTCTAACTCACAGCCACTTAACAGTTAAACAAAACAAAAGCAAGGGTGAGATAAGAATATGTGGCATGTGTAATCATGAAACGTCTAAAAAAGCCATGAGATGATCCCTTGACTACAGTCGTGGCCAAAAGTTTTGAGAATGACACAAATATACATTTTCACAAAGTCTGCAGCCTCAGATTGTATGATGGCAATTTGCAAATACTCCAGAATGTTATGAAGAGAGATCAGATGAATTGCAATTAATTGCAAAGTCCCTCTTTGCCATACAAATGAACTGAATCCCCCAAAAACATTTCCACTGCATTTCAGCCCTGCCACAAAAAGACCAGCTGACATCATGTCAGTGATTCTCTCGTTAACACAGGTATGATTGTTGACGAGGACAAGGCTGGAGATCACTCGGTCATGCTGATTGAGTTTGAATAACAGACTGGAAGCTTCAAAAGGAGGGTGGTGCTTGGAATCATTGTTCTTCCTCTGTCAATCATGGTTACCTGCAAGGAAACACGTGCCGTCATCTTTGCTTTGATCAAAAAGGGCTTCATAGGCAAGGATATTGCTGCCAGTAAGATTGCACCTAAATCAACCATTTATCAGGTCATCAAGAACTTCAAGGAGAGCGGTTCAATTGTTGTGAGGAAAGTTTCAGGGCGCCCAAGAAAGTCCAGCAAGCGCCAGGACCATCTCCTAAAGTTGATTCAGATGCGGGATCCAGGTCACCACCAGTACAGAGCTTGCTCAGGAATGGCAGCAGACAGGTTTGAGTGCATCTGTACGCACAGTGAGGAAAATACTTTTGGAGGATGGCCAGGTGTCAAGAAGTGCAGCAAAGAAGCCACTTCTCTCCAGGAAAAACATCAGGGACCGACTGATATTCTGCAAATGGTACAGGGATTGGACTGCTGAGGACTAGCGTAAAGTCATTTTCTCTGATGAATCCCCTTTCCGATTGTTTGGGGCATCTGGAAAAAAGCTTGTCGGAGAAGACAAGGTGAGCGCTACCATCAGTCCTGTGTCATGCCAACAGTAAAGCATCCTGAGACCATTCATGTGTGGGGTTGCTTCTCAGCCAAGGGAGTCGGCTCACTCAACATTTTGCCTCAGAACACAGCCATGAATAAAGAATGGTACCAACACATCCTCCGAGAGCAACTTCTCCCAACTATCCAGGAACAGTTTGGTGACGAACAATGCCTTTCCCAGCATGATGGAGCACCTTGCCATAAGGCAAACATCGATATTTTGGGTTCATGGCCAGGAAACTCCCCAGACCTTAATCTCATTGAGAACTTGTGGTCAATCCTCAAGAGGTGGGTGGACAAACAAAACCCCACAAATTCTGACAAACTCCAAGCATTGATTATGCAAGAATGGGCTGCCATCATTCAGGATGTGGCCCAGAAGTTAATTGACAGCATGCCAGGGCGGATTGCAGAGGTCTTGAAAAAGAAGGGTATATTGAAAGCAAATATTGACTCTTTGCATCAACTTCATGTAATTGTCAATAAAAGCCTTTGACACTTATGAAAAGCTTGTAATTATACTTCAGTATTCCATAGTAACATTTGACCAAAACTATCTAAAGACACTGAAACAGCAAACTTTGTGGAAATTAATATTTGTGTCATTCTCCAAACTTTTGGCCACGACTAGACATTGAATAGACAGCGGTGACAGAGGAGACAGGGGAACGGAAAGGTAGAGCTCAAAGTTTCCCTCTTTCTCTTTTTCTCTGCATAATGATGACTAGTATGGAGGCAGGGCTGGCCCTTGGCATACTGCAAGGTGCAACTTAGAAATTTGGTTGTGCGTCAGCAGTTTTTCCCTTGTTATGTCAGTCACTGACAGTCACTCAATTAGCCCATGTCAGCAAAAAAAATAAGATTGGTAAATTAGTCTAGCCAGATATCTAAACTTGTATTAATTATGGACAAATGACCGTCCGGGCAAGCAGGGCAAGTGCCAAGGGGCCCTGACTTCCAGGGGGCCCCCATAGATTGTGTTAGTCACTCTTACTCAGATATCATGTTAACATAACATATATCATGGCAAAATGTGTAGAATTGCAGGAAATGAGTTATAAAATGTAGAAATATTCTCTACTCCCCTTTGCAAAATGTGTAGAATTGCAGGAAGGAATCTATTTTCAGCTGTCACATGCTCGTTTGCAATTTTGACCTGTTAAAGCCAGCACTTTTCTATTTTCAAACCCTAGAGACAGGATCGGTTACTTATCTGTCTTCTATGAGCTCGCTTGCGCTGAGGTGGGAGGGGTGGCGATATCTGAAGGGTGTCCTTAAAAACGTGTGCCAAAGTGCCAATTTCAGGCAGGGCTGGTGGGGATATTTAAGAAAAACATCGGCACCATTAAAAAATCTGGTTTTAGTGGTAACACGATTAGTGGATTTTGGATTTTGACAGTGGAAGTGCAGCCTATCCAGCCGTGACGCACAGTGCTAACATTTTTACCATTTCGTTTCATTTGATAAAAAACCAAGAATAACCACCCCTACTCTCAATGAAGACATCTATTTTTGTCTATGTAGGCTATTGTTACGATTTTTTTAAGCATCTCCTCCCCTCTTCTCCCTTATTTTTTATTATATTAGCCAGCTCCTATTATTTTGGATGTGCATAAAAACTAGAGGTCGACAGATTATGATATTTCAAAGCCGATACCGATACCGATTACTGGAGGACCAAAAACCCCAATAACGATTAATCTGACGATTTTTTTATATACGTAAATACAGTTGAAGTTGGAAGTTTACATACACCTTAGCCAAATAAATGTAAACTCAGTTTTTCACAATTCCTGACATTTAATTTGGAGCGAGCGGTCGCATTTGCATTCGCTCTGCAGGTTGTATAACTTTTGTAGTTGTATAACTTTGTTGTATAACTTTTCATTACATTTCATTACATTTCATTATAGTACAATGGTTTAATTTGTCCAACC
This sequence comes from Salvelinus fontinalis, assembly GCF_029448725.1. Classification (NCBI taxonomy): domain Eukaryota; kingdom Metazoa; phylum Chordata; class Actinopteri; order Salmoniformes; family Salmonidae; genus Salvelinus; species Salvelinus fontinalis. The sequence goes on from NC_074684.1 coordinate 2,991,393, forward strand.
TTAGCAATTTATTCTTAGCTAGCTACATAGCCGTCTGTGTATCAAAGATAATTGCGTAATTATCGTATTTCGTCGTCTATCGTAGTCCACACTGCTATCTGCCCAGCAGCTAGCCAGCTAGCAAACGTCCACCGTCTACCGAATAGTAGTATAACTTTTCATTACATTTCATTATAGTACAACGGTCTGATTTTCATTTTCATTACAGTACAACGGTTTGATTTGTTTGATCTTAGCTAGCTACATAGCCGTCTTTGTATCAAACATAATTGTGTAGTTATTGAGGTTCGCTAGCCAGCTATTTTCGTCCTAACGTAACGCAACGTAGCCAACACTGCTAGCTAGCCAGCTTGCCACCGAATAGCAGCATTGTAGAAACGAGTGCATTACAACGGAACGACTTGATTAGTGTAGTGTTAGCTGGCTACACAGTTGTCTTTGCTATCTTTGATTTGTTTGATCTTAGCTAGCTACTTAGCTGGCTACATAGCCGTCTTTGTATCAAAGATAATTGTGTAGTTATCGAGGTTCGCTGAGGTTCGCTAGCCAGGTATTCTCGTCCTAACGTAACGTAGTCAACCCTGCTAGCTAGCCAGCTAGCCACCGATTAGCAGCACTGTAGAAACGATTACATTACAACGGAACGACTTGATTTGTGTAGTGTTAGCTAGCTACATAGTTTTCTTTGCTATCTTTGCTATCTAAGATAATTGTGTAGCTTTGAGTAATTATCGGTTAGCTAGCCAGCTATTTTCGCCTGCCGCGCTGCCGTCCTCCTACCTAGCCAACACTGCTAGCTAACACTGCTAGCTAGCCAACTTCTACCGAATAGCAGCACTGTAGAAACTTACATTACAACGGAACGACTTGATTAGCGTAGTGTTAGCTAGTTGTCTTTGCTGTCCTTGTATCCATGATAATTGTGTAGTTTAGAGAAATTTAGAGAAATTGTCGAGGTCACCTAGCCAGCTTCACTTTCAACAACGCAGCCACTGCTAGCCAGGCTACTTCACCAGCCAGCAGTACTATATCATTTTAGTCAATCAGATCTTTTATTTTATTTTATTTTTGCAACGTAAGCTTAACTCTCTGAACATTCGAGACGTGTAGCCCACTTGTCATTCTAATCTCCTTTGCTTTAGCGTAGCCTCTTCTGTAGCCTGTCAACTATGTGTCTGTCTATCCCTGTTCTTTCCTCTCTGCACAGACCATACAAACGCTTCACACCGCGTGGCCGCGCCCACCCTAACCTGGTGGTCCCAGCCCGCACGACCCACGTGGAGTTCCAGGTCTCCGGTAGCCTCTGGAACTGCCGATCCGCGGCCAACAAGGCAGAGCTCATCTCAGACTATGCGTCCCTCCAGTCCCTCGACTTCTTGGCACTGACGGAAACATGGCTCACCACAGATAACACTGCTACTCCTACTGCTCTCTCTTCGTCTGCCCACGTGTTCTCGCACACCCCGAGAGCTTCTGGTCAGCGGGGTGGTGGCACCGGGATCCTCATCTCTCCCAAGTGGTCATTCTCTCTTTCTCCCCTTACCCATCTGTCTATCGCCTCCTTTGAATTCCATGCTGTCACAGTTACCAGCCCTTTCAAGCTTAACATCCTTATCATTTATCGCCCTCCAGGTTCCCTTGGAGAGTTCATCAATGAGCTTGATGCCTTGATAAGCTCCTTTCCTGAGGACGGCTCACCTCTCACAGTTCTGGGTGACTTTAACCTCCCCATGTCTACCTTTGACTCATTCCTCTCTGCCTCCTTCTTTCCACTCCTCTCCTCTTTTGACCTCACCCTCTCACCTTCCCCCCCTACTCACAAGGCAGGCAATACGCTTGACCTCATCTTTACTAGATGCTGTTCTTCCACTAACCTCATTGCAACTCCCCTCCAAGTCTCCGACCACTACCTTGTATCCTTTTCCCTCTCGCTCTCATCCAACACTTCCCACACTGCCCCTACTCGGATGGTATCGCGCCGTCCCAACCTTCGCTCTCTCTCCCTCGCTACTCTCTCCTCTTCCATCCTATCATCTCTTCCCTCTGCCCAAACCTTCTCCAACCTATCTCCTGATTCTGCCTCCTCAACCCTCCTCTCCTCCCTTTCTGCATCCTTTGACTCTCTATGTCCCCTATCCTCCAGGCCGGCTCGGTCCTCCCCTCCCGCTCCGTGGCTCGACGACTCATTGCGAGCTCACAGAACAGGGCTCTGGGCAGCCGAGCGGAAATGAGGGAAAACTCGCCTCCCTGCGGACCTGGCATCCTTTCACTCCCTCCTCTCTACATTTTCCTCTTCTGTCTCTGCTGCTAAAGCCACTTTCTACCACTCTAAATTCCAAGCATCTGCCTCTAACCCTAGGAAGCTCTTTGCCACCTTCTCCTCCCTCCTGAATCCTCCTCCCCCCCCTCCTCCCTCTCTGCAGACGACTTCCTCAACCATTTTGAAAAGAAGGTCGACGACATCCGATCCTCGTTTGCTAAGTCAAACGACACCGCTGGTTCTCCTCACACTGCCCTACCCTGTGCTTTGACCTCTTTCTCCCCTCTCTCTCCAGATGAAATCTCGCGTCTTGTGACGGCCGGCCGCCCAACAACCTGCCCGCTTGACCCTATCCCCTCCTCTCTTCTCCAGACCATTTCCGGAGACCTTCTCCCTTACCTCACCTCGCTCATCAACTCCTTGACCGCTGGCTACGTCCCTTCCGTCTTCAAGAGAGCGAGAGTTGCACCCCTTCTGAAAAAACCTACACTCGATCCCTCCGATGTCAACAACTACAGACCAGTATCCCTTCTTTCTTTTCTCTCCAAAACTCTTGAACGTGCCGTCCTTGGCCAGCTCTCCTGCTATCTCTCTCAGAACGACCTTCTTGATCCAAATCAGTCAGGTTTCAAGACTAGTCACTCAACTGAGACTGCTCTTCTCTGTATCACGGAGGCGCTCCGCACTGCTAAAGCTAACTCTCTCTCCTCTGCTCTCATCCTTCTAGACCTATCGGCTGCCTTCGATACTGTGAACCATCAGATCCTCCTCTCCACCCTCTCCGAGTTGGGCATCTCCGGCGCGGCCCACGCTTGGATTGCGTCCTACCTGACAGGTCGCTCCTACCAGGTGGCGTGGCGAGAATCTGTCTCCTCACCACGCGCTCTCACCACTGGTGTCCCCCAGGGCTCTGTTCTAGGCCCTCTCCTATTCTCGCTATACACCAAGTCACTTGGCTCTGTCATAACCTCACATGGTCTCTCCTATCATTGCTATGCAGACGACACACAATTAATCTTCTCCTTTCCCCCTTCTGATGACCAGGTGGCGAATCGCATCTCTGCGTGTCTGGCAGACATATCAGTGTGGATGACGGATCACCACCTCAAGCTGAACCTCGGCAAGACGGAGCTGCTCTTCCTCCCGGGGAAGGACTGCCCGTTCCATGATCTCGCCATCACGGTTGACAACTCCATTGTGTCCTCCTCCCAGAGCGCTAAGAACCTTGGCGTGATCCTGGACAACACCCTGTCGTTCTCAACTAACATCAAGGCGGTGGCCCGTTCCTGTAGGTTCATGCTCTACAACATCCGCAGAGTACGACCCTGCCTCACACAGGAAGCGGCGCAGGTCCTAATCCAGGCACTTGTCATCTCCCGTCTGGATTACTGCAACTCGCTGTTGGCTGGGCTCCCTGCCTGTGCCATCAAACCCCTACAACTCATCCAGAACGCCGCAGCCCGTCTGGTGTTCAACCTTCCCAAGTTCTCTCACGTCACCCCGCTCCTCCGCTCTCTCCACTGGCTTCCAGTTGAAGCTCGCATCCGCTACAAGACCATGGTGCTTGCCTACGGAGCTGTGAGGGGAACGGCACCTCAGTACCTTCAGGCTCTGATCAGGCCCTACACCCAAACAAGGGCACTGCGTTCATCCACCTCTGGCCTGCTCGCCTCCCTACCACTGAGGAAGTACAGTTCCCGCTCAGCCCAGTCAAAACTGTTCGCTGCTCTGGCACCCCAATGGTGGAACAAACTCCCTCACGACGCCAGGACAGCGGAGTCAATCACCACCTTCCGGAGACACCTGAAACCCCACCTCTTCAAGGAATACCTAGGATAAAGCAATCCTTCTGCCCCCCCCCCCCCCCCCCTCCCTTAAAAGATTTAGATGCACTATTGTAAAGTGGCTGTTCCACTGGATGTCATAAGGTGAATGCACCAATTTGTAAGTCGCTCTGGATAAGAGCGTCTGCTAAATGACTTAAATGTAAATGTAAATGTAATGTTAATCCTAGTAAAAATGCCCTGTTTTAGGTCAGTTAGGATCACCACGTTATTTTAAGAATGTGAAATGTCAGAATAATAGTAGAGAGAATGATTTATTTAAGCTTTTATTTATTTCATGACATTCCCAGTGGGTCAGAAGTTTACATACACTCAATTAGTATTTGGTAGCATTGCCTTTAAATTGTTTAACTTGGCTCAAACGTTTCAGGTAGCCTTCCACAAGCCTCCCACAATAAGTTGGGTGAATTTTGGCCCATTCCTCCTGACAGCACTGGTGTAACTGAGTCTGGTGTGTAGGCCTCCTTGCTCGCAGACGCTTTTTCAGTTCTGCCCACACATTTTCTATAGGATTGAGGTCAGGGCTTTGTGATGGTCACTCCAATACCTTGACTTTGTTGTCCTTAAGCCATTTTGCTCCAACTTTGGAAGTATGCTTGGAGTCATTGTCCATTTGGAAGACCCATTTGCAACCAAGCTTTAACTTCCTGACTGACGTCTTGAGATGTTGCTTAATATATCCACATAATTTCCCTCCTCATGATGCCATCAACTTTGTGAAGTGAACCAGTCCCTCCTGCAGCAAAGCACCCTCACAACATGATGCTGCCATCCCCGTGCTTCACGGTTGGGATGGTGTTATTCGGCTTGCAATCCTCACCCTTTTTCCTCCAAACATAACAATGGTCATTACAGTTCTATTTTTGTTTCATCAGACCAGAGGACAATTCTCCAAAAAGTATGATCTTTGTCCCCATGTGCAGTTGCAAACCGTAGTCTGGCTTTTTTTATGGCGGTTTTGGAGCAGTGGCTTCTTCCTTGCTGAGAGGCTTTTCAGGTCGATATAGGACTCGTTTTACTGTGGATATAGATACTTTTGTACCTGTTTCTTCCAGCATCTTCACAAGGTCCTTTGCTGTTATTCTGGGATTGATTTGTACTTTTCGCACCAAAGTACATTAATCTCTAGGATACAGAACGCTCCTTCCTGAGCGGTACGACGGATGCGTGGTCCCATGGTGTTTATACTTGGGTACAATTGTTTGTACAGATGAACATGGTACCTTCAGGCATTTGGTAATTGCTCCCAAGGATGAACTGTCACGTTCCTGACCTGTTTCTGTTAGTTTTTGTATGTGTTAGTGGGTCAGGATGTGAGTTTGGGTGGGCAGTCTATGTTTTCTGTTTCTATGTTTTTTTAAGGGTTGCCTGGTATGGCTCTCAATTAGAGGCAGGTGTTTGGCGTTTCCTCTAATTGAGAGTCATATTAAGGTAGGTGTTTTCACACTGTTTGTTGTGGGTGGTTGTCTCCTGTGTCAGTGTATGTGTTATGTTACGCCACATGGGACTGTTTCGGTTTTGTTTGTTTGTTCGTTTTATGTAGGCATTTTCCTGTTCATGCGTTCTTCGTGTTTCATGTGAGTTCGTCGTCCAGGTCTGTCTACGTCGTTTGTTGTTTTTGTAGTTTATCAAGTGTATGTCGTTTCGTCTTCGTCTTGTTAAATAAATTCATTATGTCATATCACAACGCTGCGTTTTGGTCAAATCCCTGCTCCTCCTCTTCGAATGAAGAGGAGGAGGAGAACTGTTACATGAACCAGATTTGCGGAGGTCTACCATTTTTTTCCTGAGGTGTTGGCTGATTTCTTTTGATTTTCCCATGATGTCAAGCAAAGAGGCACTGAGTTTGAAGGTAGGCTTTGAAATCCATCATCGGGGACGCCTCCAATTGACTCAAATTATGTCAATTAGCCTATCAGAAGCTTCTTAAGCCATGACATCATTTTCTGGAATTTTCCAAGCTGTTTAAAGGCACAGTCAACTTAGCGTATGTAAACTTATGACCCACTGGAATTGTGATACAGTGAATTATAAGTGAAATAATCTGTAAACAATTGTTGGAAAAGTTACTTGTGTCATGCACAAAGTAGATGTCCTAACCCGACTTGCCAAAACTATAGTTTGTTAACAAGAAATTTGTGGAGTGGTTGAAAAACAAGTTTTAATGACTCCAACCTAAGTGTATGTAAACTTCCGACTTCAACTGTATTTGTAATAATGAGAATTACAACACTGAATGAACAATGAACACTTATTTTAACTTAATATAATATATAAATAACATCTATTTAGTCATAAATAAATAATGAAACATGTTCAATTTGATTTAAATAAAACATCATGTTGGAAAAGATAGTAAAAGTACAATATGTGCCATGTAAAAAAGCTAATGTTTAAGTTCCTTGCTCAGAACATATGAAAGCTGGTGGTTCAATATTCCCGGTTCTTCAATATTCCCAGTTAAGAAATTTTAGGTTGTAGTCATTATAGGAATTATGACACGTCGACTATTTCTCTCTATACCATTTGTATTATATATACCTTTGACTATTGGATGTTCTTATAGGCACTTTAGTATTGCCAGCCTAATCTCGGGAGTTGATAGGCTTGAAGTCATAAAAAGAGGTTAGATTACTTGTTAGATATTACTGCATGGTCGGAACTAGAAGCACAAGCATTTCGCTACACTCGCCTTAACATCTGATAACCATGTGTATGTGACAAATAACATTTGATTTGATTCTGCCCTGCATTAAACGCAAGAGAAGTGACACATTTTCCCCAGTTAATATTGCCTGCTAACATGAATTTATTTTAACTAAATATGCAGGTTTAAAAAAATATACTTCTGTGTATTGATTTAAAGAAAGGCATTGATGTTTATGGTTAGGTACGATTGTGCTTTTTTCGCGAATACGCTTTTGTTAAATCATCACCCGTTTGGCGAAGTTGAAGTAGGCTGTGATTCGATGATAAATGAACAGGCACCGCATTTTTAGTTAACTAGTGATTATGTGAAGATTGATTTGTTTTTTTATAAGATACGTTTATTGCTAGCTAGCAACTTACCTTGACTCCTTGCAGCCACAAGGTCCTTTTGACGCTGCACTCACGTAACAGCCTGGCACGCAGCTTCCTCGTGGATTGCAATTTAATCGTCCATAATCGGGCATCCAAAAAGGCCGATTAACGATTGCTTTGAAAACTTGAAATCGGCCCTAATTAATTGGCCATGCCGATTAACCTCCAATAAAAAAAAACTCCATGTAGGCTATTATGCCCATCAACAAGAGATGAGATGATCCGGTGACAGTTGTACTTAGAAACATGTCAGTTATTTTCCTTTAACAATTGCTTGTTTTCCATTTTGCTTGATGCAAAAGCAAGCCCTATAGGCTACCCTTGGCCTACTATAACGAAAGCTGGCTCAACAGCAATGCGTCTGGTGTCTTTCTTATCGTGGCCATGCATTAGCCTAGCCTAACCATAAGAGATTGCTAAATGGTCTGCTCGTCAGGCTTTTGTTGTCATGCTTTTGCATTATTCACAATCCGCATAGGCCTAACCTGCAGTGCATAGGCTACTCCATTCGTCTTGCATCCATCCCTATTCCAACAAGTGCCTCTTGTCTGGTTACCAATGACTCGCTCCTCCAAACATATTCGAATGATTCAGTCCTATAACACCATATCAACGGTAGACCTAGGCTGTATCTTGCTTACTGAGAATGTGCCTCACACATACCATTTACGTTTTTGTTTTTTTTGAGGGGTTAGTGCGATGCGTAAAGGAAGCCAATTACAATCATGTTGGCTGACAAAACTCCAAACATACTCAGCAAACTCTGGATGTTAGATTTTTTACTGTCGCTATTACTTGTTACTGTAGAATGTGCTATTTAATAAACTGGATCAATCCACAATGGACTAGGAAGATGCTATTCTATGCATCCAGGCAAATTGTAGTAACAACGCAAAGACTGTCAATAACCCACAGAGACAATGAGATTGCAGTGTTTAGCCATGAAACGCATCACACCTATAATTTATTTATTCATCAAAACCCAGCCCTTTCACGCCACCGCCAGTTATTGAGCTCATAATTACTGCAGGGAAAATAGCAAAACTATCTATGCCACACCCCCAGACCTATAACGCTAACACGAGCACAAAAATTTACCCATAATGTTCTAGGCTGTCATTGTAAATAAGAATTTGTTCTTAACTTACTTGCCTAGTTAAATTAAGGTTAAATAAAAAAGGTTTGTTAAAATAGGTTTTTAATAAAAGCCCCTAAATGTCAACATTTTCTGTGTGTGTGGGAGGGGTGCTGAAATTGAAATGGACCTCTCCCTGTGTTGTCCCACCAGTTAGGCGGAGACCCCTCATTAATCCACCGCCTCATCCCCCTCTTGTCCCCCCGTCCGCGTCCGCATGTCAGCGTCTCTCCCCTGTCAGGCCAGTGGACTGTGTGACCGCTCCTGCTGCTAGCGTTAGTGCCCAGCCCTAGCCCTACAGCCACGGTCCATCCATGACACTGGGCCTAATGTACTGTCTCTATGCTGATCATACAGACACAGACAGACTCCAGATCTCAGAGAGAATAGAAAACGTGGTTGTCCATAAAATGTTGAAATTGGCCTTCAGATAAATTACACTGAAAGGTCATTAGAAACATTAAAAGACAGCAGGGGTACTTTGTCATCCAGAGAGTTCCTAATCTCAACTGCTCAAATAGCCAGGAATAGAGGAGCAGTGTCATTAAATGGATGTTCATCTGTCCATGCACAGATTGCCGTGTGTGTATATACAGTATGTAGCAAGAATTGTCAGAGAATAAACATTGCCTCTGCCATTGTCTGGGAAGACATTTTGAGCGCTGGAGATCCTCGTCATTCATTCTGCTTGTTGACATGCCAGTGAGTGTGCGAGCGGAGCAGAGCGGAGCAGTGGTCTCCGGGAAGCAGAAAAAGCTATTTCTTTTGTCTGACCTACATGTCCTGCGGTGCAGCCAGAGCCCCGCCAGTACTGTGTCCTTGGATTTAGCCAATCATCTTGGCCCAGCGGAACGAGTGGAGCAGAGGTCCAGGGAATTATAATCCCCTGATGCTTTCCAGTTCCCATGCGGCCATGCCATGCTGAGGTTAATACAGTACATTTAGAGTCATTTGAGGATAATCTGGGACTTGGGCCGACTTGGAGTGAGACCCCTGCAAGGTTCAGGAGTTATGGGAATGTACTAAGAGAGCAGAGACGCAGACCGGGATGGTCAGAGAGAGAAGGATGGAGGAGAGAAAAATACTAAAAGAGGAGTTTGACATACTGATCAAGACAGGGCTAAGAGGCGTCTCTGACAGAGCCAGGCTTGCTAATGCTAGACGCTATCCACTAGCCATAGGGGAACATGGACCTCCGGAGGCTGGAGAGGCCAAAGAACACCGTCCACACACACACACACTCTTGTTGTCTGTTCAGTCTGTTCGTATCAGTGGTCACACCCAACACAGTCAATCATGTGGGTGGGTGAGCCATATGGAAACTTGTTCAAACGTGTTACTTTACTTTGATGTGTTAAGTTCACAGAGCCTAAAAGATTTTTGTTTTGTTCAGAAGTGTAATCTCCTAAGGCTTCTTCTAGCACTCTTCCTCTGCCCACCACCGGTCCAGTTCTGCACACACAGGTCTCTGGAGCCTTCGTGGCCTTGTAGAGATCTCGCATAGCTGGAAGGGAGTTGGCAAGACTAAACAACACCAAAACACATCTATCATTTCACAAAAGAGCAAGCTCCAAATCAATCTGACTGTCAATAACACTCCAGTCCAGAGCCATTCCCCTCACAGCCTCAGAGCATTCAATAGGCTCTCAGGACTGTATCAGGATGTATCCCAGCATCCCCCTTAAGGTGCACACTATATTACAGTGCACCAACATTTCTTATGTTTCATACTGAGGGAAAACAATGTTTCACTATACCCTGATTTTCCACTTAGATTAGTGAAAAATGTACTTCAAAGCAAAATAAAAATGCAGCTGATATTATAGTGGAACTGCTGATACCTCCATTTTTATGTGCCTTCCCTTCAGGGCAGTTAGTGTGAGGCCATAATTAGGAGGGCAATGAGCTGGTGGAGGAGAGGAGGGGAGAGCAGAGGCGAGGTAGAGGAGGGAAGGGTCCGGGGACTGACTGGTGGTCTGGGTGGTGGGGGGAGGGGAGGTTAACAAGAGACTGAGACACAGCAGGACCACTGATCTGGTCCTCTTGGCGTCTGCTGCCTCAGCATCTCCCCCTCCACCACCCCATCTACTCACTGATCAGGGCTCTCTGATGGGGTCTGTCACCACCATACAGCCTGACTGGGGCAGGGAAGGACAGGGTCTGGCACGATGGATGGACTGACTCGATATAGATGGGAGGGTTAGGAGAGTGAGGAGCTGTCTTAGAAAACAATAGTTTATCTTAGGCAAACACAAATGAGTTGAGTAACTGGACAATGATCAAAGTGACAACAGCTTTAACCAGCAGAGTGCACTGTGGTGATGACAGAGTGCCGGTCACAGTGATAACGTCATGGAAATGTGGAATTCTTACTCGCTACTATTTGTTTGAATGTTGTTTATGAAGACAACATCACGGGCAACATGTAGGCCTATATATTTGGCATTTGAGTAATCCTCTCCTTTCAGACCACATGAGGCTGGCTGGACTTTTTTTGTCCTGTCTTTACGAATTAGGTGCACGGATTGTGACCCGATGCCCTAACCCCTAGGCCCTGCTCCGCTGTATCATATGGAAGAGAGGTGTGTGTGCCTATCTGACCCTGTGCCTGTGAGAGAGACTGAGTGTGTGTGTGGTTCTCGGACACGCCTGAGAGCGTTGTGAATCTCCCTTCCTTGTTGCAGTGCTGCGCCAGCGATCAGATACATGACAGCTTTGCATTCCAAACAGAGGAATTAGAGGACACCAGAGTATGAGGCCTCCGCCATCCCTATACCTCCTCGTCTCCCTCTCTCTGGCCTCTCTGATAGAGTGCGTCTGACAGCCTCTCCCCTCCGGCGACACAATATTTGTGCGAGGAGTTTACTCAGGCTCCCGCTCTCTCTCTCTTTTTCCTCCTCTGTAAAGCCCTTGTCAGAGACAGGGGGGGATGTGGTGATGAGAGGTTTATGTTTTTCAGGGTTGATAAGCTTGGGTTTATCATGGTGGCTACTCCTCCTCACAGAGAAGGAACTGGAGTGGGATTGAAATGGGTATTAATGACTCCCCCACACCCTGCGAATGCACACTGACAACACACATGCACACAAACACATTCCCTAACACACTGCAGTAATGCACAGTGAATCACACTTAGCCCACCCCCATCACGTTATATCTACATCTATCCCATCAGAGACTGCTTTCTTTTCATTGATTAGCCTACTTAATTCTTAATACGCCATTGAAAACACCATAGGAGATCAAGTCTGACTTGAATCATTTCTAAATCTTTCTGGATAAGAGAGGAGCTAATCGGACCAGATACTGCCCCCACATTAAAAACACCTGACCGGTGGTGCCTATAACGAACCAGCCATTTGAATTGTGCCCGATCTAATCTTTCCTCACAGTGAAAGTGCTGTGGCCACATCCACCCCGCTCTTCCTCTGTCTCAGTCTGTATTTTGTGGGTGCTGAGGTCGGCGGATCACCACTCTATTGTCTCTGTGATGCGCTTACTGCAGGGTTTGAGCCTCGGATTGGACAGACAGGGCCATTAATCAATCAAACTCTGCATCCGGTGGGATGAGGGGATAGCTCCAAACGTCTTTTTTTTTTGTGCTGAAAGAATGCAGCTCGTTTTGGATTCAAACAGCTCAGCGAAGCAACATTTAAAGTGTGAAACCAAAATCATGTTGACAGGTGTTATTCAGGAAGAATGCTGTTTTGACTAATCCTGCAATTCCTGGTACCTCATTTTGATTCAATTGGGCCTCTACTCTAACCCAATAGGCATCTTGTTCAATACTACATCCCAGCCACAGCTCTGTTTGAACAAGGACATTATCCCCACATAAGTAACAATAAACAGGCATAACAAGCCATAAAACCACCCCATTGCAGGGCAGTAAACACATGAATAACTGTCTAAAGACACACAGACCCTGATGACTGTAACTGAACATACATATACAGCATCTTAGCTCATAGCCAAACGTATCAACCTATCAATAAAGAATCTATACACTGAGTGGATGAGGGGTAGCGATCCTTTTAATGACGGCTCATTCTCATACTGAGACCTTAGGCTGCTGAGTCAACCCATATGTCACTGTCACTATGCAGGATCAACCCTATAGTACACACGTCCCCTGGGAGGTCTTCTACAGTAGCCAATCAACAGCCATACTGTTAAACATGACCTCTGACTTTTTGGCTCATAAAAAAACATCACCTGCGCATATAAATAGGCTACATACAATACCCCCTTAGGCGGACTGTGACATTTCACAAGGAAATGTCACAATCCTCCCTCCCTTTATCCCTCCATCCTTCTCCAGAAAAAGGTAATGCGTTGCAGAGGGACTGGAAGCTGGTTGAGAGAATGCCAAGAGTGTGCAAAGCGGTCATCAAGGCAAAGGGTAGCTACTTTGAAGAATCTGAAATTTTAAATATATTTTGATTTGTTTAACACTTTTTTGGTTACTACATGATTCCAAACTTCTGACTGTGTAACGCACGTCGTCGGGAGAAGGAGAAGAGGACCAAGCTGCAGCGTGGTAAGTGTTCATATTGTTTAATAAAATACGCAACACTTGACAAAACAACAAACACGACAAACGAACAGTCCTGAAAGGTGAAACAAACACTAAACAGGAAACAACCACCCACAAACACAGGTGGGAACAGGCTACCTAAGTATGATTCTCAATCAGAGACAACAATAGACAGCTGCCTCTGATTGAGAACCATACCAGGCCAAACACACAGAAATACAAAACAAGGACAACATAGAACACCAGACATAGAATGCCCACCCAACCAAAATAGAGACATATAAAGGATCTCTACGGTCAGGGCGTGACAGACTGGTACTGTATGTTTGCTTATATGGGTGATTGTTAATGGGACAATAGGTAGGCACAAGAATCAAACTAGTAGTAGTTTAAAGAGTAATTGCGTCAATCTAAGTAATATAATCAATATTCAACTCCCCATCAAAATCCATCAGTTAAAACTAGCGATGTCTGTTTTTTTTGCATGGGCAATCCACTGCATCAGCCTATGTCAGCCTTCCGCATCTGCGGTGGAAGACCATGAGTATTCCCAAAAATTGGTAGCGTCTGAATGGTTTGGCCTACAAAACTAATATGACCACAAACACAATGGTGAATGTAACCTATACAAATGAATGGAAGTATGAGGGTCATTTTGTGCCAACAAAAATAAGGGATTAAATTTGTGTCCAATTATTATTTATTTTTTTAATCCTGAGCTTTCGTATATCTCCTAGGACAGACACTTCAAAACCTGATTCCTTAAGATTTTTGTTGTCTTTTTTTGTCGTTTATGAATGTGCTATTCAATGCGTTTCTATGTATTCACACCTGTCTGTCCCTGTTCACGGTTAGAGGAGCACCATAGTGTGATTGAGAATGCGTAGGATAGTATAAAGGATAAAAAGGTTTCCAGTTTTCACAGGCCTAAGGCATGAGATGGAAGGCTAAGGCTGTAACATGCAACAGAGTGCAATGATGCATAGCCTACACAAGATGCTTATTTTATCTCGGGGGCAATGTTGGCTTTCTTCTTCATTTTGGGGGCGACTTAAGCGTGCGTAAATGGAATGGATTCCCTTTTTATGCACTTTTTCTCTCTAAGTGTATTCTGACCTTGAACTTAAGCATGGAAATCATGGAACTTAAGCATGGAAATATGTACACTAATCTTCCAACATTACCATGGGCTGAAAAACTGAATGTGGCAATTTTCTGAATGACTCAAACCACCGTTTTCTTTCTTTAGTATGTAAAGGCTCTCCAATCCAGATTTTTATGATTCATTAATACTTTCCTAAACCAAAATAATTTACCAGATCAGAGTATTTTTAAATCACAATTGGTGCTGTAATGGAGACGAATATGCATGTACACTGAGCTAAACTACATGTAAAGTGTTGGTCCCATGTTTCATAAGCTGAAATAAAAGATCCCTGAAATTTTCCATATGCACAAAAAGCTTATATCTCTCAAATGTTGTGCACAAAATATCCATGTTTGTGAGGATTTTTTCGTTGCCAAGAAAATCCGTCCACCTGACAGGTACGGCCTATCAAGAAGCTAATTAAACAGCATGATAATTACACAGGTGCACTTTGTGCTGGGGACAACAAGAGGCAACTCTAAAATGTGTAGTTTTGTCACACAACACAATGCCACAGATGTCTCAAGTTTTGAGTGTGCAATTGGTATGCTGACTGCAGGAATGTCCAGCAGAGCTGTTGCCAGAGAATTTAATGTTATTTTCTCTACAATAAGCCGCCTCTAAAGTCATTTTAGAGAATTTGGCAATACGTCCAACCAGCCTCACAACCGCAGACCACGTGTAACCTCCACACCCGGTTTCATCACCTGCAGGATCGTCTGAGACCAGCCACCCGGACAGCTGATGAAACTATGTCTTTCCACAACCGAATAATTTTTGCACAAACAGTCAGAAACCGTCTCAGGGAAGCTCATCTGCGTGCTCGTTGTCCTCACCAGGGTCTTGACCACTTGACTGCAGTTTGGCGGCGTAACCGACTGAAGTGGGCTCACCTTCGATGGCCACTGGCACACTAGAGAAGTGTGCTCTTCACGGATGAATCCTGGTTTTAACTGTATGGCGTTGTGTGGGTGAGTGGTTTGTTGATATCACCATTGTGAACAGAGTGCCCCATGGTGGCGGTGGGGTTATGGTATGGGCAGGCATAAGCTACGGACAACGAGCACAAATTAATTTTATCAATGGCAATTTGAATGCACAGAGATACCGTGACGAGATCGTGAGGCCCATTGTCATGACATTCATCCGCCGCCATCACCTCATGTTTCAGCATGATAATGCACAGCCCCATGTCATAAGGATCATGGCCTGCATACTCACTAGACATGTGACCCATTGAGCATGTTTGGGATGCTCTGGATCGATGTGTATGAGAGTGTGTTCCAGGTCCCGCCAATATACAGCAACGTCGCACAGCCATTTGAAGAGGAGTGGGACAACATTCCACAGGCCACAATCAACAGCCTGATCAACTCTATGTGAAGAAGATGTGGCGCGCTGCATGAGGCAAATGGTGGTCACACCAGACACGGACTGGTTTTCTGATCCACACCCCTACCTTTTTTTTAATGGTATGTGACCAACAGATGCATATCTGTATTCCCAGTCATGTGAAATCCATAGATTAGGGCCACATTTATTTATTATAATTTTTTATGTTTTTTTTAATTTAACCTTAATTTAACCTTTATTTTAATTGACTGATTTCCTCATATGACCTTAAAATCAGTAAAATAGTTGAAATTGTTACATATTGCGTTTATATTTTGGTTTAGTTTATATTTCATTGATTCCTAACATTCCGAATCCATTCTCTCTATATATTCTAGTGAGTCTGTCAACAAAATTCTAACCAAAAGGTACACTGTATTTAAAGGGATGGCTTCAAGATAAATGTACTGAAAACCATATTGAATGAAAACTCCACAATAAAATCTTTTGACCAGCAAGTTGGAGGGTTTCAATGGTTGAAAGAAATGTATTCAGAGAGCGCAAGGCAGCCACACCTGCAGAGAGCGCTATGCAACTGAATAAGGTACGTCTGAATACCAAATACTGAGAAGTGTGAGGGGAAAGGCGTGCGTAGGAGATGCATCCATTTCCTAAGTCTGAATCAGCCCCCTGGTGAAGCATTTGGTGATGGCTTAATACAGATGACATGTGGAACCTCTCTTGTAATAACATTGCATGAAAACACTTTAAAATAGCTCATTTTAAGGTTAGAAGTGAAGTAACACCGAAAATACAGAGGTTAATGCAATAACCTTTCTGTGTGACGACCAATATGATGTAACATGAGAAGATCAACAATTTGTTGTTTTGGTGAACCCTCTAGGTCTTTATTGTAAAGGGCATATTAAAAGGAAATATTCAAGTTGAGGATTATTCAATTCAATTCAATTCAATTTGCTTTATTGGCATGACGTAACAATGTACATATTCACTGTGTGAAGATGATGATGCACGAAGAACAAGCCGGTACTACATCTCTCCTTCTCCCATGAAACTTAACAGTCAAATATGAATTATGCTGTGTGTACAACTCTTCTGCCTTGCAGCTCTATAGTCCTGTCCTGGCAGTATAAGCTGTGAGATAAGTCTATCTATGATATCCCGTCCATCCCTAGAGTAGAGCGCTGGTGTAGATTTTCGTAATTTCCCCCACTGTAAATAACAGATTAAGCCTAGTCCAGGGGCACAGGTGCTGGGTGATAAGAAGCACTACTTACTGAAAGCCTGCCTGTCTGTCTGCCGCTCCAAGGCTACTACAGATAAGCCCCACACATCCTTATGGGAGTTTATCTAGGTTGTTCGCAAACGACAGATTCCAGTTTAGATTGTAGCGCAGTTTATCATTTTAAAGAAGCAATAGGCTCTATGCTTCAGTTTTATGATATGGCTGGGTATTGGGCATTGATGTAGTGCTATTTTCTTAGGTGAGGGAGCGCATTTTTCTTTTTAAAATATATATTAATTTCCTCAATAAAAGTTTGTACTGATGAATAGCCTATAGAATAGCCTATCATTATAGAATATGTATAAAATGCATCTTCCAATTGCAACGTGGGTGGACCATTTCAGATCGGCAGTGATGTGTACACCAAGGAACTTGAAGCTTTCCACCTTCTCCACTGCGGTCCCGTCGATGTGGATAGGAGCATGCTCCCTCTGCTGTTTCCTGAAGTCCACGATCAGCTCCTTCGTTTTGTTGACGTTGAGTGAAAGGTTATTTTCCTAGCACCACTCTCCCAGGGCCCTCATACCTCTTCCATGTAGGCTGTCTCGTCATTGTTGGTAATCCGGCCTACTACTGTTGTGTCGTCTGCAAACTTGATGATTGAGTTATCGGCGTGTGTGGCATGGGTGAACAGGGAATACAGGAGGGGGCTGAGCACATACCCTTGTGGTGTCCCTGTGTTGAGGTTCAGCGAACTGGAGGTGTGGTTTCCTACCTTCACCACCTGGGGGCGGCCTGTCAGGAAGTCCAGGAACCAGTTGCACAGGGCGGGGTTCAGACCCAGGGCCCCGAGCTTAATGATGAGCTTGGAGGGCACTATGGTGTTGAATGCTGAGCTATTGTCAATGAACAGCATTCTTACATAGGTATTCCTCTTGTCCAGATGGGATAGGGTAGTCTGCAGTGCGATGGCGTTTGCATCGTCTGTGGATCTATTGGGGCAGTATGCAAATTGAAGTGGGTCTAGGGTGTCAGGTAAGGTAAGGTAAAGGTGATATGATCCTTAACTAGCCTCTCAATGCACTTCATGATGACAGAAGTGAGTGCTACGAGTGGATAGTCATTTAGTTCAGTTACCTTTGCTTTCTTGGATACAGAAGCAATGGTGGCCATCTTGAAGCAAGTGGGGACAGCAGATTGGGATAGGGAGAGATTGAATATGTCCGTGAACACTCCAGCCAGCTAGTCTGTGCATGCTCTGAGGACGAGGCTAGGGATGCCGTCTGGGCCGGCAGCCTTGCGAGGGCTATCATGCTTAATTGTCTTACTCATGTCGGCCACGGAGAAGGAGAGTCCATAGTCCTTGGTTGCAGGCCGCGTCGGTGGCACTGTGTTATCCTCAAAGCGGGCAAAGAAGGTTAAGCTAAACAGCTTGTCCTTATTAAGCAAGATTTCGGTGTCCGTGACGTGGCTAGTTTTCCCTTTGTAGTCCGTGATTGTCTGTTAACTTTGCCACATATATCTCGTGTCTGAGCCGTTGAATTGCGACTCCACTTTGTCTCTATACTGACGTTTTGCCAGTTTGATTGCCTTACGGAGGAAATAACAAGCAAAGCAAGAACTCTCCGGGAAGAAGAAAGGCGGGGATGTATGTTTCATGATTAACCACTCATGGTGTGATTGTGTTAACATACAGAAACTCAAGTCCTTTTGTTTACCCGACCTAGAATACCTCATAATCAAATGTTGACCGAATTACCTCCCAAGATAATTATTTTCGGTTATAGTCACAGCCGTGTATATACCCCCTCAAGCCGATACCATGACGGCCCTCAAAGAAATACACTGGACTTCATTTAAACTGGAAAACACATATCCTGAGGCCGCATTTATTGTAGCAGGGATTTTTAACAAAGCAAATTTGAGGAAACACTACCCGAGTTCTACCAACACATTGACTCGAGTACTCGCGCTGGTAAAACATTGGACCACAGCTACTCAACTTTTCGAAATGCCTTCAAGTCCTTCCTCCGCCCTCCCTTCGGCAAATCTGATCACGACTCCTTTTGCTCCTCCCTACCCATAGGCAGAAACTCAAACAGGAAGTACCCGTTATTCCTGTCTGCACAATGTATTGAGAACCCAGATGGCTGAATAGACAGGGACAGTATATCCCGAGAGACCCATGGTTCCGTGAAAGAGAGTATGTTACAATCCCTGATGTCTCTCTGGAAGTAGATCCTCGCCCTGAGCTCATCTACTTTATTATCCAGAGACTGAACATTAGCGAGTAATATACTTGGAAGCGGTGGATGGTGTGCACCACTCCTGAGTCGGGCTAGAAGTCCACTCGGAATACCTCTTCTCTGCCGGCGGTGTTTTGGAGCAGCCTCTGGAATAAGTAAAATTTCCCTGGGGGGTCCGAATAAAGGATCCAATTTGGGAAAGTCGTATTCTTGATCGTAATGCTGGTGAGTTACCGCCACTCTGATATCCAAAAGTTATTTCCGGCTGTAATAACACGCAAAAAAATCTGGGCTAATAATGTAACAAATAACACAAAAATAAAAAAATATTGCTAGAAGCAGATCTGCCATAACTGTCGGCGCCATTTTGTAGGCATACAACTACATGGAATAGCTATTTGTAAGCTATAGCCTAATGTAAAAATAAATACATATAGCTTAATATCACTGCACAGTTTGCGAGGAGAGCTTCTATTGTGAGCAGGCATTTCATTGTATTGTATAGCTTACACATCATATCATAAACACACATTGATTTGTTTAGCTTGAACACATGGTTACAGTAAACCTTATTAAAGAATAAAAAAACAGAGAGGTGAACTATCAATTCATAGAATGTATTTGCATAGGTTAAACATGCTGTTAAATCTATTGACCAAGTAGTGAATATAAATCATTATTACAAATAATTGCAGGAAAATCATTTAAAAACTTTTGGTGTAGTGTATTCATGCATATAAACTATAACCTAGATGCATTATGACCTCCGACTTGTCCCAATTCACATTTCCAACTGCCCACCCTGACATACCAAGCTAGAACGGGTCCAATGTTTCAACCAATATCCAATATAGTCTCAATATCCAAGCAGGGCTACATCAACTTTCAGAGAGGGAAAGGTGCATTGGGCTTTGCAGTGGCCACTCTGGTTTGGGTGTCCTCGGCAGAACGGTGACGCCATAATCAAGTGGTCACATATCGTTCTGGGTTTCACTGCGCAAAAGGGGGTCCATGGAGTTTAACCTCTTTGGGCTAGGGGGCAGTATTTTGACGTCCGGATGAAAAGCGTGTCCAAAGTAAACTGCCTGTTACTCATGCTTAGAAGTTAGGATATGCATATAATTGGTAGATTTGGATAGAAAACACTCTGGTGATCCTAACTGACCTACGACACAGAATTTTTACTAGGATTAAATGTCAGGGATGGTGAAAAACTGAGTATAAATGTATTTGGCTAAGGTATATGTAAACTTCAGACTTCAACTGTATGTAGAGAGCATCATGTATTTACAGTTTTATTCATATGTTTTCAAGTACTGCTGACAAATAATGCATTCTGATTATTGCGTAGATTGTAATGGACACCTATGTTGTTTGTAAAATACTTTTTGGATATTTTGTTGTATTGATTATAATGAGCTAATGTTAAGCTATTTTCCAGCTGTGTGTGGTGCCTGTTGGTTGACATTATACAATGAATTATGGGTGTCACGTAAATGTCTGTCAAATCAAAGATGTTATAATGAGGTGAAGGAATGGTTCACTTATCTTTCACGTAAATTTCAGGAAGTGAATGAAGGGAAGTGAATGATCGTAGACGACAAACCCCCTTCAGCATGCATACTGCAAACAGACCAAACTCATCTTGTCTCTCTTATTATCTTTGGTTGACGTCAAAAAAACAAACATGGCGGCGCGAACAAACTACCCATCGTCGGATTTCT
Source organism: Salvelinus fontinalis (assembly GCF_029448725.1). NCBI lineage: Eukaryota > Metazoa > Chordata > Actinopteri > Salmoniformes > Salmonidae > Salvelinus > Salvelinus fontinalis. The sequence continues at coordinate 3,011,945 of NC_074684.1, forward strand.
AGAAAGTGTTTAATTAAATTATTTCGATCAATGTTGAGCTAATTCATACTGTGGTTTCTGTCAGCCGAGGGTTCTCTACGTTTGACCGCTTGTGGTATGTCAATCTTTCCTCAGTTAGCACTAGGACTAATGTAACCTACATTTTCTGGTTTGGATGATTGTGTTATGCTGTCGCTACTTCTGTGAATGTCTGAACAATGCATCCAAAATTAACTGGTCACATTCAGGACATAACTTTTTGTAAGGACTGTTTTTGAAAAATGTTTCTGTGAAAAGAACAGTTTGGCTAGCTCAAATACTGGCTGTTGCGTCAATCGAAACCGAACGTTCTCGATAAGCGTGCTAATCACACCGGTTTGATCGTACGCTGCAGGGACCACTGTAGAATGATCACACCCATTTGTTGGTACGTGTCAAAAGACTATGAAGAGTCTTGGTAGTTCCAAACTTCTTCCATTTAAAAATGATGGAAGCCACTGTGTTCTTGGGGACCTTCAAAGCTGCAAAAATTGTTGGGTACCCTTTCCCAGATCTGTGACTATACACAGTCCTGTCTCGGAGCTCTATGGACAATTCCTTTGACCTCACGGCTTGGTTTTTTGCTCTAACATGCACTGTAAACTGTGGGACCTTATATAGACATGTGTGTGCCTTACCAAATCATGTCCAGTCAATTTACCACAGTGGACAATCAAGTTGTTGAAACATCTCAAGGATGATCAATGTAAACAGGATGCACCTGAGCTCAATTTTCGAGTCTCATAGCAAAGGGTCTGAATACTTATGTAAATAAGGTATTTTTATTTGTATTGTTTTTCTACAAAAACTTGTTTTCGCTTTGTCATTATGGGGTATTGTGTGTAGATTGATGTGGAATTTTATTAATCCATTTTAGAATAAGGTTGTAACGTAACAAAATGTGGAAAAAGTCATGGGGTCTGAATACTCTCCGAATGCACTGTACACCCCCTTCTTTCAAAAAGTAGGATAAAAACTAACTTTAAACGGTCCTTTTCTCTTTTGATGTCCTAATTTGGTTACGTTGGGGAGGAAAAATGTCAAAAATAAGTTATAGCCTCATGTAGAGGTAGTACATGATTGACAGTGAAAGCCTATCCACAATTTGACGAACAACCTACACAGATGATAAAATCCTATTACACATCCTTGATTAAAACCGTCCAATCAGAACAGATCTACCAGGCAGATCAAGCCAGTCATTACAGAACCACAGTCTAATACCCATCAGACCCAGCAGCACCAGCAGCTAATTGGATGGATCTCATACGTGATGACAGGAATTGTCTTTTTGAGATTTAACAGTAGGGATGATGGCTTCAGTCTGATAGGTCAGAGAGCATGTGTGTGTGTGTGCCAGACAGAAGTCTTAGAGACACAAAGCCAGGGGTGTAAAGTATAGACGTCTGTCTCGGAGTGTGTGTATGTGTGTGTAGCCCACAGCCATTTGGCATAGCCAGATCAGGACCTAACATAAGGACAAATCAGAGTATGCTATTCTGTTCTTCTGAAATAGACCACATTTTCTGCATATCAAGTTTATTTAGACCTGTCTAAAATAAATAATGGATTTATTGTGAAGGTGTAGGCTATACTACATGTGTCACGGTCGTCAATAGAAGTAGACCAAGGTGCCACGTGGTGAGCGTACATATTCCTTTATTTAGATGACGCCGACAAAAACAATAAACAATCCAAAACAACAGTGAAGCTAAAGGTCTATGTGCCACAAACAACCTCCCACAAATACAGGTGGGAAAAGGGAAACCTAAGTATGGTTCTCAATCAGAGACAACATTAGACAGCTGTCCCTGATTGAGAACCCTACCCGGCCAAAACATAGAAAAACAAATAATAGAACTACAGAACATAGAATACCCACCCCAAATCACACCCTGACCAAAACAAATAGAGACATAAAAAGAATCTCTAAGGTCAGGGTGTGACAACATGGATTAATTAGACTTTTTTAAATGTAGATGTTCCAAACGTCTGCATCAGTGGAAGTCAGGAAATGCTAAATGTGTTTGTTAATTAACAGTCAATTACCATGAGACTGACAGTTATTTGCTTGACAATCACCGGCTGATGAAATTTCATGACCGCCACAGTCCTACTTGGACCTTCGGACATTAGCCTCCTCCTCCTCCTCCTCAGTGCTTCTGCATCTGTCACAGCCTCAAAGCAGATGTTCCTATGGGGACAGGCAGTAGGCAGACACCCTCTATCCCTGACTTACCTGTCACTCTAATAACACCCCACCATCACCACTACCCCTTTAAATCTGGTTCATTACATCTCATCTACAAGCTATTAAGTAAGATAACAGAGGGAGGGGCTCTGATGACTGACCACTGTACTGGAGCTGAACACACACAGACCAGTGGATCATGTGCTGTGAGGAGATTGACTGGTAGGAGTCTGATGGTGAATGAATGGAACAAAACTGTTGCTGGGCGATAAATACCACAATAATTACACCCATGAATTCAGGGGCTGGGGCACTGGCTTGGCCTAGAGCCACATCAGTCTGCTGTTATGTTGAGAACAATAATCATAATGAGCATTAGCCATGCCATTAATCTTCATCAGGCATGGTAAAGAGATGGCAGTTGGTGCTATGGAGTCCCCCCCCCCCCCCCCCACCCGAGCCAGGTGGTGACCAGACAGGACAAGGTTACGACTCAGGAGAGGAAGGTCAGAGGTCATGGTGTGTTACCAGACAGGGATGGATCTGACACCGTGTACAAGGATGGAAACAGAGCCCAGGTCTATAGTGCCATAGAGAGTAGAATATAAGTCTAGTAGTGGCAACTTTCACTGAGATGCTCAGTAAACAGAAAACACTCTAGGTTCATATCAGAATGGGAAATATACAGTGTATGTGTACTGTAAAACAAATCCTGTTGTTATTACGGTAACTTACTGGCAGACAGTTACCTGTAAGGTACGTGGAAAAAAGGTAACTTGTATGGAAACTTTGGCAGGAGATTACAGTAAAAACAACTGGATTTTTTCCCTGTGTCTGTGAGTTTGTGTGTGTGTGTGTGTGTCTGTCTCTCCGTGTCTGTCCCCCAGACACAGAGATAGATAGACTAGTGGATGGTTGGACAATCTGGTAGATGACCTACTGTAGTTTGGTGTAGTGTAGTCAAATTAGCATTACTGTAATCCTGGCGCGTTAAGTCAGCTAAGATGCGCAATAAGAAAAAGACAGCACTAACACACACACAAAATAAAGTGACGGATAATGACTATTTCTGTCAGGATTTGGGGAGGAAATCCTTTGAAAAGCCTGTAGTTTGGCTATATTGCCCACAGAGATATATCCCTCTCTCCCTATTTCTACACCAGGCTGGTAATGCTGCTGTAGTCTAAAGCTCAGAACTGATCTACCACTAATGACCTTACTGTGATCCTGGCTGGAGAGATAGATAGAGGGATACAGGAGGGATATAGTCACGACACCAGCACATGGTGCCAAGCCAGCGCACGCATGCACACACACACATCTGTCTACCTTATCTAATAGCGGACGATATTGCCACTCCAATTTGCCAAATCTTCAATTTAAGCCTACTAGAAAGTGTGTGCCTTCAGGCCGGGAGGGAAGCTAAAGTCATTTCGCTACCCAAGAAGAGTAAAGATCAGAAAGATAAAGATGAAGATGGTCAGGAGAAGTCTGTCCATAATAAAGTGCTGCGCTTCCTTCTTAACAACACTATCAACAAGGCAGGTCCTACAGGCTCTAGTTTTGTCACACCTATACTCCTGGTCAGTAGTGTGGTCAGGTGCCACAAAGAGGGACTTAACATTAATTACATGCATGTCAATCGCTCATGGCTCAAAGTGGAACAGAGATTGACGTCATCACTACTTGTTTTTGTAAGAGGTGTTGACAAATACTTGCACACGGCTCGGACACCAATGCATACCCCACAAGACATTCCACCAGAGGTCTCTTCACAATCCCCAAGTTCAGAACAGACTATGGGAGGTGCACAGTACTACATAGAGCCATGACTACATGGAACTTTATTCCACATCAGGTAACTGATGCAAGCAGTAGAATCCGATTTGAAAAAACGACATCTTATGGAACAATGGGGACTGTGAAGAGACACACACAAAGGTACAGCCACATGCTTTGGCAGCAGCTAATGGGGATCCATAATAAATACAAATACAAATACCTACCCATCGTGCGGTCTCCAGTGGGAGTAGGATGGAGATTAGTAGTGCTATCAGTTCAGCTCCAGACCAGTGATCAGTCCCCCATGCTCTCCAGATGAAGCGTCCAGTAGAGATATCACACCTCATGAACATTCGAATGTCATTGTAGAGTACAAATGTGTCACCTCTAGTTGAAATTGTATTGATCACACTCACTGAGTTAGAAAAAAGAATAGGCCCACCAAATGTGTTGTATTTTCTCCCTGTTCTTATTGATGCTGAATTCATAGTTTAAATGGCAAACTATAGTTCTTTGCAAAGAATTCTCGCCATCTTTCTCAATGTCGGACACAACCGCATTCGTACCCAGGCATACACAGTAGGCGTGTGCCGACATGGCCACACTCATAGTCGTAATTGTATCCGTAAATTGAAAGTTGATAGTCGGATCGGATGATAGTCGTGATCGGGAAAAAACATCATTGTTTTAATATGCCTAAGCAGCTGTTGGCAAAATACCTCCCAGCATGTTGATATACCAAACAAGCTAAACGATTAAGAGCCACAGAGGGGTGTGTGTGTGTATGACCTGTGCCTGTGTGTCCTCAACTTGCAGCGGGCAGACAAGTTTGATATCAGACAGAATGCGCGTCGGCGTGTCATCTTTTTCCTTACCCTAACAGGAGGCAGCAGCAGTCTGAATGATCAGACCGAAACAGAGAAGTGAAAGTGATCGGTGAAATTATGAAGCGAGTGGACAGAGAAATACAGCTTCACTCTATCCAATCAGAGCAGCAGGATCAACGTATAGCCCGCCCTTCTCTTTACAGACAGGCCAACTAGCCAGTGTAGTTATTTCGACCACGTAGTACCTCACTTGACTACCTGACATGAGAAAGATGCAGGGATCTTCCCAGTCACGGATAATAAAAAAAAATATACTCTGATCATAATTGGATCTAGAAAATTGCCCATTTCCATTACGATACTCTTTTTTTGTCCGACTACTTGGCACACCTCTAACACACACACACAAGCATGCACACACACAGGCGCCCACACACTTTCTTTGCGTCTATCTGAGAGTCAAGGCAGCTCTGACTCAGTCCACCTGACATGCCCAGAGATACAGAGCAGCTTTCCTTGTCTCCTCAGCTGATTAGCAGGGTGGTAAATCAGTGACAGTGAGCATCAGTCTCTCCCCGGCTGGTTTTACAGGGATCCGCGTTCATAACTCTCTCTTTGTTAGCAAGCAGCTCTGCCTCCGGCCCTGCGGCGAATCCTAAAATGAACTTTCTATCACCTCCCTAACACACTGCCAGGGGGAAGTAAGAGGAGATAGAGGAACGTTGGCTGAACTGAGATGAGATCCTCAATCCGCCTTGCCTAACAACTCAAACTGAATTCTTCCTCTGCTTCAGGTTCGCTACCTACTACATACCATCGAAGTCGTTTGTGGTGAAGTCAAAATGAGGGGTGTTGTACAAAACAAAGCCATCAGCGATTGGATCGTCTCGAACCAATCAGAGTATCAAAGCCAATGAGGAATTTTCAAAATGCCGCTTTATACCCGCCCGTGTTCTGGCTCTGGCCCAACCCATTGGTTTGTGGGACCAATTAGAACGGTAAGCATGTGTTTGCATTCGAGAAATCGTCAGGGAGGTACTCAGATCCAGACTCACTGCCTCGAAGAAACTAACATCTGTGGCATAGCGTTTGGCCGGAGCAAGGAGTTTGGGTAGCCAGGCAACGATCCGCCAATCAGAGCTGGAGTTGGTGAAGGGAAGGCTTCTGGGACATCTCCAGACCCAAGAAAGAGCTTTTGCAGTAGCATACTGATTCACAGTACCATGGCCGGTAGCAATCTGGTGTACTAAGGAGATGTCAACATTGCATATTCATTGTATAATAATGTTCATTTGCACGAGTCACTATGTAAGGAATAGTACTATGCATACTACTACATCTGCGGTAGGCAAAACAAATGTACAGTATTTGCTCTTATTGTGTTTCAGATGAAGTGACTCGTACATGAAGCTAGGTCTGTTCACAGAGGCACAGCAGTAGTCTCAGTCATACTGAACATTGCACTTCATCTGGAATCTCAAATAGGAAGTACTACATGCATGAGCTGCAGCGGTGTCACTGGCATCTACATAACATCGACATGGCGTGTACGCAACCATAATTCACGAGTCGCAGTTACCCTCCATCCCAATCTCACAGGTGACGCAGAGGAGAAAGAGAGAAGGAACAGAGAGAGAGAGATAGAGAGAGAGAAAGAGAGACAGAGAGGAAGTGAGCGAGAGAGCAATTACCAGAGACAAAGAAAGCAGAGCATTTCAATCAATCCAGGCGTCTCTTTCTCTTCAACACAGACAAACAGACGGACCGACAGAGACAGACAGACAGACAGACGCTAGCAGCAGCTCTCTTCCCTTCAGAGAGGAATTACTACCTGAGCTCTGAGCTCTGCGCTCTGCATACCAAGGAAGCAGACATGGCACAACTGGAATACACAATCTATACAGACGGCAGACCACATGCTATTAGGTATTCCTCTACTGCACAGGAGAGAATGGGGAGGGCGATGGGGATGGAGACAGGGGGTTTTGACTGAAGCTGTAATCAATGGGAGACGGCTGATAGACTACAGATTGGAGAATGCTAGTTTGTCTGTGTGTGTCTTCTTCTCTCCCCTTCTCCCCCTGTTCTCCCTTTCTCACTGTCTCCCTGCAGCATTCAGACGGTCTAAACTCTCCCTCTCACTCCCTCGTCTCTCAGCTAATTTGAAGCTTCCTGTCCTGCTAGTGTCTACACTCCGTTTCTCCCTCTCTCCCCCGTTTATCTCTCCCTCTCTGAGTCTCTCAGCTATTTAGAAGCTGTGCCGGGTTAGCTTCATCTAATGCACAGACCCCCAGATTAGAATGAAGTCACAATTTTGGCCCATCCACTTAACTGTAATGGATCAACTTTGCAGCTGGTTTGTTCAGAGGCCCACAATTATCAGGGACGATACATCCCAAGGTTTTACACCTTTCCTCATGAAACATAAACACTGTAGTCTTTTAAGCTCTGAGCGTCTTGCAACCCAGGCCTGCTTATTAAAAATGGTGATTTGAAGAAAACACAGTCATGCATCGTTATTTCTCGCTCCCTGATCCAACGCAATTTGCGGAAAGGAAGGAGATCTTAACAACCGTACGTACGCATGCTGTTTAGACGTAAAACCCAAGGCTCAATTTGGTGTTTTTTTTACGCTCGGCTTGGTAGCAGCTGTTCTCCGACGCTGCAGCAATCAACCAATCCTCTGAAGCAGGGAACCTAAATCCTGCCATAAAACAGACAGACACGGTATCCTTCTTCTGGAGGAACACTCACACAACGTCAAGACAACATTTCTGACTGTGTTTCATTGCTCACATAACGTCAAGACAACGTTTCTGACTGTGATTCACCCCTCACATAACGTCAAGACAAGGTTTCAGACTGTTTCATTAGTGAAATAACATCAAGACAACGTTTCTGACTGTGATTCACCCTTCCCACAACGTCAAGACAAGGTTTCAGACTGTTTTATTAGTGAAATAACATCAAGACAACGTTTCTGACTGTGATTCACCCTTCCCACAACGTCAAGACAAGGTTTCAGACTGTTTCATTAGTGAAATAACATCAAGACAACGTTTCTGACTGTGATTCACCCTTCCCACAACGTCAAGACAAGGTTTCAGACTGTTTCATTAGTGAAATAACATCAAGACAACGTTTCTGACTGTGATTCACCCTTCCCACAACGTCAAGACAAGGTTTCAGACTGTTTCATTAGTGAAATAACGTCAAGACAGCGTTTCTGACTGTGATTCACCCTTCCCACAACGTCAAGACAAGGTTTCAGACTGTTTCATTCGTGAAATAACATCAAGACAACGTTTCTGACTGTGATTCACCCTTCCCACAACGTCAAGACAAGGTTTCAGACTGTTTCATTAGTGAAATAACGTCAAGACAGCGTTTCTGACTGTGATTCACCCTTCCCACAACGTCAAGACAAGGTTTCAGACTGTTTCATTCGTGAAATAACGTCAAGACAACGTTTCTGACTGTGATTTACGCCTCAGCCAACGCCAAGACAAGGTTTCAGACGATGGTTCACCCTTCACACAACGTCAAGACAACGTTTCTGACTGTGATTTACGCCTCACCCAACGCCAAGACAAGGTTTCAGACGGTGTTTCACCCTTCACACAACGTCAAGACAACGTTTCTGACTGTGATTTACGCCTCACCCAACGCCAAGACAAGGTTTCAGACGGTGTTTCACCCTTCACACAACGTCAAGACAGCGTTTCTGACTGTGACTCACGCCTCACCCAACGTCAAGACAAGGTTTCAGACGGTGTTCCACCCTTCACACAACGTCAAGACAAACCATCTGAGAGTAGTTCCTTTTGTATTCTCTTACATTGCCTACACGTTTCCATAGTCTCATCCTGAACATTCACATAGAGTCAAGTCAACCTAACAGACTATGTTACATTGTATTGACATCTTTGATATATTCCTTTAAAATCCTGGTTTCTCTAATGTTGCATAGAAAAATGGCATGCCACAATTTTTGCTCTTGAACTCCCCTGTTCTTCGACAGCAGCATTTCAAACGTGCTCCCTTGTGACAGTTAAGTGGCAGTTTTTTTGATCTGAGTCGCTTTATGTCTGGTTTCAATGAAGGCTCCTTTAATACAGTGTCTTGTCAGAGGGGCAGAGCAGCCACCAGTCCTGCTGTTTGTTTCGTTTATTAGGAGCCCCATCAGCTACTGCAATCACAGCAGCTACTCTTCCTGGGGTCCATATAAAACTTCCAAAACATAAAGTGCAGAACAGTAATAGACAAGAACAACACAAGATATTACATTCAATGAAAAATGTGATTCAATTCAAAATAAGAGTTATATGTAGAAAAGACAAAGATGACAAATGTGTGCTCGACATTGGCTTGATGTTTGTCAGGAGGTGTTGGGCTGAGGCCATGGTCTCTCAACTCTGGTTGAAGCCAGGGCAGGTGGCTGGCAGCGCCCGGAGGATGGAGAGAGGAAGGGAGGGAGAGAGAGGGAGAAAGAGGGGGACAGAGTAAGAGAAAGACGGAGAATGGGATGTAAGGAGGCAGTGAGAAAACGAGTGAGAGAGACCAAGTGGGGGCTTTGCTGTAGCATTATGCTAAAGGACACATTTCCTACTTGGGAGAGATCCATTTCGCCAGTGAAATTAACCTATGTGTGATATTACAGACCGAAGGCAGGTGGAACATGTGAAGTGAGAAATGATAAAATCCTCCTCTCCATCTCTCTCTGGGTTATCAAATCGGACTCGTTCAGCAGGTCGTTTATAGCACATTTTGTATTCAAACATTAAAGCACAGTATATTTTAAATATGCGTACAGGCTGCTCCAACAAATACAGAAATGAACCTTTGCCTACATGGTTATATCTGCAGGGACCCCATAAAAACAATATATTTACATGTGACATACGTCATATAAAATATATTTCTCTCTCATAGTGCGCTATCCCTGACCATCACAGCTGAACATCTGTCTGCACCCACACCCCCCAACCCCCCCACCCTTTACCTATACCCCAACCTTAGTGTGTGAGGGGAAGTGGCTCCATAGCGGAGAACCACAGGGTTAGATGAGACAAGGCGAACCGACCACAGCACAACCCAGAGGTCATAAAGGTCACCGCTCAGGAGGGTGGTGTCAGAGCCTGAGGCTCAGAACACATCTCAGTCTGACACCATCGACCCCAGTATGCTGTGAGAGTCGCTTACTGGACAAGACTTCAATAAATAGGGGGAGGTTGGGACTAATTGATTGCCAGATTAGTTAACAGTTGTGTGTGTGTGTGCCTGTGAAGGTGCACATGAGTGTAGGCACCTCCATGTTAGCAAGGCAGAGAGGCCCTCTGTCTGTCTCTTTGTCTGTCTGTCTGTCTGTCTGTCTGTCTGTCTGTCTGTCTGTCTGTCTGTCTGTCTGTCTGTCTGTATTTCATCAATCATGGTCAATACACCAGAGCTCTAGTGTGGCGAACACTCCACAGGGACCAATCCAACAGGCTGGGCTTTGGCACTCCAGAGCCGTCCTGTCTCAATATTGATTCAGAAATAATTACAGACTGCTTAGTGATTCATCACTTGTTCTCCTGGAGTCTGACTCCCTCACACCAACAACTAATTGGGAAATGAAGATTTCTCTCTCTCTTTCTGTCTCTCTGTCTCTCTCTCTATCTAAGCGCTAGTTAGCATAAAGTTGCAGGGCTGCTTGGTGAATGATAAACTGCCCATGACCTTTTCAGTTAAAGACTAAGCATTTTGATTTAAATTACCAATATTTGCATGTTATCCATGGGCTGTTTGCAGCTAGTTATTGTACAGTAAATAATTGACATTCAAAAGTACAACTGCCTCACACCTTTGAGTATTTTTTATTTTTCATTTGATTTATTTTAAGCAAACATTTCACCTCAAGTGAGGCCTCCAGGCTGGACAATGGTCCTCTGTGTGTAAGTCGAGGGTGGAGGCAGAGGAGGAGATGGAGGTGCTGGACACCTTCACCAGTAGGTAGGTCCATTAATCATTTCACTGAGTTAGTGTGTTACCGAGTTTCACCCTGTCACGGCAAACATGTTTATGAAGCTGCTCTAAAACGGGGACACAATGACTGCACAGTCCACCACAGCTGCCTTATAGCTCAAAAATGTTAAAACAGCAGAATAAAATGAGAATAGTGACCGCTAAGGCGTGAACTAATGAGGATCCAAATAAAATATACAGAATAAAGAACCAGGAGTATATTTCATAATGTATGGGTTAAAAATCAACATTAACGTAAAGTACAGTTACATTGAAGCACGTTTCACACGCCCGATCCATTCTGACGATCCCCACAGTCAGACCGACCTTCCAGTGTGAGCGTTCAGTGGAGGCTTAAACGATGGGGGAGGTGTGTGTGTGGTGTCAGTGCCCTAATAGCACATACCACATGACTGTATTGACCGCTAGGTTGTAATGTGGTGATTGTAGAACCATGCATGGTCTCAGACAGCTGAGCACGTTCTCTCTCCTGGACCAAAGTCCTGTTCTCATGCTGTTCTCTGTGTTTGTGCTCCCATTCGAAATGGAACGCTCAATGATCCCTTTTAAACCAGGGTTACCTGGCACATGGGTACAGGTACCAATTTCAGACGTGTGTGCCTAGCACTGAGGAAATGTATAGTTCCCTGTATAGTGCACAACTATTGACCATGGCTGCATCGGGCTCTGGTCAAAAGTGCACTGTATAGGGATTAGGACGCCATTTCAGACCCTGCCAGAGTGGAGCAGAGCGAGAGGTGCTGTTGCTGACGAAACACCTCAGGACAATGGGACTGAATGTAATGTCCTGGCAGGATGAAAGGATATCGGTTTCCCTTTTCCCTCTATTGCAAAGGAAAAGTCACGTTGCAATAGACAGACATTTTCCGGACAATTTTTCATCTGACTTTCTTAGCACTAACACCACGTGGCTAGCTTTATTCTCCTAGAACGCCTGACTTTGATTGGTAGTGGTAAAGAAAAGAGGTTGGTAAAATGCTGATTATCATTTGCGCTGAGTAAAGTCACGCTCCCTAAACTTTCAAAGTATTTTTCCCGCAAAGGGGTGGGTAAACGCTCACGCGAAATAAATGAACAGCGTTTACCCTCCACTACACCATTGCTCATCACATAATGGGAGCTGAAAGACAGTGGCTCCACACACACACACACACACACACACACACACACACACACACACACACACACACACACACACACACACACACACACACACCTCTAATAATAAGAGGCTGGGAAGCTTGAGGAATGTCCAGGCAAGCAGAAATACTTCACAGCAAGACCAACAACTAATCTAGCATTTTTGTACATGCAAATAGCAAGGCTTTTCACATTGCATTGTTGCTCTTTGATAACAGCTTGCTATTATTATGTAGGAGACAGTCCTAGCATAGCAGACTGACCACAGACAAAGTAGTAGCCCGGAGCAGGAGTACAGGCAGGGATCACTTGTTTCCATGGGTCACGCCAACTTTCACAAAAAATGTTTGCATTCAATTGCTCGAATTTGTTATCGCTACAATTTCCCTGAATGCAGTTAATGGTTGACTATGAATTTGCGGCAGGTATTTTCTTGATGAGTGGGTTGACAAAGTCATTTCTCTCTCTCTCTCTCTCTCTCTCTGACTGCTGAACTATCACGGATTCCCACTGCCCTCACTCTCTTCATTACCCTGTTTGTGTCCATCTAGATTCTGGAGGTCGGTGAAATGTCAACTCTCATTATGTCCGCTTGCAATGTTGTCCGCTTGCCATGCCTAAAAAAGTCTGAACTCTCTGACCAGCCTACGAAGAACTCTACTGAGTACATTTACAAAGCAGATCTTCTATTATCTGTCTTAACAAGCCTCTCTTTCTAGCCGTGCCACAGCTCCCACCCCAGTGGTTCGCCCCCAGCCATGTTAACCCCTGCAGCACAGCCAACGCTGAACACGCGGTTTTAACTGGTTCACTGATTCAACCGGCCCGGGTGACTCACTCGACAGTGCCCATCGCTATTCCCGAAAACCTTCTCTTTGTGTGCTAATAGGGCATGGCCATGGTGTCTGTCTGCTCAACTCTGCCCGGTCCATAGTAGTGACACATGGGCCTGGCCTGAGTAGACCTAAATCACAGCGACATAGATTCCCCTGGCCTAATCAGCGAGGATTCACTTAAACTCCATTTCCTTACACAGACAGGGAATCATGTCTGAGAGCTCCCTGGTGCTTGCCAAGGGAGAGTTATGGGCCTCACATAGGGCCACTCAGAACCTGCTGGCCAAGAGCCACACAGCCACAAGGTGGCAACCTCTCCTTCAGCTGATTAATGGCAATCAATACTCAATTATTGGCTATCGAATACCGGTTGGCTGTGTCATGGGCAATGCTTGGCACAGGGCTCCATGCACAGAGAGAGTGGGGTTATGGGTGTTTGGGTGAAGGGCAGTCTGTGACCTTGTTAACCATGGTAGACCTGAGGCAGGTGGTTAATGTGTGTCCTTGGTGGTATTGTGTCACACACGGTCAGAACAGTCTGCCATCTGTGGTTGCCCCCGAGATGGGAGGAACTCCTGCAGCTCCCACCTGTGTTCCTGCACACATGCCACTGCGCACCTTTACCTGGTCACATGATCTAACCTCTGATAGTGGAAGATATGACTCATCAACAGCCCTCTCTTCTCTCCTCTCTTCCATCTTTTTCTCACACTCCAAATGTTCAGTTCCAAACAGCTATTCTAACACCAAGTGAATATTTTCTGGGATATTTTATTTCAGTTCACAAAACAAGGCAAGGTGACAATTGTGGGGGAGATCAGGATTGGTTGTCACACTTTTTCACTCGTGTTTTTCTCAGCACCATTATATCTTACAAGACTATTTTCAATATTAAGAGAAAGACCAAGGTCTCAGATTGAAATGGGGACAATGGTTATCCTCATATCTTGTTCCAACGTGGAGTTATAAGACATTAAACACACTCTGTCCACTTGTGACAGGGAGCCCCATCCCGGGGTTGGTTGTCACACAGTATGGGGTTGGTTGTCACACAGTATGGGGTTGGTTGTCATAGTGTTTGCCATTTTTTCCCCAGCAACAATTGCACCATTTACAAAGCTTTAGAAAAGATCATTTATTTATTGCAAAGCCTTTATTTATTGAACAGTATTTCTATGTACATAAAAAAAACTTTGTTGAACATTTGCTTTGACATTGTAGTTCTTGCTCCACTCCAAATCGTCACATCATTGCTTAATAAACAAACAGTGAGCATATTTGAATGGAAATGAAATATTTTGAAAAAGTTAAAAAAGTGAAGCTGTATACATTTGTGTTAACTAATTGTTTTGTTGAAAACAAGGCATGCTTTTTCAAATAGGAACACAGGTGCGTGTGTGTGTGCGTGTGTGTGTGTGTGTGTGTGTGTGTGTGTGTGTGTGTGTGTGTGTGTGTGTGTGTGTGTGTGCGCGTTGCTGACTCTCAGTCGGAGTCGCTGACTCACAGGTTTGACAAGCAGGTCCGGACAGGACCAAATCTGAACCAATCATAGACGGCTATGATTCACAAGTTTGGACAGCACAGTATACAGTAGAGCACAGCAGAGTACAGTACAGTAAAGAAAACTACAGTGTGTTCAGTATAGTAGAAAAAGTAGATCCTAGCTCAGTACAGTACACTAGAGCACAGTAGGTTACAGTCAAGTAGTACAATTGAGTATAGTTCAGAACAGTAGAGTACAGTACAGTAGGGTAAAGTACAGTATACTGTACTCTACTGAATTAAACTCAATTGTACAGTACAGCACTCTAACGTACTGTAATCTACTGAATTAAACTCAACTGTATTCTACTTTGCTGTACTGTACTGCACTATATTGAACGCAACTGTACTGCACTGTACTCTAATATACTGTACTCTACTGTACTGTTCTCTGCTAAATTTAACTCTACTGACTCTAATGTGCTGTGCTGTACCGTTGTGTCCAAACTTGTGAAGCATGTCTTTTCAACATCTGGAAGGTGTCTTCTCAATGTAATTTAGCTTACTGGATACATTGCTACAACGGGGATTGCTGTCAGACTGTGACAAGCAACCCCAACATCAATGTGACAAACATCCCCAACCACGCCCAATGCTAATTAATATGCTTGATACCACATGACATAGGAACTCACAAATAGTCTTGAAAAAAAAAAAATCCTCCGTATCCTCTTTTTCAATAAAAGTTAATATTTATGGATACTTCCATCATAAAACTATTTATTAAAGAAACAACAACCATATTCATATTTACTTTCATCCATGAAAAGTGCTGACCTGAATTGACCACATGGATGACCTCTCCTAGGGCACACCTTTTTATCTTGGAATTATTACACATTTCACTGAGGCTAAGTGCTCAGTGGCAGGAAAGCTGTATGCTCCCTCTTTAGGGCCAGCCGTTTGGAACTGTCACTCTAATCCAGTGGTTCCTCAATGAAAAGTTTAGAGCTTCTGTCGCGACCGTTTGTGGTAGATGGTGGCAGACTGTGGTAAATTGCGTCATTCTGTTATTGCGCCACACTAGCACAAGGAGGAGTTGATCTATCGGTGTCTAAACTGTGGCAGAAATTGACTATCTTTTCATAAATGAATGGCGGTGTGAATGTTTCAGTCCAAGAATCTCTCTTCTCTGGCACTATAGTCCTGCATCAGGCTGGCGGGTCGTCCCGCAGTTGAGAGAGAACTTGGGTAAATACAATGGGGCAATTACGCTTGATATGTGAACTGACGATTTTCGAAAATTGGCATTGTGGCCTTTTGGTTTCTCTCCCTCCCTTTCGAATAAATCAATCAAAATAACTGTCTTTATTTACCACAGTGTGAAAGAGTGATAGCCCCTCTATATGAAATGAGTTTTTGAAACACAGTCCTTCTTTACTGATGTGAAGGAGAAACTGAATGAAAGTGTCCAGCGAGGATAGGGAGGGGAAAAAGGTTGCCCATATTTTCAAGATCTGAGATACTTCATTTATTTACGAAATGTACTACTTTATTTAGGCAATTTAATATATTTGTTTCGGCTTTGTAGGCTATTTCGCAGCATAAAGCGTTATTTCTCAGCATAAAGCTGAGTGACTCATTCCTGAGTTTGGACAAATATTCTTTGTGATAGTCTTCAATAATAAATGTAAAAAATTGGCCAAGTTAATCTGCTCATGTTGTGTGTGATCAATTATTTGTAACATTGTGGTTACAATGAAGAATGTAAACGAAACAAATCAAATAAATCCTATTCATAATTAATAATCAGATGTGTGTTGCAAGCTTGTCATTTTTCCTTGTACATTTTTTTTGTACGATTTGATTTGATATTTTTAGACAATACAAGACATACACATACAAACGACAACTCTGTCGCCCACACGCACTATCAACATTTGGACAAAAAAACATTTAAAGGATGACATTGGTTGATTTTCAGTTTTTAAGTGTAAGTTTTTTTTCATGATGATTGATGAGAAAAGTATCATCCAACCCAAAGGGTATCTCATTGCACCCTTATATGCCATATCTGGAAATATGCAGACAGACAGATTAAAAGTTCCTTTCCATTGTAATACTTCTGACAGTTAAATTTGTATTCCCACTGAATACCAAGACCTCCTGAAAATGTTCAGTAAGACACGTGCTACTGCTCTTCCCCCTCACCGTCCTTATGATTGTGCTATTGATCTCCTCCCAGGCAACACACCACCTCATGGTCGGCTACATTCTCTATCCGGGCCGGAGACCAAGGCCATGGAGGAATACATAGAGGAGTCTCTGGCTACTGGAGGTGTCTGTCCGTCTGCATCTTCTGCCTGCGCAGGGTTTTTCTTTGTGGAGAAGAACAAGACCCTGCGTCTGTGCATTGACTACCGGGGTCTGAATGACATTACGATTAAGAATCGTTACCCCCTACCACTCCTCTCCTCGGCTTTTGAACCTCTCCAGGGGGCAAACATTTTGTTCCAAGCTGGACCTTCGGAATGCCTACCACCTGGTTTGGATACGTGAAGGAGATGAGTGTAAGACAGCATTCAACACAGCCAGCGGACATTATGAGTACCAGGTCATGCTGTTTGGAGTCACCAACTGTCTTCCAGGCTCTGGTAAACGATGTGCTCCGGGACATGCTAAACCGTTTTGTGTTCGTCTACCTTGACGACATCCTGGTTTATTCCCGGTCTGCACAAGAACATGCTCTTCATGGCAGACAGGTCCTTCAGTGCCTCCTGGAGAACCAATTGTTTGTGAGAGCCGAGAAGTGTGAGTTCCACCGCTCGACAATCTCCTTTCTGGGATATGTCATCGCTGAGGGAAATGTCCAAATGGATTCGGGAAAAGTGAAAGCAGTAATAAATTGCCTAACCTACGTTCGGGGTACAGTTACAACGTTTCCTGGGTTTCGCTAACTTCTACCGACGTTTCATTCAGGGCTACAGTACCATGGCGGCGCCCCTCTCTGCGCTCACCTCTCCCAAAGTACCGTTCATGTGGTCTCCAGCTGTCGACAGAGCCTTCGTGGACCTGAAGCATTGTTTCACCACATCACCCATCCTCGTCCATCCGGACCCGTCCCGTCAATTTGTCATAGAGGTTGATGCTTCTGATGTTGGAGTGGGGGCCATCCTGTGCCAGCGATCTTCTCAGGACCAAAAGCTTCATCCCTGTGCCTTCCTGTCCCATCGGCTCAATCCTGCAGAGAGGAGCTACGATGTAGGCAACCGAGAACTCCTGGAGGTCAAGATGGCATTGGAAGAGTGGAGGCACTGGCTGGAAGGAGCAGAACAGCCATTCTTGGTCTGGTCTGACCATAAAAATTTGGAATATCTCCGTACAGCCAAGCGCCTTAACTCCAGGCAGACCCCGTGGGCTCTCTTGTTTACAAGATTCAACTTCACAATTTCCTACTGCCCAGTGTCCAAAAATGTGAAGCCTGACGCCCTCTCCCGCCTATACAGTTCCTCTGCCACACGCTCGGTCTCCGAAACCATTCTCCCTCATGCTTTGCAGCCTCAGTGGGGTCGGGGATTGAGACCCTGGTTCGCAAGGCACAATGCTCCCAACCTGGACCTGAAGGGGGCCCGGCTAACCGGCTGTTCCTCCAGGCTGACCTGTTAGGCTGACCTGCCAGGCTGATCTGTCATCCAGGTTCCCACCGTACCCTAGCATTCCTAAGACAACATTTCTGGTGGCCCACAATGTTTCCTGACGTCTCTGCCTTTGCCGCCGCATGCACGGTGTGTGCTCAGAACAAGACTCCACGGAAAGCTCCTTCTGGCCATCTTCAGCCACTACCTGTCCCTCATCGTCCCTGGTCCCATATCTCTCTGGACTTTGTCACTGGGCTTCCCCTGCCTGATGGCAACACCATCATTCTGACGGTGGTGGATCGGTTCTCAAAGGCCGCTCATTTCATCCCTCTCCCCAAACTCCCCTCTGCCAAGGAAACGGCCCAGCTCATGGTGCAGAAAGTCTTCCGGATCCATGGACTCCCGGTGGATATGGTTTCCGACCGGGGTACTCAGTTATCGTCTCAGTTCTGTAAGGCGTTCTGCACCCTTATTGGGGCGCCGGCCAATTCTCCGGATTCCATCCCCAATCTTACAGCCAGTCGGAGCGAGCTAACCAGGACCTGGAGACCACCCTAAGATGCCTGATCTCAATCAACACCACTTCCTGGAGCCAACAACTGGTCTGGGTGGAGTATACCCGGAACACCCTTCCCTGTTCAGCCACGGAATTCTCCCCTTTGAGTGTTCCGTGGGGTATCAGCCTCCACTCTTCCCAGAACAAGAACCGGAACTCAACGTACCCTCAGCCCAGATGTTTGCCTGCCGCTGTCGACATACCTAGAGAAGACCTCGGGTAGCACTTCTCAAGACCAACTCCAGGTATCGTCAACAAGCGGACCACTGCCAGACTACAGCTCGCTGCTACCGCATTGGGCAGCAGGTATGTCTGTCCACACGGGACCTGACCCTTTGGGTAGAGTCCCTCAAACTGTCCCCCTGTTTAATTGGTCCTTTTCCCATCTCTAGAGTCTTTAGTTCCACTGCTATCCGTCTCTTGTTACCCCGTACCCTCCGTATTCACCCTACTTACCCCCCTTCCCGTGTCATTGATGGCCATCCGGAATACACGGTAAAACGCCTCCTGGGTATTCGACTAGGGCTCAGGGGTTTCCAGTACCTGGTTGACTGGGAGGGTTACGGCCCGGTGGAGAGGTGCTGGGTTCCCGCTAGAGACATCCTGGATCCTGCCCTCATCGCCGACATCCACCACCGACACCCCAGTCAACCAGGTATGCGCCCTAGGGGGCGGCGCCACCTGATCTGGTTCACCTGTCCTTGTGATTGTCTCCACCCCCTCCAGGTGTCACTTATTATCCCAGGTGTATATATCCCTGTGTTTCCTGTCTCTCTGTGCCAGTTCGTCTTGTTTTCCAAGTCAACCAGCGTTTTTACTTGCTGCTATTTTTCCCAGTCTCTGTTTCTAGTCCTCCTGGTTTCGACCCTTGCCTGTCCTGACTCCGAACCCGCCTGCCTGACCAGTCTGCATGTTCTGACTACCAGCCTGGCCTATCCCCTTGTACTGTTCTTGGACTCGGATCTGGTTTCTGACCCCTGCCTGGCCTGACCTCAAGATTGCCTATTGTCTGCTACTGTTTGGACTCTGACCTGGTTTATGAACTCTCGCCTGTCCCTGACCTGCCTTTGCCTCCTCCCTTTGTTATAATAAATATCGGAGCTCTACCATCTGCCTCCTGTGTCTGCATTTGGGTTTCACCGTGTGCCCTTATAAAAAACAGTCAAATACATTTGTGAATTCAATTGCTCTATTCAAAGCTTGACTGTATTTTAAGACATGGATGACTTGTATGCTGTGTGATGACATGCACAAATGAATGAATGGTTGATTGATATACAGTATATTGAAGTAGGCCTTTATGCCAATAGGTAAGTTATGCTAAAACAGCTTAGTAAACAGGACTCTTAGGCCCACAGCTCCATGTCATTTCAATAACTTAGCTTCTCACAGACGCCCTCTGGTGGTCGAGCGTTAATGGCAACAATGGCTGACAGTAAAATACTATGACGTCATGCACTCCAACATGCCATACCATTCCGCAGCACACCGCAAGTATGACACAACTTTTGAAGGAAGAACCACTGTAGGCTCATCACTACAGGAAAGAAATGAGATGTAATAAACGGAAAAGCTGATTCACCAACACTGTGGATCTGATAAGAACTTCCTCTGTACTCTGCAGCATCTGCCTGGCTTCCTGATACCCATCTATCACTCTATTTGTGTCTGAAATGGCCCCCTATTCCCTATATAGTGCTCTAATTTTGACCAGGGCCCATAGGTCTCTGGACAAAAGGAGTGCGCTATGTAGGGAAGTAAGTTGCCATATCAGACGCAGCGTTTCGCAATCTACTGAAATGATGGCCTCTCTCTATCCTAATCTCTGGTCAGACAGAAATAGACTGGCCATGATATAAATCACATGCCTATTAGGTAGTACGTGTATGTGTGTGTGTCTAATGCTGTCACTAAGGGGACATTTTGCTAGCTGCTATTCCTGGAGAGGAGATGAGGGTTAATGGCTAATGAAGTGATCTGAGACAGTAGAAAGCACTGCACGCTGCCTGTTGCCCATTTGAACGAGATAATGATGATGGTATTCCAGTGCCGTTGTTGGATGTCGTTACATCTAAATAGGAGCAATGTCGTCAATATCAAACACATGGCTAAGAAGAAAAAAAATGAAAGCCCATGAGCTCAGTCTCCTACCTCACATTATTTCACATGATTTACTCCACAACCCCACCGTGGTCTACTATACCTTACTTAGCTAAGAGCTAAGTTCTAAAAGCCTTCAGTCGAGATGCTCGGCAATCAACAACTTAGCGGAACTAGTCATTAACCCCAGCATTTTAGTAGTGTCTTGTGCAGACATGAAAGTGGCATTTAGAGACTCGCACTCTGAGTTTCCGATTAGGGATGTCAGTCTGCTTTTTAGGACCAGGAAGTGTTAGTGAGAGCAGGAAGGAGGCAGACGTGAACCGTGCGTGCGTGCGTGCGTGCGTGCGTGTGTGTGCGCTGGAGGGCATTTGTACAGCCAGAGAGAGCAAATGGCAATGCTGTCAGATTAAGTCTCATTTGTGCCCAGCAGGATCTTCTTCAATTACCAATAATTAAAACCCCCTTGGTGTGCTGTTTTAAGAAGAGGGGGGCCCTATCTGCTTGTGTGGAGGAACTCTACAGCTGGGAGAGTGTGTGGTATTTAGATTGACACACTAGTCTGCCGTGTATTTATCCCATTTACTAACCCAAGGATTGGATAAACACCACATGTGGGACTTCATGATATGGGGAACTTCAAGTTATATACTGGTTTATATGGGACTGTGCACGGCATCTGTACTACTGTAGCAGTAACAGACTTAGCTACATTGACAATTTCCATCTGAGGTTTCTGGGCAGAGAACAACTTGATAATACAAAACCTAATTTCTCAAGGCATTCTAACGTCACTATTATATTGGTACCATCGGACGAACATTACTAGATAGTTACTTACCATTCCCATTGCAGAGGAGCTTGGATGTAAATAGATTCAGAATGAATATGTGTTTGTGCATGTGGTATTTAGCAGGTCGATTAGAAGGAGCGTTTTCCACACAACAGGAAGCCTGTGACAATACAAGACTGTGGTACTGCAGCCTAATAGACCCACGCAGTCAGAAATACATAAACCAGGCCACAGCAACTCAATTTGACCACAGGACACATCTCTATTGAATTTGGGATCCAGAGAAAGCACAGACGCACAGTGCCCATCCCTAGAACCCTCTGTGTGTGTCTGTGCATTTTCTCACTCTGGTTCTCTTTCCCTAGAGCAGTGGTTCACAAATGTTGTATAGTCCTGTACCCCTTCAAACATTCCACCTCTAGCTGTGTACCCCCTCTAGCACCAGGGTCAGCGCACTCTCAAATGTTGTTTTTTTCCTGCCACACACACACACACACCCTACACGATACATTTATTAAACATGAGAATGAGTGTGAGTTTTTGTCACAACACGGCTCGTGGCAAATGACAAAGAGCTCTTTTAGGACCTGGGCACATAATCAATAATTTAGCTCTTTAGTTAGCCATCTTACATATAAAACCTTATTTGTTCATCAAAATTTGTGAATAACTCACCACAGGTTAATGAGAAGGGTGTGCTTGAAAGGATGCACATAACTCTGCAATGTTGGGTTGTATTGGAGAGAGTCTCAGTCTTAAATCATTTCCCATACACAGTCTGTGACTGTATTTAGTTTTCATGCTAGTGAGGGCCGAGAATCCACTCTGACATAGGTACGCGGTTGCAAGGGGCATCAGTGTCTTAACAGCGCGATTTGCCAAGGCAAGAAACTCTGAGCACAGCCCTATCCAGAAATCTGGCAGTGGCTTCTTATTAAATTCAATTTTCACAGAACCGCTTGTTGTCAATTTTTGATGAGGCTCTCTTGTTCAGATATCGGTAAGTGGACTGGAGGCAGGGCATGAAAGGGATAACGAATCCAGTTGTTTGTGTCGTCCGTTTCGGGAAAGTACCTGCCTAATTGCACACTCAGGTGCTTCGCTATATCACATTTGACATTGTCCTTAAGCTTGAGTTCATTTGCTCACAAATAATCATACAATGATGGAAAGACCTGTGTGTTGTCCTTGTTAATGCAGACAGAGAAGAGCTCCAACTTCTTAATCGTAGCCTCAATTTTGTCCCGCACATAGAATATATTTGTGGAGAGACCGTGTAAACCTAGATTCAGATCATTCAGGCGAGAAAAAATATCACCCAGATAGGCCAGTCGTGTGAGAAACTCATCATCATGCAAGCGATCAGACAAGTGAAAATGATGGTCATTAAAGAAAAGTTGAAGCTCGACCACCAAAGTCCATTTGATGTCACAAAGCTGTCCAGTACTTTAAAAATATCCTCTCATGTTGTCCTGGTTTCCAGTGGTTTGCAGAAGAGGATGTCTTCCTTAATTGACCCCCCATAAACGTAATGGACATATACCAGGAGCTGTGCCAGGGCTGCCACGTCTGTTGACTCATCCAGCTGTAACGCAAATCATTCACTGGCTTGTATGCTAAGCAGTAATTGTTTCAAAACATCTCCTGCCATGTCACTGACCCGTCGTGAAACAGTGTTGTTTGATGAAGGCATTGTCTGTATAGTTTTTTGGGCCTTTTCCCCCAGCATTGTCCCAGCCATATCCGTGGAAGCAGGAAGAATTAAGTCCTCCACAATAGTACGGGGCTTGCCTGTCCTAGCCACTCGGTAGCTCACCATATAAGACGCTTCTAGCCCCTTCTTATTAATGTTATCTGTTGCTTTTATGCATGTCTTACTACTCGACTGAACACTAGATGGTTTAATTTTTTTTTTGGCAGTGAAACGAGGCTACTCAGGTAAGAAAAAAACCTCACCGACAGCATTGCGCATACCCAGTTTGGGAATACCTGCCCTAGAGGGTACACAGAGGACATAGCCACAGATAAAATCATATTTCAGGTCATCCTGCACAGTACTACTGACATATTGTTTACAGAGAATAGTGAATGTCTGCGATAATGCTGTTTCAATCAGTAACTCCCTGTTGCATTCTAGATGTATTTATTCTGTGTCTATCTCCCTCCCTCCCTTTCGTTCTCTGTGACGGACAGGTTGAGTCAGACAGCTGTGCAGTCCTCTCTGCCCTCTCCTGATCTCACTGTGTGTTTGACTCTTCTGTTGTCACAGACTCCAGGATGGAGACTGCTGCTAACAGATGCTCTCTGCATGCATTTGCATTAATGCCACACAGACCGTACCTCTGGTCACCACTGTCAGCAAACACTGAAGTGTGCAACGCCTTACAACGAAGAATGCAGCTGCACGGTATCTTTCCAATTCTACCCGGCACAACCAGAAAGATTAGAGCACGTATTGGAAACGTATTAGCCTGGAGATCCAGACTGAATTCAGCTCTGTTTCATGATTCGGCCTACATTTCCAGGCTAGAAAGGGTGTGCGCTCATCAGGATTCCTCTGTGACTGATACAACATAAATAGTCCTGTCATGTCCCTGATAGGGCTGCTGTGTGCTGGGCTGTTTTGTGGTGATCGGTGTCTGAGTCTTGTTTACAGTGACCTGCAGCTGTGCAAGATGGATTCCCTCCAGGCCCAATGAGATTAGAAGTGTCATGTTGCATCAGGAGGTGAAAAAGATGACAGAGAGAGAGGGGGCAAGGTTGTGGGAGATTAGACTGAGCATACTGCTGAGAGCACCAGCGAAGCAAACACAACTCTGACAAACAAATACCTAACTACCATATCTCATTACAGGATATGCAGAGTATCCAGAGTGAGGTATTTAAATGTCATGTTAGGGAAATAAATAAGAGTAGAGCTGAGCCTAATAGAAAACATGTGATTCTGCTTCTGCTCTCTCTCTTGTTCTCTCTCGCTCTCTCTCACCCTCCGTCTCGCTCTCTTTCTCTCTCTTTCCCCCATCTCTCTCACCCTCTGTCTCTCTTTCTCGTTCTTTCCCCCATCTCTCTCTCAGCCTGTCTGTCTCTCTCTCTCTCACTCTATTTCTCTCTCCATCTCTCTCTTCCTTTCTCTCTCGATCACACTCTCTCACGTTTTCTTTCTCTCTCTCATTCTCTCTTCAGTTTATCTCCAGAGATGTCCTTGATAAGCCAGCAGAAAAGGAGAACATTATTATTTTGGTGTAGACTGGTCCTCCTGACCGGTTGAGTGTGGGGTTAGTGATACAGAACAAGGCCTTGAGTTTGGCCAAACTGCTGACGTTGTTTCGGGTCGGAGCAGGAGTGAAGCTGTTCCTATTCTTTAACACTGACTTAGAGCACCACCACTTATAGAAAATGTGTGGCTATCAACCTTAACAACACAATATGTACTGCTGCTGGTTGAAGACTGAATTGTGTCTACTTTAATTGATTAACAATATGTAGGCTAGGCCTTCAGAGCCCAATTTCTAGACGGCAGACAAATAAAAGTGCTTAAACACAGTCAGAACACAAAAGAAACAACTGCAGCCTCTATACCCGAGAGTGTTAAAACAGAGACAGTTCAGGAATCTCGCTCTATAATTCTCTTTTGTTCTCTCCGTCCCTCTCTCTCTATCTCTCTCAAGCTTTCTTCACTTTCACTTTCACCTTTTTTCTTTCTTTCTTTCTCTCTGGCTCTTTCTCTTTGTATCTCCTCCCTCCTCTCTCTCCCCCTCCCTCTCTTTCTGCCATGATCAAATATCAGCAAGCCCATAAAGTAGTGCCTAACCAGGATGATGGGCCGTAAGAAATACGGCTCTCTGTCTGAGAGCAGGACAACGGAAAGATTGTATTTAATGGTAGCCCAACATTTTCTAAAAAACCTACTCCCATTTGAGTAGTTCAGGATTTTACTGTCTCTGATGTCATATTAGGTGCTAAAAACCTACTGTAGTTTAAACAACACTAGACTTATGGAATCATTTTCTGCTTCATGCATTAATGTGCATGCAAGTACCAGAAATAAAAAATAAAAAATGTAATACAGTGATAACTTCTGCTGCCCACACTGACAAGATACTTGTACCTACTCCATGATACTGTAGCAATGGGAAGATAGCCTGCCATGTTAGCATAAGGCACTACTGTCTAAATGCATTCCGCCACACACATTCAGGGTAAAATGATACATTCTTTGGAAAAAGCACACAGATCTGGTACTGTCTTCTCCTAAATGAAGAATTATTAGTCACATATTTGACATTCTCAACTTCCTTATATAAAAAGTGAAGGAGAGCAATGACCTGAAGCCATGCTAGACATACTTTAGGTCCATACGACCACCCAGAGAGCCAGACAACTTAAACAAATCAAAACAAATGTTATTAGTCACATGCGCCGAATACAACAGGTGTAGGTAGACCTTACAGTGAAATGCTTACTTACGAGTCCCTAACCAACAGTGCAGTTAAAAAAATACGGATAAGAATAAGAGATACAAGTGACATGTAATTAAAGAGCAGCAGTACAAAATAACAATATACAGTTGAAGTCGGAAGTTTACATACACTTAGGTTGGAGTCATTAAAACTCGTTTTTCAACCACTCCACAAATGTCTTGTTAACAAACTATAGTTTTGGCAAGTCGGTTAGGACATCTACTTTGTGCATGACACAAGTAACTTTTCCAACATTTGTTTACAGACAGATTATTTCACTTATAATTCACTGTATCACAATTCCAGTCAGTCAGAAGTTTACATACACTAAATTGACTGTGCCTTTAAACAGCTTGAGAAATTCCAGAAAATTATGTCATGGCGTTAGAAGCTTCTGATAGGCTAATTGACATAATTTGAGTCAATTGGAGGTGTACCTGTGGATGTATTTCAAGGCCTACCTTCAAACTCAAGACCTCAGAAAAGACGCCAAGACGCCAAGACCTCAGAAAAAAAATGTAGACCTCCACAAGTCTGGTTCATCCTTGGGAGCAATTTCCAAACGCCTAAAGGTACCACATTCATCTGTACAAACAATAGTACGCAAGTATAAACACCATTGGACCACGCAGCCGCCATACCGTTCAGGCTGGAGACGCGTTCTGTCTCCTAGAGATGAACTTACTTTGGTGCAAAAAATGCAAATCAATCCCAGAACAACAGCAAAGGACCTTGTGAAGATGCCGGAGGAAGCAGGTATCTACATCCACAGTATAACGAGTCCTATATCGACATAACCTGAAAGGCCCTCCACAAGGAAGAAGCCACTGTTCCAAAACCGCCATAAAAAAAGCCAGACTACGGTTTGCAACTGCACATGGGGACAAAGATCTTACTTTTTTGAGAAATGTCCTCTGGTCTGATGAAACAAAAACAGAACTGTTTGGCCATAATGACCATCGCTATGTTTGGACGAAAAACGGGGAGGCTTGCAAGCCGAAGAACACCATCCCAACCGTGAAGCACGGGGGTGGCAGCATCATGTTGTGGGGGTGCTTTGCTGCAGGAGGGACTGGTGCACTTCACAAAATAGATGGCTTCATGAGGAGGAATATTACGTGGATATTTTGAAGCAACATCTCAAGACATCAGTCAGGAAGTTAAAGCTTGGTCGCAAATGGGTCTTCCAAATGGACAACAACCCCAAGCATACATCCAAAGTTGTGGCAAAATGGCTTTAGGACAACAAAGTCAAGGTATTAGAGTGGTCATCACAAAGCCCTGACCTCAATCCCATAGAAAATTTGTGGGCAGAACTGAAAAAGCCTGTGCGAGCAAGGAGGCCTACAAACCTGACTCAGTTACACCAGCTCTGTCAGGAGGAATGGCCAAAAATTCACCAAACCTATTGTGGGAAGCTTGTGGAAACGTTTTACCCAGGTTAAACAATTTAAAGGCAATGCTACTAAATACTAATTTTGTGCATGTAAACTTCTGACCCACTGGGAATGTGATGAAAGAAATAAAAGGCTGAAATAAATCATTCTCTCTACTATTATTCTGACATTTCACATTCTTAAAATAAAGTGGTGATCCTAACTGGCCTAAGACAGGGAATTTTTACTGGGATTAAATGTCAGGAATTGTGAAAAACTGAGTTTAAATGTATTTGGCTAAGGTGTATGTAAACTTCTGACTTCAACTGTATATAGGGGGGTGCCAGTACAGAGTCAATGTGCAGGGGCACTGGTTAATTGAGGTAGTAAGTACATGTAGGTATAGTTAATTAAAGTGACTATGCATAGATGACAACAGAGAGTGGCAGTGGTGCGGAGAGGGGGGGGGGGCAATGCAAATAGTCTGGGTAGCCATTTGACTAGATGTTCAGGACTCTTATGGCCTGGGGGTAGAAGCTGATTAGAAGCCTCTTGGACCTAGACTTGGCGCTCCGGTACCGCTTGCCGTGTGTTAGCAGAGAAAACAATTTATGACTAGGTTGGCTGGAGTCTTTCACAATTTTTAGGGCCTTCCTCTGACACCGCCTGGTATAGAGGTCCTGAATGGCAGGAAGCTTGGCCCCAGTGATGTCCTGGGCCGTTCGCACTACCCTCTGTAGTGCCTTCCCGGTCGGAGGCCGAGCAGTTGCCATACCAGGCAGTGATGCAACCAGTCAGGATGCTCTCCATGTTGCAGCTGTAGAACCTTTTGAGGATCTCAGGACCCATGCCAAATCTTTTTAGTTTCCTGAGGGGGAATAGGCTTTGTCGTGCTCTCTTCACAACTGTCTTGGTGTGTTTGGACCATTCTAGTTTGTTGTTGATGTGGTCAGGATGGTCTCGATGGTGCAACTGTAGAACCTTTTGAGGATCTGAGAACCCATGCCAAATTGGTTCAACGTTTATTAGTAAAGACACTGTGTTGAGGTCAGCTTTGAACAGTTGAAAACTTTTACGTAACACAGACACCTCCGTTTCACTAACTAACCTAAGGTCAGCTGAGAACACCCATTTAAAAACCCCATAACGACAAAGAGCATATTCTGGTTGGTCCTGCCAGCTGCAGTCATATAGTCCCCACCACGCTCTCAAAACAAATCAAAACACACATTCACTACGCCACTGCCTTTGTTTACTAAACAGCGTATGGCTTGGCTGGGTGTGAGGGTCATGAATCGGGTCGTGGTGGATTTAAAGAGCAGTTTGTAAAATGCCCGTCCTATAGGATTTCAATGTAACTCTAATCTGTGTGTACGACCCAGACTCATCTAACGAGCAACCAGGAAACAAAGAGGATATCAGCAGCACTTTCCTCAACATCAGCACTCTGATTGAGAGAGAGAGTTAGAGCGAGAGTTAGAGAGAGAGTTAGAGGAAGAGTTAGAGAGAGAGTTAGAGAGAGAGTTAGAGAGAGAGTTAGAGAGAGAGTTAGAGAGAGAGAGAGTTAGAGAAAGAGAGAGAGAGAGAGATAATATACTGTGCCCAGCTCTGTTCTACTATAATTACAGTAAAAAGGGGCTCCTTTATATGAATGAATGGCTGAATTAAAATCAGAGACAAAAGACAGAGCTGTGCATTATTGATGGTGAATGTGCATCGCTGGCAGAGAACACACTGATCCCACTGTAAATGACATTGCTAGATTGCATCATTTAAAGGATCAATCCATCCCGGACCTTTAAGATGACAGACATTAGGCATGCACTAAGCAATAACAGTTTATCCAAGGCACAATCGGGTCAGGCAGGAACGGTTCCGTTAAGGTTGACGACAACGTTCCTGCCAAACGTATGTGTGGGTGCTAGCTTTCTTTAATCTCTCTCTCTGTGTCACTATGACCCATATTGTAGTCGGCAGCTCCAGCTCAACTCATCCACCCTAAGGCTATGGGTGTTGTTTAAACTGAATGTGGAGTAGAGGAGAAGGAGGGAGGGTAGAATCAGAGCTGGCATCCCCTGCCAAACATCTAGGTCAGAGTGTGGTGTGCTGGTTACACTGGTGCACCCCGTGGCCCACAGTGGTAGGTGATTGACATGGAGAGACTCCAGTAAGGGCTGTCACACTTCCAAATGTTACGTACCATAACAGGAATAAAGGACAGATAACCAGAAAACATAACAGAATGTTTTAGGCTCTTACCTTTTATATAGCAAATCACGTGTCCATCATGGTGGGTCAGCAACGAAAAGAGGAAAAGAGAGAGATACGCAAGATTAGCAAACTGAATACATGACAAAATACACATATGTATCATGTACTTTACATCAAATATGTATCTGTGCATAGCATTTGCACTTGGTTTTATCTATGTCAACAGTATTTTGGTACAGTGTCACTTTCTGATGACTACAGTGGTTTTTTAAAACATGTTACTGTCTGTTCTGTGGTGCAAACAGCAGATTTCAAATTCTACTCAATGTGTTCCCTTACTGTCCAGTGCTTTGTCTACCGTGTGTAGGCGCCCTGCTCACTTCCCAAACAAATACATACCCCTTGACTTTTTCCACATTTTGTTACGTTACGGCCTTATTCTAAAATGTATATAAAGAAAATCAGCAATCTACACACAATACCCCATAATGACAAAGCGAAAACCTTATTTACCGAAGTATTCAGACCCTTTGCTATGAGACTACAAATGGAGCTTAGGTGCATCATGTTTACGTTGATCATCCTTGAGCATTGTCTACAACTTCATTGGGGTTCACCTATGGTAAATTCAATTGATTGGACATGATTTGAAAAGGCACACACCTGTCTATATAAGGTCCCACATTTGGCCGCCCGCCCAAACTGAGCAATCGGGTGAGAAGGGCCTTGGTCAGGGAGGAACAGCAGCCGGCCATATGCGTTTGTCTGGAGTGATTTGTGGCGGAGGTTGAAGGTTTTTTACACCCCGATCTCCGGGAGAGAAGCTGCCAGGAGGCTAATCCAGCTTCGGCAGGGCTCCTGCAGTGTGGCTGACTATGCGGTTGATTTCCGCACCTCGCTTAGAACCAAGAAGCACTGTTCGATATGTCAAAGTGAGGAGGTCAAGTAATGAGCTTGCTGCTCGGTAGTTACCTACGGATCTCAATTCCCTCATCACTTTGACCATCCGAATCGCTGGGGGACTACGGGAACGACGGAGGGAGAGAAAATTAGATTTCGCTCGCACGCCCAGGGATCCTACCCTTGCCTCCGAGTCAACCCGGAAGCTCCCGACTGTGTCGATGCCGAAAGGACCCGAGGCTTCCCGACCTGCTCCAAGGGCTGCCGAAGATTGCCGAGTCACCGCTTCCTGAGCCTATGCCACTAGGCAAAGTTGGGCTGTCGCCAGTGGAATGGCAATACAGGATCAACACTAAGAGTTGTCTGTATTGCGGGACACTTGGTCATTTCGTGTCCTCTAAAGAAGCCAGCCTCACCGGTAGGAGTAAGGACTCTGGTGGGCCATATGGACAACGTTCCTGCTTCCTCTGCCCGCACCCCTTTTCATGCTATAATGCAGTGTGGAGACCAGTCCAAATCTCTCCGGGTTCTCATTGACTCTGGGGCCGACAAGAGTTTTTTGGACGCTACCCAGGCGTCCGAGCTGAACTTCCCCACTCAGCCCCACTCCATTCCCATGGACGTTAGACCGCTGGATGTTGTGCTCTATAGGCCGCGTCACCCACAACATCACTCCCATCCACTTATGGGTGTTAGGGAACCACAGTGAGGCTATCCAGTTCTTGCTCATCAAGTCCCGTCTGTTTCCTGTGGTACTAGGATTCTCGACACAATCCCCTCACTAACTGGTCTACTGGTGCCATCATGGGCTGGAGCCTGTTCTGCCACGCCCATTGCCTGAAGTCAGCACAACCTGCCCCTGGACGTCTTCCTGGGGGCAGGTGTTCAGCAAGGCCCGCGCCACGTCGCTTCCGCCGCACCGACCCTATGACTGCGGGATTGCCCTTCTCCCTAGCACCACGCCGCCTCGAGGATGTCTGTACTCTCTGTCGGGACCGGAGATCAAGGCTATGGATACCTACATTGGGGACTCACTAGCTGCTGGATTTATCCGTCCCTCTTCATCTCCTGCAGGCGGAGAAAAGGGACAAGACCCTAGGCTTGTGCATTGACTACAGGGGACTCAACGACATTACGGTTAAGAACCGTTACCCGCTACCACTCATCTCCTCGGCCTTCAAGCAGCTCCAGGAGGCCACTGTGTTTTCCAAGCTGGATCTACGGAACGCCTACCACCTGGTGCCGATACGAGAGGGGGACGAGTGGAAGACCGCCTTCAACACGGCCAGTGGCCACTACGAGTATCTGGTCATGCCATTTGGCCTCACCAACGCCCCTGCTGTGTTCCAGGCTCTGGTGAATGATGTTCTCCGCAACATGTTGAACTGTTTTGTCTTCGTCTACATTGATGACATCCTCGCCTTCTCCCGCTCTCCTCAAGAACACGTGCTCCACGTCCGGCAGGTCCTTCAATGCCTTCTGGAGAATCAGCTGTTTGTGAAGGTGGAGAAGTGTGAGTTCCATCGCTCCACCATCCACTTTCTGAGTTACATCAGTGATGTATTGGCCTCAGCCTATGTCCAGGGTGCAGCTGTAACGTTTCACGGGGATCGCAAATTTCTATCTCCGCTTAATCCGGGGTTACAGCACCCTAGCTTCCGTTCATGTGGTCCCCAGCTGCTGACCAGGCGCAGACCTCAAACATCGCTTCACCACAGGTCCCATCCTGGTTCATCCGGACCCATTTCGTCAGTTCGTGGTGGAGGCAGATGCTTCTGACGTCGGAGTGGGGGCTGTCCTGTTCCAGCATTCTGCCCTTGACCTCAAGCTACATCCCTACGCCTTATTCTCCCATCGCTTCAACGCCACGTAAAGGGACTACGATGTGGGGAATCGGGAGCTACTCGCGGTGAAGATGGACATCCGTTCATCGTGTGGACTGACCACAAGAACCTGGAGTATCTCTGCACCGCCAAGCGCCTAAACTCCAGGCAAGCCAGATGGGCCCTGCTATTCACACGGTTCACCTTCTCCCTCTCGTGCCGGCCGGGATCCAAGAATGTCGAGCCGGATGCACTGTCCTGCCACGATTGCCTCACGACTACTACCCCGGAACCCGAGACCATCCTTCCCACCTCATGCCTGGCGACAACACTGTTGGGGAATAGGAAAGCAGATCCGTGAGGCACAGTGTTCCCAGCGAAACCCCGGGGGGCCCTGATAACCAGATGTTTGTTCCCGACACCGTCCATCCGCTGTCCTGGAGTGGGCCCACTCCTCCAGGCTGGCCTGCCACCCGGGTGCCCGTCGGACCCTGGCCTTTGTGCGACAGGACTTTTGGTGGCCTACTATGGCCCTGGACGTGTCCACAATCGTCACAGTTTGTGCGCAGAACAAGCCTCCTCGGCAAGCTCCGGCTGGTCTCCTCCAACCTCTGCCTGTCCCCCACCGTCCCTGGTCTCACATCTCCCTGGACTTTGTCACGGGTCTTCCCCCATCTGATGGCAACACCACCATCCTGGCCGTGGTGGATCGGTTCTCCAAAGTCGCCCATTTCATTCCTCTCCCCAAACTACCCTCTGCCAAGGAGACGGCCCAGCTCATGGTGCAGCACGTCTTCCGGATCCATGGACTGCCCGTGGACATGGTCTCTGCCCGGGGTCCTCAGTTCTCGTCCGAGTTCTGGAACGCGTTCTGCACCCTCATTGGGTCATCAGCCAGCCTGTCCTCCGGGTTCCACCCCCAGTCCAATGGCCAGTCAAAGCGAGCCAACCAGGACCTTGAGACCACCCTGCGCGTTCTGGTCTCCGCCAACCCCACCACCTGGAGCCAGCAGCTAGTGTGGGTCGAATATGGCCGCAACACCATTCCCTGCTCTTCCACGGGCCTATCACCTTTTGGGTATTCCCTGGGGTATCAGCCCCACTCTTCCCTGAGCACGAAGAGGAGGTCAGCATACCTTCTGCCCAGATGTTTGTCTGCTGCTGTCTTCGTACCTGGAGGAGAGCCCGGTTGGCCCTCCTCAAGACCATCTCCAGGTACCAACAACAAGCGGATCACCAGTATCGTCTCGGGCAGAAGGTATGGAGTCTCGCAAACTGTCCCCCCGGTTTATCGGGCCTTTCCCCATCTCCAAGGTCAATAGCCCCTCTGCTGTTCGTCTTCTGTTGCCCCGTACCCCTTGTATACACCCCACCTTTCATGTGTCCCGTATCAAGCCCGTGTCTGACAATCCCTTGTCTTCCATTTCCAGACCCACCCCTCCTCCCTGTGTCGTCGATGGCCATCCGGTGTACAAGGTGAGACGCCTCCTGAGGGTTCGACCACAGGGCAGGGGTTTCCAGTACCTGGTTGACTGGGAGGGTTATGGCCCGGAGGAGAGGTGCTGTGTCCCCGCTAGAGATATCCTGGACCCTGCCCTCATAGCCGACTTCCACCGCCGGCACCCCGGTCAACCAGGTATGTGCCCAGGTAGGACGCCAGGTGGTGCCCCTAGAGGGGGGCCACCTGCATACAGAGGGGGGCTACCTGCATACAGGTGTACAATCAGGGGTAAAGTGGCTGATCAGCAGGAAAAAAAAAATTGTAGCAGCAAAATGTTTAACTTGTTGTTTGTGTACATGGATTTTATAATGTCGTATGTTTTTCCCCCCCAACATCACTTTCCATCCATTTGTATAGCAGACCCCCATGCTCTCTCTCTCTGTGTCTCTGTCTCTCTGTCTGTTTCGCTCTGTCTCTCTCTCTCTGTCTCCCCCTCTCTCCCTCTGCATACGCCACACATCCCATCTTCTCCTCCTCTCTTCCGGCAGCATGGGGCAATAATGGGGCATGGGGCAATAATGACAGATCCACCTGACCTCTGACCAAGGGTGACACACACTTAGGAGTGCATTAGCAGCTGAGCCTCAGGCATGCAGGGATTGACCCAGTCAGCGTTATTTCCATTGGGGACATTATGCCTGAGACCCCCACTTCAATCCCCCCTATGGTGCATGCCTGAGGCCTGAGATCGCCCCCAGGATGGATTGGATGACTGGGGTCCTCAACTATAGTAATGCATACCTCCGAGGTCTTTACATTCCCCATGTGAGTGGGTGAGGCTGGAGCTTATAGCTCCTGCTGTCTCTACCAAGCATTGCCCTCTTCCCTATCTTAGAGGTCTGAGACAGAGCCTGATGCCCATTAGTGACAGGACGCTGGTGTAGTTCACATTTGCAGGGATGGTCCAGGCCTGAGGCAACCATGTCGCTGCACACAGTCACACACATAGATTTAGGAATCATAACACTAGATTTAATAGGATCTCTATGCTCACAGACGCCAGGTCTTAGTGAGTGAGGAAACCCCATGCATCATGTCACTGTGATTACTCCTCCCTGTGTGTTAGTGCAAACTGTCATCCACTGCCTTTTTGTCCGGACGGCCATATGCAATACGCCGACGGACAAAATGCTCCACAACTGTTAATGACGTTGCCGTGCGTGGCAACCTATGATGGTCACAACACACTGTTGATGCCAGGAAAAAAAGCTTTGACTGACGACACCCCGTAATGAACTGCTTTGAAAGGGGTGGGGAGATGAAGAGGGGAAGAGTGTTGATGGCTGGGAGACTGTCAATAGAAAAACCAGGGTTAAATGTTCCTTTTCAACTGGGAAGCTAACGCAATAGAGCAAATGGCACTGTCATCAGGTACACTAGGCGCCTCTCAGGAAGCCAAATTGGAAAAAGGCTTTACGGTCGCCAAAAGCTGCCTCGTTTTATGACCTCTCTCTCTCTGTCTCTCTCTCTGTCTTTTCCTTCCTATCAATTCAATGCAAGGGGCTTTATTGGCATGGGAAGCATATGTTAACATTTCCAAAGCAAGTGAAGTAGAAAATATACAAAAGTTAAATAAACAATAAAAATGAACAGTAAAAATGACATTCGCAAAAGTTCCAAAAGAATAAAGACATTACAAATGTCATATTACGTATACATACAGTGCTGTAACGATGTACAAATGGTTAAAGTACAAAAGGGAAAATAAATAAACATAAATATGGGTTGTATTTACAATGGTGTTTGTTCTTCACTGGATGACCTTTTCTTGTAGCGACAGGTCACAAATCTTGCTGCTGTGATATGTATGTCTCTCTGCCTGATTCAGGGCCTCACACTTACAGCTACATAAAACACATATGTTTCTATGGCTGCTCCATGACTGGCTTATCAGACCCAGAACATAGCTCGTATCAGGCCTGAATGGAACATATACTTCACCTCTGCTATGAGAAGCATATGTGAGAAGTCTATGTGATACTGTGGGGATGCCCACCTGTATTATATGATGTGTAGTTATAAGACTTTACAAGAGCTGAGGTGAATTCCAACTAGACCCCTAGCTCCTACCATCTTGCCTTCTGACTGTTTGGAGTTTGGAACCTTCTGGCTGTGTAGAATTTTCACTATACTGCTTAAACCCTGGGCCGTTTCATAACTAAAAGAGGGTCTAGGGGGAAGGTGCTAGGGGTCGATTTGGAATTCAGCTGCTGTTTGTCCTTGCACCATTGGTGACATGTTACAGCTGTCCTATCAAAAGCCTATCCTGACACCATCCTTTAAAAACAATCCAGCCCATCCACGTGTCCCATCTACACACATCTGCCAAAAGAGTCTATAAAGAGCCTTCACTTTGTCACACTTATGCTTGTCTTTAACATCCTGGGCCTGTGTAGATTCCATCTGAGGAGCAGAGGGCTGGCTGCTGAGTTTATGGGAACAAATCTCACTGGTAGGAACTAGGGCTGAGCGGCATGGTCAAAATACAATATCACTTTTTTTTTATGTTGACGTTATGACAGAATTTCACAGTATTTGATGTTTTTTTTTAAAGTTCTAAATATGCTTTATGAGTAGAGCATGACCCTAGTATATCAACACTTAAAATTACTTAATTCATTTGGGCTTTCTCTCTTATGATTGTTTTTTACTGTTCAATCCAATTTCAACCAAAAATAATTTTCTGAATTTTCATACATTTCTTTCACTCATATACTTTCCACACTGTAACACATTTGTTTTGTCTTTGTATGCCTCTATTTTGTGAAAAAGTCACGTTTCCTTTATCAAAATAATTATTCTCCTCTACGAACTCAATTGGCCCAGCGTTGTCCGGGTTAGGGCTTGGTCGGGGTAGGCCGTCATTGTAAATAAGAATTTGTTGTTAACTGATTTGCCTAGTTAAATAATGGTAAAAATATATATATTTTAAGTATTCACAATGGGATTCAAAAGCAGTTCTGCCACAAGGGGCACCACATTTGTTTTGTCTTTGCATGCCTGTGAAAAATGCCTCTTTTGTTAATTTCTAGGGTGCTTTTGGCACCAGCACTGCCTCACAGGCAAGATTCATGGCAAAAAAGTACATGTATACATTCAGGGTCAGCGGGGCCAGGGTTCCCGGTCTAGAGCACGGTTTCGACTGCTCCTACAATTTTTCGTTGGTACTGCAGTTTAAATGACGCCGGAAAGACAATTTCCATAGACGGCCACATAGAGAAGTCAGATTTGAACATTCCTAATAAGACAGTTTAATCATCAACTTTGTGCACAAAACATCCATTGGATTATTAAAATAATTGTCACTGAGGCCCACATTTTTTGTGATGTGATGATGTCGTCGTTGCTTGTGATGTGATGCGCGCAGCTCCCTGCATGCAGTGAGTGCTAATGTGCATGTGATTTTGAGCCGCATAAACCGGTATAGACTGGTCCATGAATCGGCGTAAGCGAACAGCAGTAGATTACCTTGAAAACAACGGTTGGACATCTTGGACGCAGTCTCCGGTTCTTATTATACCTCAGTGATGCTGCCTCATAGGCATATGTGTGCACCCGACACTCTTGCTATCAAATTAGCAGTTCTCAACTGTAAGAAAGGACGATTGCCATCATTTCTCGAGTCCCGTCACTCAGTTATTCCATTTATATTCCATTTAACAAACCAAACACTGAAATACCGGTATGTAAGGTAAAGTAAAATTCCAAAGTGGACAGTGCATCAATCCCGGATTATAGTAAAATACGGTTCACCGCCCAGCCCTAGCAGGAACCCACATGGTCTCTCTGTGGTCTCCCAATCAGCATCTAGACCTATAACCTAATCAACCATGAGAGACTGACTAAAGCACAGACATTTCTCTACTGATGTCCTTAAAAGGGACACACAGAGACAAAGACCACTGTAGACAGAGGTTGTCAAAAGGCAGTCCTTCTGAGTCCCCCCTCCGTACGCAGGTTTTACTTCCAGTATGAACGTGTGATCAGGTAATTGATATGACAAAAAAGTTAAAAAGTTGGAACAAAAGCTGTATTATGCACAGGAGCGGCCCAGGACCAACTTCCAGAAAGACACTTTTATAGCAGGACACAGAGGACTATAAGTAGGTTACATAAGGTGATGCATTAACATTTTATGTGCATCATGTAGCCTTAAACCCACTCCAGACTCCTCAGGCCTGGCACAACATGGAACATGGTGAGACAGACACACTAGGGGCCTTCATTGAAAACACTGGGCTCCACTGTATCCAGGAGGACACTGGGAACATTTTGAGATAACAAAAACTGTTAGAGCATTGGAATTTATATATATATATATTTGTATTTATATTTTAGGAACAAAAATTCTGATTAATGTGTGGGACAATAAACAAACATTTTTTGAGAAAGATAATTCGAAAAATACAATCGAATAAATGTATTTATTGGAAAAAGACTTTACGCAATGAATTTAAGTTTATTTGTTGATGTAAAAATCCAAATTTACCGATTTAAGGTTGTGCCATTAGATTTGTGGTGGGGTCACGAGAAATTCTGGTGGTAAAAATGGGGTCCCGGTGAAAAGTTTGAATACCACTGTGTTAGAGACTAAAAGAGTGTGGGAAGAAAAAGCAGGAACTGTTGATTTGATTAAGAATAAGAGAACAATCATATTCTAACATACTCACATTGGAATCACAAAGTTGAGTGTTAATGTGGGTAACTAAAGCCCTCTCTCTCTCTACAGTATGGATATGTCCACATGGCACCGCCCTATTCTCTATGTAGTGCACTACTTTTGACCAAGGCCCATACAGTTTAGGTCAAAAGTAGTGTACTACATACCGGATAGGGTGCCATTTGGGATGCAAGTATTCCCTGGTGAAGAGGGTTGATCATCAATACTCTGATTGGGACTGGAGGCAGCTGCAGCCTTGTGGTAATCAACAATGAGGGCGCTTCAGCTACACATGTGTGCTGTTCTGTATTGTGCTTTTGCCAAGATGTATGATCATACAGGCATGACTGGAGAACAAGCCATGTGACACACACGGCTGCAGTTTCATTTTGAATAAAGATTTGAATAAACAATCTTAGGAAAGGTGTCCGGAACGTCCTTAACAAATGGAAGTGGTATAAGGTATTGTTTGTTGTTTGGTTAGAGTATGTGTGTGTTTGTGCCTGTCCGTGTGTGTGTGTGTGTGCCTGTGTATGTGTGCATGTGTGTGTGCTAAAACAGTCTAGTGATAAGCAGGACAAGGGAGGAAGTAGCGTCAATGTGTTTACAGTCATGTGCTCCTCTCTCCTGCTACAGAGCCCATTCACACAAAGCCAGAAGTGGAATCTCCATTCAGAGTAGAGAGTAAATAATATGAATGCATGCTTTACATAATAATAGACATAAGCTGAGCAGGGATTCCTGCATGACAATGAAACTTGTCTTCGTGCATAATCACACAAGCCCTTTAACATGCTCCCAGCTACATCATACTGTATTTCCCAAACACAGCCCGTTACAGCTGTCTGCTTGGATTCTCTCTCCCTCGCTCTCTGCCTGCCTCCCTTTCTCTCTTTTATAGCCCTCCTCAGACTCAGTACGGACGCCAGCTGGTGTTCCCTGTGCTGAGCTGGCCCCTAGTCTGGGACTTTGGCTTTGGCCACTGGGAGAGGGTGGAGTGGGGAGGCGTGAGGCAGGTTGGGTGTTTAGGGGGTGTAAAGGGTGGGTTTGTGGCCCCTCTCTCGCATGCAAATGTTCTATAAATGGAGTGGACCGAGAGTGGAGCTGTGGGGGATTTGGGAGGAGCAGCCTAACAGTCTATTGTTCTGGGAGTGACAGACCGTTTTCATCCGGCCTCCGAGTCGGAGTCTGACTTACCGTACAGGACAGGAGGGAGGATACTTCCTTAAGCCTCCACAGTGTGACAAAGGATCATATTTACAGCTCTGTGCAGCAGCAGGGAAAGGCCCAACGAGAGGCGTTTATTTTCATACTGGCCCGGTGTATTAGTGCATAGAGTGGTTTAAAGCCATCAATGAAAGAGAAAGGGACCGGATAAGCTTTTAATATTGTTCTGTCCCCCTGTTTTTGAGAAAGTGACATGACAAAAGGCTTTTGTTCCTGTCTCTCTTTTCAAATGAAAGGTGTTCGTATTTGAGGAAATACTCTTAACCACAACATTCTGTTTTGTCAGTAGAAAGTATATAATGACGACACTTGTTCTTCAAGCCATCCGTATTTTTTCGGAGTAGCCACATAGCAACATTATATTGTTTTTTTTACCTGCTCTCTCAATCCTATCTGTGCTTCATAACTTCTTCCATGAGATAATGCACCTCAAATAATGACTCTTGATTGCTAATGTAATTGAAAGCATGGTTCACATTTAAGGCACACAAACACAACCTTGAAGGGGGAGACACATTAAAACAGACTGTCGTAAATATAACATGGGTATGCACGGCAAAGATGCGACAGGAGCCTATATTCTCCTCCAGTGAAATAGCCAGCCAGTCTGAAAAGTATTGGGTCTGTCTGTCTGTCTGTCTGTCTGTCTGTCTGTCTGTCTGTCTGTCTGTCTGTCTGTCTGTCTGTCTGTCTACACAGAGTGATGAGGTATAGCTGGGTCCAGGCAATTGTTTGGTGAAGCAGAGCGAAGGGACAGTTCCTGATGCATTAACTAGTCCGTCCATGGTTCCTGTCATTCTTCCAGCTCATTGTTCAGTGTGTGTGCGCGTGCGTGCGAGTGTCAGAGGTGGATGACATCAGTTCTAATCTGTTTGAAGGGATATCCACCAGTGATTTGCAGGATTAGAGACCAGTTTCCTGGATGTTACCACAAAGCTGTGACCAGACTGACCACCACACGTTACGTAAAGATGGTTGGTTTATCCTTTTTGGCAGCAGATCCCGCCCTCAACACAAACAAACAACAACAACAGACTCAGCTGTCTCTCTCAACTGTCCCAGTCTTGTAAAGCAGTCAAGGGGAACACATCTAAAAGTTACATGAAAAAAAAGCAGGCTTTTTCGTTGAAAACCCCTGCGTCAAAAAACAAATAATAATTAGACTGTGCGGTTTTAGCCATCTTATGCCACGATTTGATGTCCCAGACAGAATGGTCACGCCGTGGGCAGACTCGCCGTAAATGATTATCAGACGTCTTTTCTCGTTCAGTGTGACAGGGTCTAGGTCTGCCGATGAAGTACCACTACGTCTTGGTTCGTTCAGTGTGACGGGTCTAGGTCTGCTGATTCAGTACCACTATGTCTTGGCTGGTTCAGTGTGACAGGGTCTAGGTCTGCTGGTTCAGTACCACTACGTCTTGGTTCGTTCAGTGTGACAGGGTCTAGGTCTGCTGATTCAGTACCACTACGTCTTGGCTGGTTCAGTGTGACAGGGTCTAGGTCTGCCGATGAAGTACCACTACGTCTTGGTTCGTTCAGTGTGACAGGGTCTAGGTCTGCTGATTCAGTACCACTACGTCTTGGTTCGTTCAGTGTGACAGGGTCTAGGTCTGCTGATTCAGTACCACTACGTCTTGGCTGGTTCAGTGTAACAGGGTCTAGGTCTGCTGATTCAGTACCACTACGTCTTGGTTCGTTCAGTGTGACAGGGTCTAGGTCTGCCGATGAAGTACCACTACGTCTTGGTTCGTTCAGTGTGACAGGGTCTAGGTCTGCTGATTCAGTACCACTACGTCTTGGTTCGTTCAGTGTGACAGGGTCTAGGTCTGCTGATTCAGTACCACTACGTCTTGGCTGGTTCAGTGTAACAGGGTCTAGGTCTGCTGATTCAGTACCACTACGTCTTGGTTCGTTCAGTGTGACAGGGTCTAGGTCTGCTGATTCAGTACCACTACGTCTTGGCTGGTTCAGTGAGACAGGGTCTAGGTCTGCTGGTTCAGTACCACTACGTCTTGGTTCGTTCAGTGTGACAGGGTCTAGGTCTGCTGATTCAGTACCACTACGTCTTGGCTCGTTCAGTGTGACAGGGTCTAGGTCTGCTGATTCAGTACCACTACGTCTTGGTTCGTTCAGTGTGACAGGGTCTAGGTCTGCTGATTCAGTACCACTACGTCTTGGTTCGTTCAGTGTGACAGGGTCTAGGTCTGCTGATTCAGTACCACTACGTCTTGGCTGGTTCAGTGTGACAGGGTCTAGGTCTGCCGATTCAGTACCACTATGCCTTGGTTCGTTCAGTGTGACAGGGTCTAGGTCTGCCGATTCAGTACCACTACGTCTTGGTTCGTTCAGTGTGACAGGGTCTAGGTCTGCCGATTCAGTACCACTACTTCTTGGTTCGTTCAGTGTGACAGGGTCTAGGTCTGCCGATTCAGTACCACTACGTCTTGGTTCGTTCAGTGTGACAGGGTCTAGGTCTGCCGATTCAGTACCACTACGTCTTGGTTCGTTCAGTGTGACAGGGTCTAGGTCTGCTGATTCAGTACCACTACGTCTTGGTTCGTTCAGTGTGACAGGGTCTAGGTCTGCTGATTCAGTACCACTACGTCTTGGTTCGTTCAGTGTGACAGGGTCTAGGTCTGCTGATTCAGTACCACTACGTCTTGGTTCGTTCAGTGTGACAGGGTCTAGGTCTGCTGATTCAGTACCACTACGTCTTGGTTCGCTCAGTGTTTAATGTTGAGCATTTATTGTGTATTGTGGCTGGTGTCATGAGCCGATCCCGGTGACTGCCCAATAGGAACAATGAAGCCATGCATTTATTTATTCGACTATAGAATTGACACATCGTAAAATGAAAACTTGGTGCCAGTAAAGGGCTGTCTAGTTAAAAATAACATAAATGAGCATGTGCAGACCAGCTGGCTGGAGTGTTTACAAACATATTCAATCTCTCCCTATCCCAGTCTGCTGTCCCCACTTGCTTCAAGATGTCCACCATTGTTCCTGTACCCAAGAAAGCAAAGATAACTGAACTAAATGACTAGCACTAACTTCTGTCATCGTAAAGTGTTTTGAGAGGCTAGTTAAGGATCATATCACATCTACCTTACCTGACACCCTAGACCCACTTCAATTTGCATACTGCCCCAATAGATCCACAGACGATGCAATCGCCATTGCACTGCACACTGCCCAATTCCATCTGGACAAGAGGAATACCTACGTAAGAATGCTGTTCATTGAATATAGCTCAGCCTTCAACACCATAGTACTCTCCAAGCTCATCATTAAGCTCGGGGCCCTAGGTCTTAACCCCGCCCCGTGAGGGATCCTGGACTTCCTGACTTCCTGTCCTGGACTATGACAAAACAGCTTACAGGGGGGAGATGAGGGCCCTGGAGGAGTGGTGCCAGGAAAATAACCTCTCCCTCAACGTCAACAAAACGAAGGAGCTGATCATGGTGGTACGGTCTGCCCAACGCATCACCCGGGGCACACTGTCTGCACTCCAGGACACCTACAGCACCCGATGTCACAAGAAGGCCGAAAAGATAATCAACCACCCGAGCCACGGCCTGTTCACCCCACTATCATCCAGAAAGTGAGGTCAGTGCAGGTGCAACAAAGCTGGGACCGAGAGACTGAAAAATATCTTCTATCTTAAAGCCATCCGACTGTTAAATAGCAATCACAAGCCGGCTACCACCTTAGAGGCTGCTGCCCTTTATACATAGACATGGAATCACTTGTCACTGTAATAATGGAACACTAGTCACTTTAATAATGTTTACATACTGCTTTTCTCATCTCATATGTATATATTGTGACCAATACATTTGATTCGGTTTTTGATTTTCGATTGTCAAAATCGCAACGCTTGTATTGAGTAGTGACTGTGTGGAGGTGGATATGTCTATGGGGCCTTACATGCAGCGTTTCCATGTTGTGATGTGCCTTTCGATTGGAGAGTTAAGCTTTTCATTGCGAAGAGCGCACGGTCACAGAGGTAGAAGTAGCCGTGTCTATCAATCATCACCATAGCAGTTGACATAGCCTACATCAACTGACGTAGCCTCGCAAGCCAATTGCAGAACGTGACGACAAAACGGAAGCAAATGGGTAGAACCTTGCACAAGGTCACGTTGCACAGCGTGACATGTAATAATCCTAAAAGACTGAATCCGACGAATAGTGTGGGAAGGCCTCAACTGAGAGAGTACAGAGAGAGACAGGGCCAACCCGGTGGAGGCACAACCCAGGATGTCAGAAAAGAGCCTTGGAATCAGAGGAGAAGAAAAGTAGGAGCCTTCTACACATTTCCACATTCATCTTCAGAGAACTCCTCCCCTTAGAACAAATCCCAAGAGTTTTTAAAATAAACAAGGGGTTGGTTTGGCACTGTCCTGCAACAAAGATCTGCTGACACAAAATGGTGGTTTTGTGGTTCAATGCTGGTAGATCAGACGGCACCAAACTCCACAGTCCACGTCTCAGTCTCCACCATTAACGCACAGTGACCTCAAGTAGCCACAGGAGAATCCTTCAACCCTCTAACACAGTGATGCCCAACTCCAGTCCTACGGTACCCCCAACGGTGCACTTTTTTGTGGTAGCCCCGGTCAAGCACACTTGATTCAACTTGTCATCTACTCATCAAGTACTCAATGAGTTGAATCAGGTGAGTTTGTCCGGGCGAAAACAAAAATGTGTGCTTTTGAGGTTACTCGAGGACTGGAATTGGGAATCATTGCTCTAGCATGTCAACCATTTAGCATTGACATAGCATAATAATGGCCTGTCTACTGCCAAATAGTAACAGTTGGTCAGCCATTTGGACAGAAGATTCCATGGATTTAAAAGACTAAAATATGATTTCCTGGCTCCAGGCCACTAAATAAACTGTGTGAATTTAGTTGCGCCTTATCTGCCTCAACTTCCCATAAAGCATAGTAGTGAGCAATTAGTAGGTCTACTTAATGAATTTAACAATTAACCGTAACATTTAGAGAGGGCACACAGAAACAATTACTCCAGTGAATGCTGATGTTTCATGCCCTCACTGGCACTGCTAACGATAGCACCTGATTGACTAAACCCTAGACTCTCCAATCACAGCCACAACATAAGCCCGATGAGCTCACCGTCATAACATATACATCTGCATTCTACGCTCTCCATCGCTTGCTCCATCCCAAATGGCACAATCATTTTGACAATGAAGTTTAAAAAAAAAAGGCCAATCAAAAGGGATTCATCAAAGAGATGCATATTACATCGATTAACTAGGGTATAGGATCCATCAGCTCGGATACAAGCCTAATAGGCTATTACTACCAGGGAGCCTCTGAGGAAAATGTCGCAGCATGCATTAAACTGCAACCTGTTATGCACCTGTGATAATTAGCTTCAGCTCTGTG
The DNA here is from genome assembly GCF_029448725.1 of Salvelinus fontinalis. Classification (NCBI taxonomy): domain Eukaryota; kingdom Metazoa; phylum Chordata; class Actinopteri; order Salmoniformes; family Salmonidae; genus Salvelinus; species Salvelinus fontinalis. The sequence continues at coordinate 3,056,907 of NC_074684.1, forward strand.
GCATAGCACGCTGTGCGGTGTGCTACACACACACATGTATACACACACGCACACACACACACACACACACACACACACACACACACCAGCATTTACTCTTCTAGACAAACCCATACATGTTCGATAAATGCTTACGGTATAAGAGGTGGCGAACCACAAAACACATCAAATGCCTGTGGTATATCTATATCAAAACGTAATGTGAGATATACCACATGGCTGTGTGTGTGAGTGTGTCAGAGGAATGTACTAACTGGTTGTTTAGGCTAATGAAGGTTTGGATCGAGCCAGGTATGTGGAGCCTGAGGGACATGGCCTAGGCCACAGACAGACACAGTGTGGTTTATTACAGGTTAATTCCTGCCAGGCACAGCCACTACAAAGCCACTCAGTCAGGTACAGAGGCACATCAACACCTGTGTGGTCCCCATGATCAAAGCCTCTCAGCACAGCACAGCCCTGCCCAGATGCATTGGGAATGGACTAATTAGAGAGGAGAGGGGGGGAGGGGGAGATGGGTGTGGATTCTATGGCACAGTTGTGTTCGTTCCTTACCTTCCTTACCCCTGCCCTTATATTATCTTCAGACAGGCTAATCATGGTTCCCTCTCTCTACTTCTCTCCCTCTCTCACTATCGCTCACACACACACACACACACACACACACACACACACACACACACACACACACACACACACACACACACACACACACACACACACACACACACACACACACACACACACACACACACACACACACACACACACACACACACACACAATTACTCACTCTCACCCTGTGGCCCATGGAACCATTCTGACATTGAGTAGGTCAAAATAAATGACCATTTTTTTCAGGGCAGTTGGTAGGTAAGCGGGTTAGGCCTAGCCCTCTCGTCATTCTATTAAACGACTCAGATGTCTCATGCGGTCTTAGATGTGTCTTAAAGAGGGAAGGGTGATAGTGTCACTGTGTCAGTCGGACTGCTGTTGGTGGTCTTACACCCTGGTGGTGGTGCTAACTACCTGAACACCCATGGTATCCTTCCAGGGACATGGGAAAGGTCATCCAAACATCATATCCTGTCTATGTTGCTTTACTGCTGCTGATGTATGACGCTGCAGCCTGGGCCAGTGCTCTGGAGGGAGCACCATCCTCCCTCATCCCCTCTGCTTAACACTATCTTCACAGGGAATGGATTACACCATCCATTTGACACAGAGACCGTGGGGACTGGGGAGACAGGGGCCAGGGCTGGGAAAACACGCCGGAGAACGTGCTCTGTCAAGTTTTATAAGACTATGAAAAAGAGGGGCAATATTTCATGGTTATGCAGTAAAAACATGCACGCGGGCATATAGCACATGCACCACTAACCTTCATAGAAAACCATTATTAATATAGGATTGACCTCTTCAGACACTTGATCCTAAAGATTAGACTCATTTGAGAACTATATTGCAATTTTCAAAGAATAGGCCTTCTGAAAGAACACGTTGTCACACATTATACTAGGCTATAACTTGTAGGTCGTTACGGTGTGCAATATTATGCATCTTTGCCAGAATTATGCAATAATCCGCAATAATCTCAACCTGCACTCTGCCACTTAACCCCCTAATATGGCACCGATCCCAGGCTACATGCAGCAAGACAAGCACGGTAACTAATCTTTACCTCCATGGCAAATTGTGCCGTGCCAAGGTCCCCGGTGCATGACCCCTGACTATGTACTATAACCGCAACGATTGTGTGTTTTGATTGCACACTAAGTGATTTTCTGTGAGCTCCAATCATTGGCGACAGAATAGATTTGTGTGACGATCTCCTCTGTAATCAACCCGACTGTGATCTACAGGCGATCGGGATGTGTGCAATCTGGTTCCTGACACAGACAGATGCTGGAGCCTGCTCTCTTGTCAATCTCTATCCTACAGGGGCACTTGATTGCTTCATTTGCTTTCCCATCCACGTTGCAGAACGGGATTGATTCCTTACGATGTTGAAGCTGTAGTGCTGTATATATCAAGGCCACTTATGATTCATATTCAGCAATGTTAACTGAACTGCTATCCGACCTCTGGACGTGAACCTAGCTGGATATTTATTGGTTTTGACACTGGAGCAGTCACAATAAATACATGTTTACGGCTGCCTGTGAGCAAAGATTCTCTCTCTCTCTCTCGCTCTCGGTATCCACAGGCTCTAATAGAAACCCCTGGGGAAAGTAGAGCCTTCACCTCATAGTGAAGGGTATGCATGGATTATCCTGCCTGTCATTCCAATCTGTTAATCCCTTTTCAGGCATTTTCCACCCGCTTCCTGAAAAAGCACAATAACCACTGTTATGGAAATCATGGATTATAATACTGTATCTAAATAGCTCCATGACCTCCTGACCTTTCAATTTAGGCCTATTTTATTCACACGCTGTAGAAAGAGTAAATGCACCTAAAGAAATTCATAAACTCATTACTGAGTGTATAAATAGAGTACATTTTTAGTGTGAATGTACAGATTCATGTATTTTCAACTAATTTGTGATACCTCGAGATAGTTAGGATGTAACGATTGTCGTCGGGAGAAGGACAGGAGGACCAAAGTGCAGCGTGGTACGTATCCATAATACTTTTAATAAAGATGAACACGCGAACAAAAACAACAAAACGACCAACGAACAGTTCTGGAAGGTGCAACAAACACTAAACAGAAAATAACCACCCACAACTCAAAGTGGGAAAACAGGCTACCTAAGTATGGTTCTCAATCAGAGACAACGATTGACAGCTGCCTCTGATTGGGAACCATACCAGGCCAAACACAATAGAAAACATAGACATACAAACATAGAATGCCCACCCACATCACACCTTGACCAAACAAAAAATAGAAACATACAAAGCAATCTATGGTCACAGCGTGACATAGGAATTGATTATGGTATGATATTTAAGCTTAAGAACACAGCATTAGCCATGTCAAACTGCAACATTTTATTTAAGCCCCATTGCAAAATGTGTAGAATTGCAGGAAATTAGCTTTAAAACGACAACTTTTTCTCTCCGCTGCCAAGACTATATTTTTGACTTACTCTTTGGTCTGTGTATGATTTTTCACCGCTCAACCCTGGGTCTCGACTCAAAAGACACCTCAATTGGTGGGTCACGAAGCAAAAAAGTTTGGGGACCCTTGCTCTGATATTGATCATTTACATTTACATTTAAGTCATTTAGCAGACGCTCTTATCCAGAGCGACTTACAAATTGGAAAGTTCATACATATTCATTCATGGACATAGCTTTCTCATCCACAGACCATGATGCAGTATGTTCACGCAAACAGCCAGTCTGAAGGCTGCTGAAGCCATCCCAGTATTACCAGAATAGCTCTGGTTACGTATCTGATAATATATCCGTCATTCATGACTGATCAGGAACTCTAATGCAGAAGAACACAGTGGAAAAGGAAAAGACTGCAGTGGCCAGCGACAACACAGCCTGGCCGCTTTCTTTAAAGGTGTTGCCATCTCTGTAAGTGATACGGATGTGACATGTGATGGACCTACAGTTCATTCGGAAAGTATTGAGCCCCCTTGACTTTTTCCACATTCTGTTACATTACAGCCTTACTCTAGAACGGATTAATTTGTATTTTTTTTGCAATCCACAAACAATACCCCATAATGACAAAGCGAAAACAGGTTTTTAGAAATGCCTTATCACATAAGTATTCAGACCATTTGCTATGAGACTCGAAATTGAGCTCAGGTGAATCCTGTTTCCATTGATCATCCTTGAGATGTTCCTACGACTTGATTCCACCTGTGGTACATTCAATTGATTGGACATGATTTGGAAATGCACACACCTGTCTATATAAGGTTCCACAGTTGACAGTTCAAAAACCAAGCCATGAGGTCAAAGGAATTGTCCATAGAGCTCCGAGACAAGATTGTGTCGGGGCACAGATCTGGGGAAGGGTACCAAAACATTTCTGCAGCATTGAAGGTCCCCATGAACACAGTGGCCTCCATCATTCTTAAATGGAAGAAGTTTGGAACCACCAAGAAAGACTCCTACTAAGCTGGCCGCCCGGTCAAACTGAGCAACCGGGGGAGAAGGACCTTGGTCAGAGAGGTGACCAAGAACTTGATGATCACTCTGACAGTTAGAGTTCCTCTGTGGACATGGGAGAACCTTCCAAAAGGACAACCATCTCTGCAGCACTCCACCAATCAGGCCTTTATGGTAGAGTGGCCAGACGGAAGCCACTCCTCAGTAAAAGGCACATGACAGCCAACTTGGAGTTTGCCAAAAGGCACCTAAAGACTCTCAGACCATGAGAAACAAGATTCTCTGGTCTGATGAAAACAAGATTGAACTCTTTGGCCTGAATGCCAAGCATCACGTCTGGAGGAAACATGGCACCATCCCTACGGTGAAGCACGGTGGTGGCAGCATCCTGGTGTGTGGACGTATTTCAGCGGCAAAGATGAACAGGGCAAAGTACAGAGAGATCCTTGATGAAAACCTGCTCCAGAGCACTCAGGACCTCAGACTGGGGCGAATGTTCACCTTCCAACAGGACAATGAACCTAAGCACACAGCCAAGACAACGCAGGAGTGGCTTTGGGACAATTCTCTGAATGTCCTTGAGTGGCCCAGCCAGAGCCCGGACTTGAACCTGATCAAACATCTCTGGAGAGACCTGAAAATAGCTGTGCAGCAACGCTCCCCATCCAACCTGACAGAGCTTGAGAGGATTTGCAGAGAAGAATGGGAGAAACTCCCCAAATACAGGTGTGCCAAGCTTGTAGTGTCATTCCCAAGAAGACTCGATGATGTAATCGCTGCCAAAGGTGTTTCAACAACGTACTGAGTAAAGGGTCTGAATACTTATGTAAATGTAATATTTCCAATTCATATTTTTTTTTATAAATTAGCAAAAATGTTTAAAAAAATGTTTTTGCTTTGTCATTATGGGGTATTGTGTGTAGATTGATGAGGGGAAAAAAACGATTTAATACATTTTAGATTAAGGCTGTAACGTAACAAAATGTGGAAAAAGTCAAGGGGTCTGAATACTTTCCCGAAGGCACTGTATATCTTGCCAGTATAGAATTAGACAGCAGAGTGTGTACTGTGGCTTCAACTTCACAGCAAATATGCCATGATATATTTTTGAAACAATTGCATTTTTTGTACCTGTAAATGCTTAAGTCAGTTATTAGATAGAGCATTTGATGCATTTGCACTGTGTTTCTGGGTAATTCAAACAGTCTATTTACGTCCACAACTTCACACAACCAGGTATTCAAGTATGACAGAAGCTGCTTAAAAGCCACTCGATCACGTGAGACAGAAAACAGTGGGAGAACCACCCAGTGAAATGAGAAGGCCAGCTGCATACAGTGTAACACTGCTTTCCCACATTTTCACTTGTTCTCTGGAGAAGGGGTGTCATCACTGTCTGTCTGTGGGCCGCCTGGACGGAAAGCCAGCCATTAAAATATCCTGTCGTGCTCTGATAAAACAATCAGACACACCATTCTCAATGGTGAAAATCCGTGGCAGGCTACTCCTTCAATTGCCAGAAAATGCCAATGAATTGACAAGACTGAAGGTGCATATACATCAGATGTTTTGAGAATTTCTCCAGTTCCTATGGCAGCTGGGGAAGAGCTTCAGATTCTGTACAGCACTGAGTTCACAGTCCCGAGGCCACATTAGCCAGAATGATAATGTTACATTCTGGTAGTGTACAGGAGCTCGAACCATTGAGACCCAGAGGGGCTGTACTACTGTATGGTCTGTTTCCTCTTGTCAACTCTGATCAGGATCAGCCCAGCTCAGCTAGTGTTTGACAAGCAGGTCAAACCCACTAGTGGTCAAAGATCAGGGAGCTAGCTAGTGACCTAGCCACAACACACCCAGATGTTATTCAGGTTCTCAAGTACTGGTGTTTATTACACGGTACCAAGCCTGGTAACAAGTCTGTTTGTGCTGTATCGCAAACTCCTATAGAAGATGAAAATACAATGACCGTAGGAGTTGGCATGATAGCACTAACAGATCTGGGATATATTAAACGGCCTCTAAGTGGTATTTTAAAGGAGACTAGGAGTAAAATAATTTGAGGGTGTTTTGTCTGAAAGGAATGAGTGTGGTCCATCCCTCTATGACCCTACATCCTCTCCTTCCCCCTACTCGATCCTTTACATAAACAATGGCTGCACTTCACCTCACCAATTCACTTTCTCTCCCTGACTCAAGACGGCAAGGGCCGTCCTTGACATTTTATGACTTCCTTTTTACGAGCCAGTGGTTTATTACACCTTTTAAAGGGTAAAGCCGAAACCATGGCAAACACCGGAGCCGTTTTGTTCCGATGGGCCTCCGCTTCCCAGCGCGTGGCAGCAAGCCATCCAGTACGGTGCAGTGCAACATGGAGAACACAAATTGCTGGCAGAAATATAGGCTGAATGAAAATTCTTTACCGAATGACTCGGCTGCCTGCAGTATCAATAATGAAAAAGCTCTTTATTATGTAAAAACGGAGCCTAACGTCTCGTCTTTGTGAGAAAGCAGAGAGATGGTTAAGAGGTGTTGTTTATCTCGGGCTATATTCAGTGGGGAAGAACGATATGGATGATGCATGCTATACAATTGTAATATAGAATTGTCTATTATTTTTTGGTAGTACTACACTATAACACATTAGTATCACATTGGTATGACCACCATAGTAAGATCTGAAACATTCTGGAAGTTAAGCCCCTATAGACAAGCCCGGTTTTTCACACTATGGCTTGGCAGTACTTCAGTCTGGTTTCTATAGCCACAATGCAGGGGTACTGAGGTGGACCGTGGTCAGGTTCTCATTAGGCCAACAAGAGGCCATCTCCAACAGAAAGCTAATTTCCTGAAAGGCGAGGAAGCTGGGATGTTATTTATAGTTAGAGAACTAAGAAAGGAAGCGAGGTGAGAGTGAAACATGCAAGGTGACAATCTCAAATTGGCAAGGAGCATTTAAGCCAGAAGCCTCACATGAACTCCGTGCATACTGAATCAACTGCTCTCAGGTTTGAACAAATGGTGTAAAGTTGCCCCTGATCTAGAAACAGCTTACCCTTCCTAAATTCTAACCTTAACCATTAAACTGACCTAAGATCAGTTCAGCAGCCCAATCCTCTTCCACTCACTGATTCCAGCCCCGTTTTCTGTTTGAGCAGCAAAAACAATGTGTTATCTCTTTACAATCATCCTCGCTGCATGACACCCAATGGTTTTATCACCATCCTACCAGGACAATGCTGGACACTTGCCTTCCAGTGGTATTCAATGGGCGGAAATTGGAAATCCAAAACACTGCACTAGTGAAAAGATGTGGCTCCATCAGCCTGTAGCCAAACAATGGGGGCATCTCCATGTGTTTCGTTTCCACTTCCTAACCACACAGACACAGGGCTTATAGAGGAGAGAGACTATTATGGTGGAAGATAGGACAGGGGCTGCTATATCTAAAACCCTACAACACGAACATTCATTGACTCCCAGATTGTGGACGCCACTGTAACTAAAAGTGGAGAGATTCAAATCAGCGTAGCGAAGCCATAACATTTAACCAGCTATCCTTCCTATCCATTCCACCTCATGTGTTAAAGAGAAAATATAGGCTTGAGCTCCATCCCGTTTACTGCTGCTGTTTATGCATCCCTTTTGGCGCATGAAGACAGGGCAATCTTTCAAATTGCTCCATTGAACTCAATTGAACAGCTCCACTTTCATTTGCATAAATGCCATGACTTGACCACAAATCTCTTTGTGTTTTAGGGGCAGAGTTACACTGGGTATGTGGTTCAATATGGCTAGATGTATCTTGTAGATAGCATAGACTGGATACAGAGAATATGCTACCCCCCCACCCCCTCCTCAGCCTCCATGCTCTGGAATGGCAACAGTGTCACCACAACACAGCGTGAGGACGAGCCATGGCGCTCCAAATCCCGGATTACTGCTGCAGCTCTCCCAGAGAAAAGCAACAAAGCTCTAATTGTAGGCCTCCCTAACCTCAGGCACCGGTATGGGAAGAAAATATAATTTCAGTTTATTGGTTTTCCTCTTCTTTTTTTTAAAAAGCTTTTGTCGTTCATGGTGTCAAAGTCTCTTCTCAGTTAGGAAAATGCAAAGACGAATTCGAAAGGACTAGTATAAGTGTATTATCTAAGTAGCTATTAGCAAGTCATATGGCTGCACCGCACACATCAATTACACGCCAAACACCATCTTTACTGCTAGTATCGTTCCCCAATGAGAGATCTAGAACAGTGCAATCATAGGAGATGTGTTTACATTCAGGAGCAATGATAACCCGTTTCTCTCTCCTAGACAAGGGCTCCCTGTGGTCGAGATAAGGATCATGGGTATTTATGTCTCCCGGTAGAGTACTTGTAGTGAAGCGTTGGCTTACGGTCCTATAGCCTCACAAGAACGTGGCAGTCAACGACACTTCCGAGGATCGTCACTGAGCTATGCTGCCGGAGGTACTGTGTCTATACATGAGCACACAAACAAACAGGGAAACAGCGCAAACAGCCGAACACCAGACACTGAACCTTCTACACAACTTATACTGGCTTATCTATGCTGATATACTGTGTAAGCCTCGTTGAGACAGCTATCTTGTGGACTGTCAGTAGCTCTGGTCTATTTCCCCCACTACCATCTCCATCGAGTAGATGTCTCGTCTCAAGGGCAGAGAAAGGAGAACCGTTCACTGACCAATCAGAGGCCAGCTGGTCACAGTTCCATCACTGAGGGCTCCTCACACTTAACTCGATCCTGAGGAGAAAAGCACTGGTCTGGATCACATTCTACTGCAGGGTTTCACACACAAATACTGTGTACACGCGCACACGCACACACACACACACAAAGACCTCAGCAGGAAAAATAGAACGAGACAATCATTTGTGCCAGGTGTGATATCCCTCTTAAATAACTCGGGCAAATGTTCCCATTGACCCCGTAAGGCCATCAGGTTAGTCTTTTCTTCTTCTTTTTTTTTTTTTCATTTTACATTTTACATTTTTTGTATTTAAATGTTTTTAACATTTTTTAATGTTTTAAATGTTTTATTTCTTATTTCTTACTATTATTATTATTTTTTTTATATATTTTTTTATTGGTGCGTGACCGTTATTGAAAGTTGTATTGTCAATCTTGTTTTGTATTTAACGCCACTTGAAATGTGTACATGACACTGCAACAAAATTTCCCCATGGGGATAATAAAGTAAGTAAGTAAGTAAGTAAAGACCTTGAACCTTTCATTCCACTCCAAAGCTTCAATATCAAAGCTTTAGCTCTAAATAAATATAGCCTTCAAAGGGAGAAATAGTTTAACCCTCTGGAGGCAACACTTTGTTTCAGGGTGATGTAAACCCATAATCCCATAAAGATCCCAAATCTCGGTGGGATTCCAATTTATGAGAAAAGGATAATGGTCGGAATACAAAAATGAAGCAGAAGAAGTGCTGACAAAACACCTAAATTAACAGTCTCCAGACTTATTGAAATTTGATCCCGGATAAATCCCAAATAAATTCTAGTGGAAAGCTTCCAAAAACATGTGCATAGGATAATCCTCTGAAATGCTCTGTAGAGTAAAACACTGATCTCTTCAGGAACGGTTGACATCTCTCATCTAATTATCGACATGAAATGCACGTCCGTGTTGACAAAAAGCCGCGTGTGTGTGTGCGTTTCGCTCGCTCACTACTAACAGAGTTGTCATTGAGTAAGCCCTCAACAGGCGGAGCATCTGATGTTGAGCCAGTGATCTGGTATAAAGATGCTCTCGAACTGCTTCCTCACATGAGTTCCAGCAGATAAACAACAGCTTGGACACCCTCCATTTAAAGTGCTGCTAATCATTGACGACACATAATAATCAACTCAAATGGCCTGGGCCATTATGGGCGTGTCGCAGGTTGATCCACCAATTCCTCAAAGAGGTCTGTGTCGAGGTGAGAAACCCTAGACAGGTAAGTGTGAATCAATCAACCAAGTACAAGTCCGTCCCTCTGTCTGTATATACAGGAAATCAGAGAGTGAATGAAGGCTCTTCCTCTTCCTGATCATTGATCCACAGCAGTCAGCCATTACCAAGGCAGCACTCACTAACTCACACAACCCCAGGGGAAAATAGGGCCAGACAGGGCTCTCCTGAGTCCTGACATACAGTAAATGGCTCAGCCTCTGATCAATAACCACTTCATCTGAGATGCATATGGGCATTTCCATGTAAAAGGACTCATGAGCACCAAGGTGAAATTCATAGGAGCATGTCAAATCTGGTGTCATATGAAAGCTAAGAGTCTTTTTTTATTTTTATTAAGGCAGATATACATGTTTCAACATGTTATTTCCTAAATAGTAGAAATAAGCAAATTAGCTTTGATTTCTGCTCAAACAGATGGAAAATGGGTCTTAAAAACAACTGCCAGAAACAGTCTCAAAATGTATCAGAAATACATCAAAACACAATAATGTTGAAGTAAAGACCCCTGCCAACTAATATCAACACTTATATTTTGTTTTAAAGTGTGTAACAAACATATGTTCCAATTTCTCTCCCTCACGAGGGGAGAGGATAATGAAAATTCACTGAAGTAACAACTAAAAGTAGACCTACCAATTAGTCACAGTGTTTTCACTAATATCTATTTGGTTTATGAATTATTAAGTGACTCAAACTCGAAATTCCGTTACCAAATGGGAAATGATAGTAGTCATAAACCACAGTTGGGTCACCTGCTACAGTTCTCCCTTCCACCTGCTCATAACGGTCTTCTTTCTCTTTCGTCTGGTGGTCAAAACAAATGTGAAAACCGTCTGGACAACCCCTCCCTCTCTCTGCCGCCCTCTTCTCTCTCTCCCCAGTGAATGTCACCTCTCTTTGTGACACCGTGATCCCCCTCTCTTTCCATGTACTGTAACCAGCATCCCTACCCAATGAGCACTGATGACACCGGATGTTCATGGACGTTGAAAAGTAGTTGAAATTTGGTCAGTCTGCCATGGCCTTGAATTCAACGTCCACAGACATTGTTTTTTGGTACTGTCTGGACCGGCCTTGATTAGGCCCAAACGTAGATCAATGATTGCTTCACTAGACCAATAGATGCCTGTGTTTCGCAAGTTTGGAGAGCACAGTAGAGTACAGTAGAGTACAGTACAGTACAGCACAGTACAGTACAGTACAGTAAATGTATTGTGCTTTACTCTACTGTAGTGTCCTGAACTACACTCTACTTTACTGAACTCTACTCTACTGTGCTGTGCTGTACTGAGCTGTACTTTGATGTCTAAACCTGTGAAACACAGAGGTCTATGATTGGTTCTGGACCAACCAAATGTGGTCTTGTTTGGGGCACAGCTCATTAAAATAATTGCCAGAGTAATGTACTAATAATGTGTGTAGAATAATACCCAAATGTACAAAGGAGGATGTTGCATATTTCTACCTTTGTGTATCTTTATAGGATACATCACCATAAAGAGAATGACATTCATACCATAATTATGCATTTCTGTGTAGTACAGCTCAGGGACTCATAAAGAAATGATGTTACGTCAATTGTGTTACCTGGTGTAAATCCACTTCATTTACTGTAGTACCAAAAGATACCAAAAGATAATTTAAAAAATAATCTAACTCAAGGTGTCATGACATAGCCAATGTTCCCTCTAAGCTGTGTGCGCGCACGGCAGCCAAGACTACTGCACAGCTCCCAGGGACTGGCACACAGAAATATCAGCCCACAGAGAGAAGCACGAGACTGAACTTCACTCGACTTTCTAGAGCAGTGGTCACCAACCGTAAAACTCCAAGACATTCCTAGTTGATCGCCAAACATTTCTGTAAAAAACTCAACGATAAAGCCTTATGTTCCTATTGTTTTGGGGGGGGTCTCAGGCTGTTGGCGGTAGGTGCACCCGATTCAGCTGGGTAGGCAAACTGTTGCCATTTTGAACCATTTCATGTGTCTGAAGGTACAAACTGTGCCTTCCCGGCGGGCCCAGAGAACAAATAATGTGCACTATGGGCCTACTGCTGGCCAATCGGATGGCTCAGATGACCGTGTCCGCAGTAACATAACAGGCATAAAAGAAAGCTACAGCAAAGTTGATACTATGATATTTCAAAATGTTTAAAACCATGACTAGAGAGAGACTGTCAACGAATACAACGAATAAAGCTGCTGTTTTTATGAGTGAGTTCATGTTTAAGTTCTTACTCAGCACTGTCAACACTTTTTATTCAACACTTTTATAACCCATAAAATGCGCGTTCTTCCTATTTCCCCTCAGCGCTACAACAACCACTGCTGTGACGTAGTGTCCCAATGAGTGACAGAACACTGAGTAAATCACGGCGCAAGAACCAACCCCTGCGCTTCGTATTTTCCGCTGGCTGCCCCACCACCGCAGAAAGCACTGAGTTAGGCTGAAACACCTGCATTTTGGAGGTGCCTTAAGAAAGCAAAAAAGAGACCATCTTAGTATACAGCTTTATAAACACTTAATTTTTTTAATTGTTTGCAAAATCATATGTGACACGTATTAATGCCATAATAAAATGCAAACAACGTTTGCACCACCTAGCCTGAATGAAGGAACGCCACTGGGTGTGATCATATAGTCCACCTCAAATTTTGAAATATATATTTTTTAAATATCCCGAACTACAATGCGTTGGCAGGACAATTCAAGCAAAGCCAATATGCAGTGACAATGTATTTGGCCTATAGCTTACTGCACGTTTTAATTGATTAATGTTGCATAAGCATATGTTTTTTTAAGTCATGTTAAAGAAAATCTGAGCGGTAGATCTCATCTTGCATTTTAAATCAAAGTGATCTCGTCTCAGAAAAGGTTGGTGACCACTGTTCTAGATTTTTTCCCCTGTTAACACTATCAACGTTTCCCTTTACTGTGGCAATTGTGATCAAATCAAAGCGATATTGGCCACTTTCAATGCAACATACCGAAACAAAACAAACTATGCAATATATTTTGTTGTAGGCAGAACGCATCGGAGTAGGATTCTATTGCATTGACACGCACTGGTGCCTCATAAACAATCGGAGCTGCAGTAGGCCTAAAGGAAAATAGACCATTGCCATATATGGATCGGTGCCATTTACTTTGAACTGGACTGTGTTTACAGCATGAGCTTTAGTGAGTAGATGCGCTTATTTTGAGATCAAAGAGAGAGCTGCATGTAGCCACGTGTGCACATTTTGTTCATATCCTTTGCTAGTTAGTGAGTTATTAGCCCAGTTATAGATCATTTGTAGTCAGTAATAAGGGAGTGATTGCTTCCTACAAGAGCACAAACATGTACGTTTCTTGAAATCTTTGAAAAGCAAGTCAGATAATGAGCTTTTTTATTTTTTATTAAAGGGTCAGTATTGCATTTTGAGACAGGCTTGAATAAGCTAAGTAGCCAAAAGGCAGAGGGTAGCCTAATTTGTCTGATTCTCTGTAATAATGGTATGGAAATAATAATACATTTTATTTTGCAGAGTGGTATGTTGCATCAAACAACACAACAACATTTTCAGTCACTTCCTTGTCTGAAGGACAAGTAAATAAACAGGTTAATTTCTCAAGGAATGTAGACCTACATTGAACGCCACACATTGGCAGCTACTGTAGGCTGAATGATAGAACAGCTATTTCCATGTTAAAATGTTATGGGATGCATTTTCTCCATTGTTTTTGATGGTAGGCCACTCTGGTAGGCCTACATTGTGATCAAATAGCCACAGTAGCCCACATGGACACTGTTACAACTGTAATTCCAAGCAGGTACAGCCTCACTGTTCACGGTAAGCGCGCTGGAAGTTGCACACAATTTTCACAACGTTCAAAGTTTGCTCTCAGCAGACCTGAAATTTGCTCAGTGCCGAAAAAAATATGAGGGAACATTGGAAGGAACAATTTGTTTTTGTTTGGCATACCAGTACAGCATCTGAGTCTCAGCGCAATTCCGCTACAATGAAACTGCCCATATCTATGATGCCCAAACCCGACATGTATTTCATGAGTAGTATCTTGCTCTGATTCAAAAAGCTTTGGTTGATGGATGATCCTTTGAGTGGCATGAGATTGAGTATAAGGTTGTTATGCATTGGCTATAAAGCTTTCCAGTAAGAGGTAGCCTTGATGGTGATCTTACCTTGTTTGAGTATGGCGGCCTGGCGAGGTTGACTCCATCTTTGATTAGTTTATCTCTAATCATGATCTTCAGCTTCAATTTGGGGTAAATCACCAACTCCCTCCGCTTGCCAAGCGTCAGGTTCCTCTGTGCGCCCAGATACGCGCCCCCTTTTCCCCCTACCCGGTCACTGTTCGATTCGGTCCAAGACTTGGACGCCCGCAGTTTGGAATCGTACTGGTCCACCAGATGGCTGGTGTACATTTCAGACGCCGGGGGCATCGGCTCAAGCGTAAAATACAGCCCCGCCGCCGTTTCCTTATCCTCGTCTTTAAGCCTTTTCACCGCGTCATGGATCCGTTGCCGGTGGTGCGGTATGTATACACCGATAGCATCCAGGTCTGGGTCTCCAATTTGTTTGCAAACTTCCAGATCATCGTAGCCGTTATCCACGAAGGACTCCACATACATAGAGAGCTGGAGGGTCTTCAACCACTCAAACACGATAACGGGTCCGGTGCTTGTCATGTTTGGGTGTTGTAAGTAATGTAGAGAATGCAGAACAGAGCACTTCACCTATAATTACTTTCCCAAACGGATTTGAAATCTCATCGTTGAATGCAAATGAAAATCACCAAATCTGTTGGCAAATAATGCGGTCTAAGCATCGAGAACACACGAAGAATGGACAATGCACATGTTGTAATCCATGACTCAATCCCAATAAACTGTATGCAGTTCAAAATCGTGCTATTTCCTTTAGGGAATATGGAAGATATGCGGTCCCTGTGCTATATCCAATACACCCGTCTGTTGAAAAGGGTCAGTGAAAAGAAGTAGGCTGATTTCAGGTGAATTTGTCACCTGCCAATATTTTCAGGATATGATTTCAGCGGCTGCGGTGACAGCTATTAAATCCCCGGAGTCATTTCGCCATCGATGTTACTCGTCCATATTGACATGCCTGGCTCACAAGTGGTCACCATAAACAGTAGCTTTAGGCTAGAGAACACGATTTGTTAAAACGAAGAATTGTTCCATACAGTCGGATTAGAAAGTATAGCCGTAGGCTTTTCCACTGATGGGAAATTGACAGAAAATATCATTTGAAAACAAAGTAATACCGTACCAATGAGCACGACCGCACGAACCGCGTTGTGTCCAACGGTTTTGGGTATGCCGGAGCACTACAAGCAGGTCGAGCGGTACAACAATCCACATAGGCTAAACCACTTTCAGTGCGGCTTTCCACGAGCCAAACGGTCTGTGTGCTCAGCCTTCCACGCCCCCCAGATCCGCGTGTGACTTTAAAAATACTGATGGAATTCCTTCTTTTACAACCTGTCACCGTCAACGAATCCCCCCACACGGAGTCCAAAGTTTAGCACGAGAGGCAGAGAAAGATGCTCATTAGAGCTCATTTCACCTGCCTTTCATACAGTTTAAACGAGCAGTCTCGTTGCTAGTTTGATTCACGTCTCTCCCCTTACTGTCTGATTTTTCTATCATCTCCCTCTCTCTCTCTCTCTCTCTCTCTCTCTCTCTCTCTCTTTCGCGCACACTCTCTCATTCAGTATTTCCCTGGTCTCGTTTCTTATCATGCACTAGCACTCCCTGTCTAACAGCCGAGGTACTGAAATACTGGTTGTAGGTTGTAGGCCCACAGTCTCCTATATTATTACCTGATACTGGTATTACATTGAAAATGGTGACTACATAATTATTTACACTCTTTGTTTTGATGTTGCTATTGCAAGGGAGGGAGATAGAGAGTGAGCAGGTTTCTGCCTCACCAAAGGCTTTCAGATGCTGACCACTACGTTGCCTCTCTCTCTCCATACCAAATCCGGGAATTAAATACTTTAGGGCCATATTGACTGTTTGCTCCCATTTTACTTGCCTTTTTGTTGACCCTGGCCCATAGGATCAGTCCCCTGCAGACAGACAGGGGAAGACACACACTGGGCCCTTCCCATACATGGACGGCTGCCAGTATGACACTATTGACTGTGTTTCTCTCATTTCCCCACTCTCTCCATGACTCCCTATCTCCAATCCAATGTGCAGTTCTCTTCCCTCCCTGTCTAGTTGCATGCCTGCATCACAGGACAGCATCAACCTGAGACGCAATATTGGAGCGGAAGGAAACACTGCTGAAACCAAACAGGAAGGGATAGGAGAGAGAGAGAGAGAGTGAGAGAGAGAGAGAGAGAGAGAGAGAGAGAGAGAGAGAGAGAGAGAGAGACACAGAGAGAGAGAGAGAGACAGAGAGACAGAGAGACAGAGAGAGAGACAGAGAGGAAACAACTGGTTGACACGTTACGAATGAGACCTGTCTGTCCATGTGGAGGCCAGCCCAGCCCATCAGCAGTGATGCATGCTCTATCAAACCAGAGCTGACAGCTTGTTAGAGTTTAGCTTGATACAATCACCACGACTGTGCTGCTGCTGCCTGGGAGTGATTTGAGCTGTGCTTCGCTTCATGACATGCCGTTTGCGTAGTATAAGCACAACACACAAGTCGGGGGGAGAAGAGATGCATTTCAAATAACCTCGTCTTGGAGCGGAATGTCAGAAACATGCCAGGCATCCACGGGAGGGAATTAGGGAGAGTCGTATTGGAAGCAGGATTTTCAGGAGACCGAACACAGAACACGGCCAAGAGCTGGTACAAAGATACTCAATAATATTGACGTCTGCTCAAGGAGTCTTAGTAAAGAAGAGGGAGGGACATCTGGTGCTTACACAATAAAGTTTGTGTGTGTGTTCACTGTATGTTTGACGCCGTCCTTTACGTCAACCGACAGTAAATATCAATCGTGTCCAATTAAAAAAGCCTGTTACCTCTTGACAGCCAGGATTACAACTCATCCACAGGGCTTTGCTTCACTTACTCTTCCCCTTCCTGTCCTCAGTCCTCTGTCATAGGAGCTGAGTGACATTGGAGTATCATCAGATCAGTTACAGACACGGGATTATAGGACACGTAGTGACAGATGGGACACGGGACATGGTGCATGCCACGCTGGGTGGACTCAGAGCGCAGGACACAGGACGCGAGGCTGGCAGTGCTGGTAGTGCCAGGAATACCATGTTTCCATACCGCTACCCAGGTGGAACACAGTGGAAGGATGTAGGAGCAGACCGCATGGGCTACACATACAGTACACATACACTCTTCATCGCTCTGTATCTATACTGTAAATAATTAATTAGGATGTTCAGTTCTGTAATACAATTATAGTTAATACCATTCAGCAGACCCTTTTATCCAAAGCAACTTGCAGTCATGCATGCATACACTTTACATATGGGTGGTTCTGGGACTTGAACCCACTACCTTGGCGTTACAAACACCATGCTCTACCAACTGAGCTCCAAAGGACAGGGTATCTAACTGTTACAGTACATCTATTTTTACGCAATGCCTAGACTAGTTTCCTTGAAATCTGCACAATATAGTCAAATCAGGGTACAGAGAACCATACATTGACTCACAGCTCCGATATAATTTGAGTAAATAACACCATTACAACAGTGTTGCTACTTTTGTCTTCGAGTCCATATACAGTAGGCTACTGTGAAAGGCCTGTTCTATGCATTAGCCACATTCTTCCTAGAACTGCAGATGTGTATTGCCATTGCCCTGGAGGAGAGAAGCCTTCTGTCACATCAGCACAACGCTTCTCTAACTTTCACTTAACCACCTCAGAATGAAGGGACCCATATTAGCATACGGCCTGGTAAATACGGATGTGGTGGAGAGGTGGTGGGGATGGTGATTTAAGGAGGGGGTCGTGGTAATGAAGAGAGACAGAAGAGAGAGAGAGTGGGTCAGACAGGTTAACAGCAGCCAGATCTATTAGACGCAGCCTGAGGGTAGAGGAGAGGAGCTGCCTGGGACTGGAGACAAGCAGAGTCCAGGCTTCTACCACGCTAATAGTACTGTCTGGTGCCTTTTCATTTTGATGGTAGGGGTGGAGAGGATTGGGGTCTCCTTGGCTACAGACACATTAATGAAACCCTCCATGAATTCCCTGAATGACCTCATTCTGAAACCCCAAGAATCACCTCTTTTAAGAAGACCATGAATGACGTTGTGCATGTTGCTGGGCAGTTCTCTTGGTTTTCACTGGTGGGTCTCTATCATCCATACAGGTGAAGGATAGACGTGACTCTGGCAGAGCCGGGAGAAGGCAATCTGACTCAGAGTGGATGGTGGAGTGTTAGAGAGAGATGTCAGAAGAGAGGTGTGTTATCGCCTGAGAAGTCCTTAACCTTCTCCCACACAGGTGCATGTGGATTAGGTCCTTCTTATTCCCTGCTGCATGGTATGCTGCTATGCTCTGTGGCTCCCTGCTGTATCCGAGCTCTCCTTTGTGGGAGAAGATATCAAATCGCTGATTATTGCCTATGATTTCTGCCACGGTAGTGTCTCCAGGGGCTGCCCAGGCCAGTGTAGAGGCTCCCAGAGCTGATGATTGCCTGTGATTGCTGCCTCAGTTCTGTTAGACTCTGCTCCATTTCTACATACAGGGCTGACGTTTGGTTAAAAATGATCGTCCACAGCTAATGTGATACGAATTCCCCAAAAGACTGTCCTCTTCTAAAAAAGCATGCATATTCTACTCAGCATATGCACAGTAGCAGCTCAATGAGAAACGGAAATAGTTTCTAAAAAAAGGCCATTGTGGGGGGGGGGGGGGGGGGGGGGCTAAAGGTCCCGAAGCTTCTGTGCAGGATTCTCTACATAGATTTTGTAAGTAGCTGTTGCTCATCTTCCCCCTCCCTTCACGTCTCCTACTTATCATTTACACACTTTGTCAACGTTTCTTTTGTCTTTAAAAAATATATATATTTTTTATTTATATATTTTTTTTTTCTTCTCACACCAGATACGAACATACACATACAAGCAACTTAAAGACGCACACAAACAACGGCTACATGTCATCTGTCCAGACCCACATGCTCACAACCCCATCCCTAGTTCCTGCATTATTGTCTGCCACATGACACATGCTACTTCAATATTTCAATAATCAATCGTTCGATTTTTCCATCGTGTTAATGATGGCGGTTTACTTGATTTCCATGTTTTTAGTATACAGTTTTTTCAAGATGAGAAGAGAATCTTCCAGCCCATTGGGTATCTCACTACACCCCCATATGTGACTCGCCACCTGGATTCAGTCTTATGTATCAACATTTAAAATTGGGTTTTTTACATTGGTAAAAGGTAGAGACTCAGAGTTACAAAATTATATATCATACTCTGCATTTTTGAGGAACAATGGGAAAGTAATCTTGCTTTGAAAGTTGATTCACTTGTAAACTCACTTTTGAGAAAAGGGCCTTTGAATGTTTTGGTAACTACTGGAGAGCTCTCCTTATGCCATGTCTTGAAATATGAAGACAGACAGATTAAAAGTAAGTTTACATCGCAATACTTCTGACAGCCACCTTTCTAGCAACACCCATAACTTTTGGAGAATTCCTAAAAAGCATGCATTATTGAGTGATTGTTAGTTTTACACTTAAGACAGGACTCTGCCGTTGTAGCGTTTGTGAATTTTAGTTTAGTTTATACTGGATTAAGCATACATTTTCTTTTGCCAACATCAGTTCTTTTTGTCTTGGTTCCAATAGTTTATATTTTTTTCAAAGAGATTGTCAGTTGGATAGGCTCTCTGCAAGGTTTTGTATAGCTTACCTATCATATCAACATCCTTTTCTGACTCAACTGAGATTCCCTCAAGGTTGCTCTGATGTCCAAAAGGTTTCAAATTACAATTTTGTGATATGTAACTTTTAAGTTCCATGCATTTGAAAATATCTACATTGGTCTGTCCAAAATGGCTTTTTAATTCTCTCATGGAAATAAATGTATTCCCTGTTACAAAGTCATTTCTGATTTCTATGCCTTTAGTTTTCCACGTTGACCAATTTATCTGTGAATTCTGAAAAGCGATCCAAGGATTGTTCTTTCGGGTTGTGTTTTGAGGTAGTGATCCTATTCTTTAACTTTGATTCTTGGTTGAGATACATTTTTTTTTACATTTGTAGACAAACTGGAATTTGTTGACAACCAAACACAATTCAATATCGCTTTTGCAATACAGTAAATAACCTATTGAAAAGTTAACAAAATATATGTAGGATTCACGTCTCCAACTAAATCAAAAACAGTTAAAGAATAGTAGTATTAAGCCAGTGACTCAGATGAAACTACAATGCGTTGTCAACCTAACACAATTCCACAATCTTTTTCTAATACAGTAAATAGCCTAAAGTTAAGGCTTTCTTTCAACCTAATGTAACAGTACCCCTTTTTATTCAACCTTAAAGCTGCGATGTGTAACTTTTTAGGGGCGACTCGACCAAATCACATAGAAATGTTTGTTATATATCTGTCATTCTCATTGAAAGCACGTTTAAGAAGCGGTAGATCTATTCTATGTGCACTATTTCTTTGCTTCCTATTCTTAAATTCATTTTTGCATATTTTACTTTAGGTTTTGTACACCAGCTTCAAACAGCTAAAAATACAACGATTTTGGTTATGGAAAATATATTTCACAGCAGTTTAGATGGTACAATGATTCTCTGCACTATACTTGTTTGTTTTGTCACATAAACTGAAATTAGATGAACTATTAGAATTGTACCAACCAGGAAATGGCGGAGCGATTTCTGCATAGTGCATCTTTAAAATGAGTAACACCTCAATGGCCACATTTTGAGGTTAGCTTACTGTAATTATGAAAGCAATCATTGAAAGCGTGCATGTTCAAGATAGCATGCAAAGGTCACAGGTCTGTGGGGATCTTCACAATTGCTGTAATAATCTGCGCAATATCTTGAACAGCATTGATCACTTGCACTATGTACGTTTAGTGTAACCTTAACTGCAATCCAGGTCATTTGGTTGTTGTAACGATATTCGTCGTCTGAAGAAGAGGAATCATCGGACCAAAGCGCAGCGTGGTGAGTGTTCATGCTTGTTTTATTAACACTGAACACGATAACAAAAATAAAGAAGAGAATAACCGAAACAGTCCTGTAAGGTGAAAACACTAAACAGAAATTAGACTACCCACCAAAACCATGTGGGAAAAAGCTACCTAAGTATGGTTCCCAATCAGAGACAACGATAGACAGCTGTCCCTGATTGAGAACCACACCCGGCCAAAACAAAGAAATACAAAACATAGAAAAAAGAACATAGAATGCACACCCAAATCACACCCTGACCAAACCAAAATGGAGACATAAAAAGCTCTCTACGGTCAGGGCGTGACAGGTGTGCTATTAGATGAAGCACAATGATAACAAATTAAGTTGTTGTATACTGTAAATACAAAATATCTGAAGTTATATTCCCATTTCAACTTCGATGACAATTTTATTTCTATTGGAATTTGATTTTGCTTTTAGATGGTTGAAAGCATGATGATAACACATTGGGAATTCAACAAACGTCTGGCTGTCTTTTTGAGTGGGTTAATAATAAAAGTTGACAATGTCTTAGAATAGTCTGCAGCCACTCAATTCTAAAAATGTGAGCCAATTAATTTGCTGAGAGTTCTGCCTGGGGGTTAAGAGTCCTTCAAGTAAAATTGAATAATAGGTTTGCTAAATATATAACCCCTCACTGACTGCATTATTAAAATAGCCCACGGGTAAAGGAAAACACAGGGTAAAACAGCAGAGCCTGAGACAGCTAGCTACCCTTCACTCAGATAAACGAATCAAAACAAAATGATATTTTCCCATTCTGCGTCATGGACAGACAGGGCACCCAGTGGATTCTCTATCAGCCTCCCAGTACATTGAACTGGAACTGGGAGTTGAGGAAAGCACTTGATCTGTCTTTATGCTCTTTTAATTACACACAGCTGGGAGGGTTCTAATCCCCAGAGACCAACTGGCAGAGGGGCGCGTCCATAAAGCTAAGCTTCCTCGACAGTAAACTGAATTAAAGGTCCATTATTATATAGCCTAATTAGCCTACTCCTGTCTATACAGAAATAAACACGATAATTCAAAATAGGCTAGTAAACCAGAAAGCATGATTTGGCCACAGACGATCATTAGCTTCTATGATCAAATAAGCTGTCATTTGTTTTGAATCGCTTTGCCTACAGTCGGAAAGGCCCCGCAAAAATGAAAAGTAGAGGCCCAGCCAGGCTTATTGCAATATTTCTAAATACAATCGTGGGAAATACTGTAGTTTGGAAAGCAAATGGCTATTGCTGTAAAGAGAAGGCTCTAATCTGTCTTTTAGTTATCAAAATTCTCAACATAATTAAGTGAACAGTATAAAGTCTTATTGGCACCAGTGCAGAGCATCGGCCA
Organism: Salvelinus fontinalis; assembly: GCF_029448725.1. Lineage (NCBI taxonomy): Eukaryota > Metazoa > Chordata > Actinopteri > Salmoniformes > Salmonidae > Salvelinus > Salvelinus fontinalis. Next base: position 3,079,494 of record NC_074684.1, read on the forward strand.
TATCGCCATTGAGTGTGCATATTTACTCTTTATCCCTTGTTGGGTCAGTGCCACTTGAAAGATTGTTTTTGGACAATAATTTCCTCCTCCCGGTGAGACGGAAATCATGTTGTATTTGTCTCCACTTCTCGTAGGAATATTACAGTATATGGATCAGACAGTGTTGCTTTAATTGATCGTTTTGTCAGTGTCAGTAGAGTAGGCTACCCAGTCATTTTTGTCGCATTAATAAATATTCTGTTGATGTGTCCAGTTATATAAAGTGTAGTAAAATTGCATGAAATGTGTTCATAAAAGGTCAAATCTTTTCGGTGCATAGAAAGGAGTAAGAGAGAGCTCACCTCACTCAGGGCAGAGTATGGTTAATGCAGTGAGCCACATGCCTATGCACAAGGGGCCATAAGCTGCTGTCAATCATTCCGACAGAATCCATCCGAATCACAACCTTCCGGAAGCCAATTTCCCATCTTTGTTTCCACCTCCACGATCACAATGGAAGTGATCAGACCAAAAGAGAGAAAGAAATTACATTTTTGCCATCCTATTTGGGAATGTTTGTCATTTCCCTGCAGCTCAAGTTCAATCAGGAAGGCTGCTCTGGATGCTCGTTTAAGTTAATTCAGTAAGCATAACGTAATTCACTTTGTTTCCTATTATACGGATATAGTGGGAATGAATACAAACGCATCATCATCAGCGTCTTATTTCTTCTCCATGTGAAGAATGTCATTCACCTATTTAACTAATAGCCTATAAGCAAAGCACAATAATTCACATTCCTCACGCTTACTGTTTAACCTTCCTCTCGCTCAACCTATGAGTGTAAATCTTGGAATGTAATTCAGTGGTGCTTTTAGCATGTACGTCTTGGTGGGCCAAACTCCCCAAAATATATGTAGATGCATGCCAGCAAAGCCACTACACAACACAACACAACAAAACAAAACACTAAACAATACATTAATTGCACTATAACGGTGACAAATGGTGCCCACAAACTGATAGGGCCCACATATAGCTGTCCGAATGTCAGAGCTTTCTTTCCAGCACCATGGTATCTTTACCACTGCTATACCTGGCTATCAGCGGAGCCTTGTCTGGCAGCGAAACAGTTCATTCAGCCTAATTTACTGCCTTTAAAAAAACATAACTGATATTTCTGACTTGCTTGAGAAAATATGGTTTCTACTGACAATTGAGATGTACGAACTATGGCATAAGAGCGGATAAGAGGCAATCCGTAATTTGGATTAAGACATTAATGAGCGAGCTAGGATGACAGTAGTCAATATAATTATTTGTTCAGAAATGTTTTAATGTACAGTGACAGAAATCAGAACATGGACCATTCTTACAGTATTCTCCCTGTACACCAAGTCCGAACCGCAGATAAATAAAGGGGGCATATAAGCCCAAACCCAAAGACAATGAAAGATCTTACAATATTCAATGATTACATTTCTCTAAAACAGGCTATAGGCTACATGTGCACAACCAAGTCAGAACAGTAAGCTAAATTATGAGGTGGAAAGGGACCAACATATTATAGTGAGGCACATGGGCTTCTAACAGCTCACACACACTTAGTATGACTTTCTTAGCTACAGTCTACATATCTCCCTGGTATATTACATCCTTTATGCAGCAACATAGAAGACATTTTTGGACTCACTGTAACGGCTGTCGCTCTCCTCATCCTCGGATGAGGTGAGGAGAGAAGGATCTTCAGACCAAAACGCAGCATTTGGGAAATAAGCCATCTTTATTATAAATACGATGGCAACACGAAACGAAACAAAACACTTTCAAAACTACAAAACAACAAAACGACGTTGACGAAACCTGAACATAAACTTACATAACTAAACATAAACTCACGTACAGGAAACAGACGACATCGAAACGAAACGAAACAAACAAACGCTACAGTCCCGTGTGGCACGAACATACATACTGACACAGGAGACAATCACCCACAAACAAACAGTGAGAATGCCCTACCTAAATATGACTCTTGATTAGAGGAAAACGCAAACCACCTGCCTCTAATCAAGAGCCATACCAGGCAAACCAAAACCAACATAGAAACAAATAACATAGAATGCCCACCCAACCTCACGTCCTGACCAACTAACACACATAACAACTAACATAAATAGGTCAGGAACGTGACACTCACCTTGAATGGTCCAGTGTTGCTAGGGTAGGCTGTCACTGTAAACATGAACTTGTTCTTAACTGACTTGCCAAGTTAAATAAAAAAAATCAAAGTCTGGATTTATGGTGCTTTCAAGACAACTGGAAAGTCTAGAAAAAAAACAAGGTTGAATCATGACATCAGTGATCTTCAGGTTGGAACCCAAGAAAGAGGACAGAGTTCCCGAGTTGGATGATCGTTCAAAATGTATTTTCCCAGTAGGAGCTGGTTTTCTTCTGAGGTCTCAGTTGTCTCGATCTCACTGAAGTCTGTGATTTCCCAGTTCAAATTTTCCAGTTGTTTTGAACGCGACAGAAGTCATTCTGGATTGACAGCCTGGCCAATGTATTCAACCTTTTATGGCCCATGGTGTTGAATGTTTATCCTTTTAAGCTTGGAAAAGAGACCCTTAAACTCAGACTTGGACCACACACCCACTCCACTGATACCTTCCAAACCACTCATTGTTGAATTTGCAATTTCCAACGAATTGTTTAATGTTTATGTCCAGTAGCACCGATACGTTTTATCTATAATGTCTCTTTAAATTATTTGCCAGTAGATTGTTGACATGATTTATGATGATGTCTGCTAGCTTGCTAGAAAATATTTTGAAAGTATGATGTTGATCATACTACGGTAAAGCTACGGTATATATTACGGGATTTGATGTCATTTATCTGTGGCCAATGACCTTTAGCCTTCTTGGATGGGCACTTCTAATGTAACTCGATGGCAGCACCCAAGGGGCTTGAATTTGAGCTCTACCTATAGATTTTGCGGTGACGTAGTGTCCTCATGAGTGACAGAACACTGAGCCAATCACGGCCAAGTATAGAACATTAACCCCTACGCTCAGTATTTTCAGCTGGCTGCCTCACCACCACAGAATGCACTGAGGTAGGCTGAAACACCTGCATTTTGTAGCTGCCTTACTCAAAAAAGCAAAAAAGAGAGCATGTTTGTATGCAGCTTTATTAACTCAAAAATACATATTTTTTACATTGTTTGCAAACTGACGTATGACACATATTAATGATAAAATAACATGCAAAACAGTAAAAAAAAAGAAAAGAATGATGGGTCACCACTGAAGGTATTTATATTTCTACTTACCCTCATACCCTCGTTTTTCATTAAAAGTTTTCAAATGACGGTCATTACCTTTCGTGTTGGCTAGTCTTGTCAGACAGCGAAATTTCCAGAGGGAGAGGATACGTCCATTGTTCCAGCGATCGATCAACACACACTCCCATGCGATCCAGGTGAATCGTCCAAGACTGTGATTTTCCCGACAAGAAGTGAGAGAATTGCCAGTAGGAAAGTGGGCCCATTTTCTGAGCCTCAACTTTTGAGAATCCTGGCCGAAAAGGGCATCACAGTGGTTCTAGGCATGAGCTCCTTCAACTGGCTACTATTAATGTGCATCTCTACAACTCCCAGATGACGGAATCCTTTCCTCGGGAGAAGTGGTCGGTTCTCCCAGAGGCAGTGAAAAGCTCCAGATATTGGCTTTGTCAGCAAGGGGGAAAACCGCTATATGTGAGTCTATCAGTGAAGGCTCTTTCTCAGAGGAAGGGGAGGGCCATCCTCCTCAGAGAATTTCTTGAAAATAAAAACAGTGAAACCTTTTTAGATAAAACTATACTAAATATATTAATGTCACCAAATAATTTATTAAAACACACTGTTTTGCAATGAAGGTCTACAGTAGCTTCAACAGCACTATGTAGGGTATCACCATGGTGAAGACGGAGGACAGCTAGCTTCCATCCTCCTCTGGGTACATTGATTTCAACACAAAACCTAGGAGGCTCATGGTTCTCATCCCCCTCCATAGACTTACATAGCAATTATGACAACTTCCGGAGGACATCCTCCAACCTATCAGAGCTCTTGCTGCATGAACTGAAATGTTGTCCACCCAATTAAAGGATCAGAGAATGAATCTAGTACTGAAAGCAAAGTTACAGCTAGCTAGCACTGCAGTGCATAAAATGTGGTGAGTAGTTGACTCAAAGAGAGAGAAAGACAATAGTTGAACAGTTTTGAGCAAATGTATTTCTTCAAAAATGAAGGTGGAGCAGGAGAGAGAGCGAGAGAGATATGAGAGCAATATTTCGTAATTTTTTTCTCAATTTCACTTACTTAGCTAGCAAATGCAGCTAGCTAGTCTAGCCTACTCAAACACCGTGCTCAAACAGAGAGATGCCATGTTAGGTAGCTGGCTATGACTATCCAACACTGGAACTCTTCCAAGTCAAGGTAAGCTTTTGGTTTTACAAATGTATTGCCACCGGGGCCCACCTGTGTAACTGCTAAGCTGCTTACTAGCTGTACACTGTACAGCATGATTGTAGCGGGTTTACTAACGCGTTAGTTAAATTAGCTATGTTGACTATGACGTTACTTTAGCTAATATGGTGACAACGATGAAGGCTGTGTGTAGCGGTTATGGTATGAAGGTTTGGCTTGGAAAGTCCACAAGCGAAGTGAAAAGGTGAGAGGAGGAGAACGCATAGATGCAAGAAGGAATACAATGAGCTGTTCAGATGTGGAAATGAAAGTGAACTATTTGCGTGTGATCCGGGGTGTATTCATTCGCCGATTCTGTTGAAAAACATTTCTTAAACATAAGCAAACGGAACGAAACGGGGATAAACATACCTGCATTTGTCCAATAGAAACTCTCGTTTGCAACTGTGGGACTAAAGATTACACAGATCAGCTAGTTGCAGGCAAGAGTGTGCAGGGCGGTATTGAATGTGTCACTGTCTGTCACCTCAAATCTTTCTCTCGACCTGTGTGCACCTATGTTGTAAAATGTATTTCATAAGCTAGGTTGTAGCAAGCTCATGACGGGTATGGGGAAAATTTGAGTATCATGTACTAGCCCAAACCTATTGACGTTACATTGAACTGGGTGAATATGAATGGCAGTCATCCAATTTGCTGTAATAGAAATAAGGCCATGCTCATAAAGAAAATTGTCCTCTCTCATCTTAAATGGCACCGACCACCACCGAAGCCTATGGCTGTCTCCAATTAGGCTGGTCCTTCTTCCTCCACCCTTCGTCTACCTCGATCATCTCCACCCGGGCCCGCTTTTCCTCAGCTACCAATGACCCGGTGCTGGCGGCTATCCAGTCATATTTAAAAAGGCTAGGCTACAGAGTATCCTTTTCATCCCAGAGCAAAACGGAGAACACCACCGTGTTCGTGAGAGTCTCCTCTTTCCACAGAGGGGTCATAATCGCTAGAGACGATTTGTGAAAGACCCATTTTTGGGATGTCTCATATCTGTTACCTTTCACTGCAGATGCGGAAGAGCGACATAGGAAAATGACGTAGAATTTAGGCACATCCAATGCAAAAACAGATATCTCTAGCTTAAACTGACCGATTTTTATGGAGATTTTTTGTATTTTGCTAAATTGATTTCCGCTGGGGCACGGACATCGACCTTCGGGCTTATATAAGAACATATTGAACGCCACATAACACCGGTGTGTCTTTCATGGTATAATAATCAGAGACAACATGTTTCCTAAAGTCTGTGGGCATAGTCATTCATATTTGACATGAGAACGTTATCTTCCATGCATAATTGTAGCCCATCATAGGAACTCCTTTCCCCCAGCGGGGGAGTTTGGATGCCAGCGGCCCTGCACAGGGCTACCTGACATCACCTCATTTGGGCTCCCGAATGGCGCAGTGGTCTAAGGCACTGCGTCTCAGTGCTAGAGGCATCACTACAGACACCCTGGTTTAAATCCAGGCTGTATCACAACTCGCTGTGATTGGGAGGTACACAATTGGCCCAGCGTCGTCCAGGTTTGGCCTGTGTAGGCTGTCATTGTAAAGAAGAATTTGTTCTTAACTGACTTGCCTAGTTAAATAAAGTTTCAAATTAAATGTAAAAAATCTGTCTCTGAGGATCTTCCCTGGGAGACCAGGCCAACTATTTAATAAATTGCCATATTGCATTCCGTCTTTGTTGTTCATTCCGTTAAGCCTGTACTCTACTGAACTGTACTCTTATCCAATCAGAGAGCTGGGTGATGATCTCACCAGGAGCTTCACTCAGACAGAAGTTCTAATTACCCAGTGATTGCTAAACTACACACTCCTAACGATCACACAGCAGCAGAGAACAACAGCCCTGTCTCTGTACACTCAAGTTTTGCCATCAAATTGCACGCTTTTCTTCAATGCATCAGAGAGTTTAACTCTTTGAGTCAAACAATCATATTGCTTTTTGAGGTCTTAAACATCTTGCAACAGACATCCAGTGAGGAAGAAGTGACAGACAGGGATTGTGTTGTGGCTGCTGGCAGTTAGTTGTGTAATAGCATCAGTCTAACCTGTGACCTGTGTCTCCAGCAGTGGAGAAGGCGGTTTGAGAGATTCAGAGAGTACGTGTATTCCTACACTCCACTCACAGTCAACCCTGTCAACGTCCGATCACTGTCAACTGTCAACAATCAATATCTACAGTAATTATGGACAGCATGCACAAATAAACACACTCTACATCAGGTAGTACAGTAGTAGCATACAAGTAAAAGCACTTATTTGTTTTTCCTTCGCCTCCAACCCCTTTCACAGCATGGAACGGATGTGGGTGGGGCTAGGTCTACATAAGGGTGCAAAAAAAAATGATACTCACAAAAGCTCTGACGAAGGCCGGAGGCCGATATGTAAGCTTATTAAAGATCAGTGATACTATCAAGAGCAGTGTGCGGTTTCCTTTTTCCTTCACCCATGCACACCTTTGCCTGAGATCATTAACAGATGGATAATCCAGAGGACAGGGGTTGGGCCACAGGCTGGAGGGGCCGATGAGTTGTGAGTGTTTTATGTGTGCTACGAGAGGATCTTGAAATCGCTGACTCTGGGATATTGGAGTAAAGCAATTGAAAGACAGACAACGGGTACATCACCTGGTGATCTATTCGCAGTCGTAAACATAATAGCACCCGGAGGTATACTGTCCTGTTTGCCCTGCCCTGCCAGCCTAATGACACGCTGAGAGATGAGAGAGAAACCCAACACTATAAGGATCAATAGTGTAGTGTCTTGACTATCATTAATGTGATTGACTGTTATTTTATAAAACAATTATAGACCACGTTAAATTATTACACGATTCAATTACTCATGTAAGAATTAATTAAGTAGTCATCTGGGGCACCACGGAAAAAGTTATTTAAGGAGTTACTATGTCCCGCCTAAACTCTAAAGATATAAATATCTCTTAAATCAGTCACAATCAATTAATTAATTATTATTTACCTTCTATCAGTCTCATTCTGAATGTCGCAAAATCCTTGGATATCTGCATGAATCCTAGCATAAATGATGAATCAGCGATATTCAAATTGGCTTAATTATTTATTTACTAACTAACTAAATAATCCCACAGAATTACATAAACACACAAACAGAATAGCTTACACATTGATTATTACATAATGCAATGAAAAGACCCTAGTGGACTAAACCTGATATAACAGGCTTGGTAGACAATGGAGAGGGGTGGGGACAGATAAAGAGCGGGAAAGACAGAATGGACCCACTACGTACAGCTGAGAACTATGCTCATGGAAATGCAAATACTTTGCACATGAACGGCCGCTTATTTGAAAGAATTGCAATGCACATATTTATGTCTTTGCTTTGTCTCCGTTGAAAACACTTGATCCGTCTGGGGAGTAATTTGACAGAAAGTCTCTGGTTTATCCACCAGAGATCAAAGTCTTTCATAGTCGTAGCTCTGTTATAATAGATACATCAGACGTACCAATGGTCGTTTGATATGGGAATGTTTTTTAGAATGGATCCTTCAGAGTACCACCCGGTGCTTCTTGGTCGCGTTTACCAGACTAAAGTACTTTAACAGCTGCAGACTGAATGTTCCTGTGTAGCCTTCATCTTCTTCACTCTAGAAAGTTTCAGAGTTTCTAGACATTACGTACCTTTCAGTTCACGCTGTCGGTCTCGCTGGCCTAATGTAGATTTTTGTCATGAGTCCTATCTAAGCACTCGGGGAGCGTTCCCTCCTTTTGTCGTAATGTCTGTTCTCATATGGGTGTGGTCACTGACTGGTTAAGACTTCATATGAAAAAACGCTAACATCACATTACATCTTCTCACAAATAGTTTAATATTTAATCATATAAGTTCCCCAACATTAGGGTGTGACCATGACAACTGGGAAATATATACATTCAGAGATGTTGTTATACTGTCCTTCATGAGATCCCAAAACACAACTGATCTGATGTAATTGATCTTTAAGTACCCACAAACCATTACAACTGTTTGGATTACAAGTTCTCATTTACAACTGCGATGATCCCATATTGTTCTACGTACATACTTCAACGATAATGGAAGTAGAGCACACTGCTGCAATGTTCTGCTAATGATGATGTGCAATGTAACATTATAATATGAAGATACCAAACTTTTAAAGAAATTTCATTTTGATCTTCTTACATCATTATTTTATCAGGGGCTTGTCCAAACATAGCTATAATTTGTTTTATGAATTGTAATCCAGTAGACTTGAACCTTGCAATCTGCCATCTTCAAGCCCTGTAGGCGAATTAGTCTGCTGCACCACCAGGAACCTAATGTTTCTCATGGATTTCCTTTTGTACTGAAATCCTTAAATTAGGATCCACAGTTTGTCTATATGTCTTAGTACATATGCACATCTATGTACACCTCACCACAATCTGCCAGGCAAATAAGTTAACATGATTTCTGAAATAAAGTTCGTAGGGAAAACATCCCAACTTCACAGTTTTTATAGAAGATTGAACATAATAGAGGACACTTATTTTTCAAGATGTAGGTACCCTCTCTTTTGCAAAGACAAATACCACAACCTGGAATACAGATTAAAGGTGTAAACAGCTTTATATTTGTGTTAGTTCCATTTGTGGATTAAATCCAGAGATAACAGTCCAAAGCTCATAGGTTCAACCCCCACTTGTGACTATCAACAAAATATGGTAGAACTATGTTTTTACAATAAATGTTTAATAAATTGTCATGTGATTCCAGATAACTGCCATATCTGTTTCTACATGGATCGTTGTACACCTAACTTTCTCACCAGTAAGATAACACTAACAAAAAACTTAATCCGATCATTCTGGGAACAGAGGAATAGCGTTCAAGGATCACTGAGGCAATGTTTTGTGCACCCTGATACAAACATTGTAATAATGTCATCACAACTGGACAGATGTTTTTGGGGAAATAATTCAATTATTTATTTGTTTTATTGGGGGTGGGGGTGGGGGGGGGGGGAATGATCAGCTTTAATATGTAATTGCCTGCATCATTTCCAATCCCCCATCTATTTTTTGTAAATATATATGTATTTTCTTTTATTATTTCCCCTAACCCTACCATCCCTCCTCTAATTGAAGTAAACTAATGGACAACAACACTTGGGCTTCTACTTCCAGCTTATACATACTATATACGTTTTACGGACATATATTTTTACAATATATTTTACAATAGTTATGTTTTGTTTGTTTTTAGTCCCATCCTTCAGCTCCACTCAACCTCTGCCATCTATCTCTGAACACCATCCAGTTTTGATTTCTACTGTGCTGTTATGTTTCACAAAAGTTCTGAACCTTTCTATTCTCATAGATTCTACGTATTGTAAATGAGGAAACATTTTTTTGCTATTACTTTTTAAATCACCCAGCACTATTTGCAGAGTTAGCTCCAGGTAAATGTTGCAATTCTTCAGCCATTCCTGAACCTGCGACCAAAAACAAGCTATGAAACTATCCCGACAATGTTCCCACAACCTAAAGAAATGTTTTAGGGAACTTTTAAAGAGCATAAAACATTTGTTCTGGGAACGTTCTTGCAACATCAGGCAACTGTTTTTTTCAACCTAATAGAAACATTGTAATCATCATCACAACCGGACAGTTTTTTGTATTTTGGGAACATATTTTCTTGTGATGTCCCCACAATGTTCCCACCTGACTTTTCCCAAAACCTAATGAAACATTCTGGGAACCTTTAAAATAACAGACAAAATGTGTTCTGGGAATGTTCTTGCAACGTCAGGCGAATGTTTTATACAAACGTTGTATAATCATCAGCATAACTGGACAGTTTTTGTCTTACGAGAGCATTTGCTGCAAACTAACAAATGTTAACCAATTTTTGGTTTGCTGGGTGTACACAGTGTTGTCGTTTACATTTTTTTCTTTGGGGCTAAGGGGGGTATTTTATTTTATTGTTTGTTTTTGTTTTAGTGGACAATGACAAGAGAAATTATAATTATTGTAACAAATGTATGATGCCCATTTTCCTGCCTGTCTAGCCATTGTTTTGTACACTGTTACGTTAGAAACTCATTATGTCATTTCAGGCATGTTGATATGGGAAATGTTAAGACCTGCTATCACGGAGGAAACATCATGTCTGTAGTGTGAACAAATTGCTTAGTGGTCTGTGTGTGTGCGTGTGTGCGTGTGTGTGCGTGCGCGTGTGCGTTCCAGGCTTCCAGGCTAATTGATGAAATATTTGTTGTCATGTGGCTTCAGAGAATGTTTTATACCAATCCCCAAAGCGACCCAATGGCACAGAAATTCCAATTAATATAGATTAGCTCTCTTTCTACAGACTTCATTCTCCTTAATAATTAAGACAAGATGATTGAAGAAAGAGACAAAACATCACACAGCGGAAGCAATACCAGAATGACCAATATCGTCTGGAAAGTGAAGACAAAACACTTCTCTACAGCGAGAAAAATTAATTCCAACTAAAAAAATCGAATTGAAAACATAAAATACTTGCTAAACACCAAATAAATGGGAATGAGGTAGGGACTGGATGGATCGTGTTAAATAGGCCACCATACCATTGGCTTCCATTGTTAGAGAACCATCCTTGAGTGAAGAGGCAGGATTCCTTACTTAGCCATTGCTGAATGAGAAAAACTCCCTCACAAGCACAGCTCCACCTCCTCCAGAGGACTGGTAGACTACAGAGTATATAGAACCAACCACACCAGTGTCCCTTGACTTGCTTAATTTATTCATTCTTAGCTCTTAGGGCCTCATACAAGAGTTTCTTCACAATACAACTACTGACCTGTAGGGAAAGAAATCCCTAGGTTTTTCAAGATATACGTATCGTA